>NC_143021.1:176128415-176446272 GCF_055824585.1 Amblyomma mixtum | reverse complement strand
AAGTAAAGAAATATTTGATTTAATAGGTGTTTTGCAGTGCAACCTGCAATTTCTGTGTCATTTACAATAACAGTGTGAAAAAAATAGGGCATTTCATGTCCCGTACAAAAGCGCGCACTTATAAAAAAATTGTCTTGTGCCACAAAATGTGGCACCTTAAAACCCGAATTGTGGAACCTTTTCTGAACAACCCGAATTGTACATCAACTTCAGCTCGCAAAATATCACCCAATTTTTTACCCCCTGAATTCTGGAAAAAATATAACCGAAAAATGAAAGATAGTAAGTATAATGCATGGATGTGAAAAAATGCTCTGGAGTTGCCTTTTAAGGGATGAACAGAGTGTTTCACCGGGTAAAGACAAAACAGTTGTGATTCAAATGTTTTCTCATCCTTGATTTCATGAGTGCGCCAAAAGATTAAAAAGAAAACGTTTGGGCCTGGGCAGGCATTTTTAAATTGCATACATAATGAGGTCTTCTGATATTTTATGCTTACAGCCACGATGTTTCCTTCCGACATTTGCTACTTAGTTGTGACATTTTAGAAGTCTGCCATGATTCCTTTGTCAGCCAGGCGGTGCCACAAATACGCATTGTCCAGTATTTTATTGCAGATATTATCCTTTACCTGCCGTAATACCACAGGTTTTGGATGACTGTCTTTTCTAAAATGTGCGCAGGTGTCCAGTCAGAGTAACTTCAACACGATACGAGCCACCTGCTGTGTGTTCAAAGGTGAGCTTTTGCTTCGAAGGGGTTCTGGGGACAAATCGAAATTTGCCTGTGTCGATGGACTACTGCTTTTTAATGACAAAGAGGCTCGTTTTGATGAAAACTGAGCCTTTACCAGCTAGGAGAGACCTGATGAATAAATGCAAACACTGCTAACACCAACCATCGTCACAAGCAAATCACTTCAATATTTTTTTTTTTTGCTTCTAAATCTATAGGCTAGGCCATACGGCCTTTCACTTCTTAAAATTGATCATGAAGTCCTTTTCATCATTGATGTTATGAGCATGAATCGAATGGCGAAAACATTTTTTTTCCTCTTTAAATTTGATTCTGTCAGCAATAAATGCGTTTTTTGCTGCTGGTCGAAGGTCAGCATAGCCACAAGAAACCGACCAATCAATTTTTATCAAGAATGAAAATTGCATTGAACTGTCTGCATTGACCCTGTAAGCTTCTTTGTATCCTTCTCTACAGAACAAGTCTTTTCGGACTAATGTAAACACATTGTACGTATGATGTCTGTTCACAATCTACAAGCATCCGGTTTCTAAGGCCGTCTTTGGTGCTGGCCTCATGCTGACACTGCTTGTATACGAGTACGTGCCCAAAACAAGTTCGTGGGACGAAAATTAAGTTAAGCAGGTTTGGATAAAATAGGCACTAAAGTAGGTAGGTTACAGTCACGCTTATTGCCAGAAACTTCCGTTACAAGTGTCTGTCACGTTATCATGACTGCATGTTTTACAGGACATGTGTGCACTTGGTAAGTGCAGAAACCAGTTCACAGTGACTCTATATTTCTACTTTGTGCATACACGTTGCACATTTTGGTGATTGCGTGTTGTCATGCCACTTAATTCCTTGAGTGGAATGAGCTTAACAACCTTTGCGGTGTTCTCTGAAATTTGTTTTCTTGCTGTTTTTGCGTGCTATCAACGCGGCTCTTTCTTTTATTCTATTCAGGCAAGTGGCAGTATGAACTGATGCTTGGCTCCAAGGGTGTTATGCAGGTTGGCTGGGTCACAAGCGGTTGCAAGTTTTCACAAGAGGTAAGTCTTCACGACTTACACTTGCTAATTATGACCCACGTATCAGGTTGCTGAGTGCCTTATTATAGAAATCATGATTTCTGACATCTGTACTCTTTACACAGAAAGGCGTGGGGGACACGCCAGACTCGTACGCCTTCGACGGAAACAGGGTGCGGAAATGGAATGTCGCTACATACAAGTACGGAGAGGTATGTAAATGCCGACAACGAGAATCGTAGAAATTGTAAAGAAAAAACAGTCATGGATGATTGACATTACTGTGCTTAGTGGTATAGCAGGCTTGAAGACATTTTGAAAAAAAAAAAAAAAAAGTGAAGTGTAAGGATCTCAAAAATTGTAGTACAGGTAATCTGGCTCAAGCTGACAGCTATGGTGCCACTAGTAATTAGTGCTAACCCGAGAAACCTGGAACAACACTTGGAGCAAATCAGTGTGGAAAAAGTTCGTCAACCACAAAGGGCCACACTGCTAGGACCTATGCATGTTCATCGGTACATAGCGATATATGAGGTTTTTGGGAAGAACACAATATTTTATGATTACTGAATGTGACGAAAGATTTGTTTGACGTGCTCTTAGTGTAAGCTGTAATAATAAAGTTCAAGCAGTGTTTGGCCCCAGAAGCAAATGGGCACGCCAGTTCCTTAAGTGGGCTTGTGTGGCATAGTTGAGCAGTTTAGTCATTTACTAGGAATGAAAAATAACAGAAGTACAGTGTATTGCTACCCATGGCCAACTACTAACAACACATAAAAAGTGGACATTGCTTAGAAAGTGCCGAAAATATTGCACTGCACTGCTCTTCTTCTTTGCAACTTGTGTCCACTTCTCGGCATGTGTTTGATTTACAGTGCGTGCAGACTTGCAAGCTGCTGGTGGTGTCGTTAAAGATTTTTCAGGAAAGCCTTTTTTTTTTTTTCATTCCTAAATTTCTGCAGGCCTGGTTGGCGGGTGACGTCATTGGCTGTTGTATCGACCTTGACAAAGGCACCGTGAGCTTTTACAGGTGAGATCGTAAAAATTTGTAGGAGGCAATTTTTTGTTGACGGTTGCCATTGCTGGATGTGATTTGCATTTGCTTCATTAAGCTGCTCATTGACGGTACCTTTTTCTGTCTGAGTAGAGCACTGAGCAACTATTTGAGGTATCTTGTTGCCTGTGAAAGGGTGTAGCATTGTTTGATCATTCTTGTTCCATGTGCTGGACAGTAGTTTGGATGGAACTTCTTTGATATAAACTACTTTAACAGAATGAATTCATAGTATTTGATGGATTTGGGATTCTTAAAATGCGCTCACAGATACAATTGATGAAATGAATCCTGTTCTGTTCTGCTGTTTGCTTTCATTCTTTGTGAAAAATAAAAATCACTTTATTGTTAGCATAATATTGAGCACTCATTATATTATCAATAATAAGCAAGCCAGTGGGTTCTCATTGGCTTGTCAAATGATTTCAGTTGCAAAGTAGTTTTCTGGCAGGCTGTAACCAAGGCATATTCTGTCTGAATTAAATGCCCAGACTAGTATGGTTTTCAAATTTTTTAATTTTTTTTTTGCCAGCTTTGAGAGCTGAGTTGTTCGCTGTGTAACGATATCTTAATTTCTCTCTATTTCAAGGATGAACAGACCATAACATGGCCAGAAAGTCAGTAGGATTTCATAACCACGTTCAGGCGTAATAAACACAATTGCAGTCAGTGTTCCACTGGCCAAGCAATAATGCTCCCCGTTCTGCCCCACTGTTAGAAATGCCGGGTGTAGCTGATGCTGTACATTGAACAGAAGCCACTGAGTTTAATAATGATCATCAGTCAGCCTAACTAATGTCAACCGCAGGACAAAGGCCTTCCCTATTGATCTTGCATCAGCACTGTCCTGTAGTGGTCACCCTGTACCCTAATAATCTCATCTACCCACCTCTCTCTCTACCAGCCCGGTGCTGTGCCTCCTCTTGGAACCCACCCTGTTACCCTAAGAAACCATCGGTTGTCTCTTCTACTAATTACATGCCCTACACATATCCATTGCCTGTTCTTGATTTCATCCGTGACATCATTAACTCACGCTCCTTCCCTAACCCGTCTCTCAAAGTTTCCTCTGCCATTTTCCTCTCCATAGCTAGAAAGATGCTGTAAACATGGGGAAAACTGCAGCGGAAGTGAAGGCATGGCTCCCTTGGTTCCTTATTCTCTTGTGGGAAACTGGAAAAACTAAGGAAAAAGTACTTCACTCGATTTTATGATGAATACATCCCTTGTCATCCTACACTGCTTTTAGGAGATGATGCAATTGTTGATATATTATGTGTTTATAGCTTTCATAAAGAAACAGGATTTCTTATGAGATTCTTAATTGGCATCCACCCGAGCGCAGCCATACGGCTACAAAGGAAAGCTATTCAGCTTTCTCAGAAACTTCGTAGTTAAAGCGGTGGTCCGGGGTTCGAACCCCGGACCAGGACGAATTTTTCTTTAACTACGAAGTTTCTGAGAAAGCTGTATAGCTTTCCTTTGTAGCCGTATGGCTGCGCTCGGGTGGATGCCAATGAGTAATTACTCCCTTATTACAAATCTACTCCACCTTGGGGGATTCCTCAAAACATTTGACCGAGATTCTTAATTTTTTACCCACTGGTCTGTTTGAATTTTGATACACCTCAGCCACTTTCTCACGCCCTAGAAGAAGGCTGAGGTTTTTATTTTGGTTGGTTGGGAGTCTCTCTATCCTTGTCCAGCAAAGGATAGCTGCTGAGATTTCCCAGCCCCTTTTAACGCTTTTACTAGTCGCCATTTCTAAAATTTGTGTATGTGTTCACTAGGTAGTATTAACGTTTGAGGGCCTCTACACCAGACATGATTTTTTACATTTCTATAATATTCAACAAAAAACTTTTCCGATACCTTGTGCTTGGTGTATGATGGCCTCAGTTGCCTATGGGCCATTAAACCCAACACAACCCAACACAACTCCCTTGGTTCCAGGAATGGCCGCAGCATGGGTGAGGCGTTTGACAATGTTCGGCTGGGCCCTGGCATGGCCTACTTCCCGGCCGTCAGCCTGGCCTTTGGCGAGAACCTGGTGGCCAACTTTGGGGCCACTCCCCTGCGCCACCCGGTCGAGGGGTACCGGCCCCTGGAGAAGACTTCCCTGCGGGACGCCGAGCGGGCTCGCCTCCTGCTGCTGTGGACGAAGCGGCTACTCCCCGTCTACGAGGAAGTGCACAAGGTGTGTTCCGGTTGTCGTGTCTATTCATTTGTTGTTGCGAAAGCAACACTATGCCAGCCAGCTCGGCTCGTCGCGTGGTCACACTTCAGCCGTATGCCGTGGCCCACGAACGACCTTGAGCCGCTGTTGCCTAGCAACGCCGCAGCCACGCTCCAACAGATGGCGCCGCCGCCGACACCGCTCGCTCCACCAGATGTGCTCCGCTGGGGTAGAGGGAGAAGAGGTGTCGCCGTGTGGGGGGGTATATATATATATAGTTGCAGCAGGTCTTGTCGTTCAGTGGGCCAGGAATACTTGTAGAAGAAGGGGTCACAACTTTGCAATTATCTTCATTTAATACCGACAGTTTCGAACTGAGGACCGTCCTTCCTCAGGGTATACATATGTATATATATATATATATATATATATGTGCGCTTCTCCTCAGTGTATTTTAGTCCTTGTGGAGAGCGTGAAAGAGAAGCAACAACGAAAGAACGAAGCGAGGAAGAGACAACGCGCTAAGTTGCTTTTGCAATTCAACTAGATTTAACCAGGGCTAAACCGCAGCCGATTTTTTGTTATTTGACATTTGATCATTCATTTGGTTGTTTATTATTTTTGTTTCTCTTGTCTATCTATTCAAATAATGGTGAGGGCATGGTTTTGATAGGTGACACATTGCATCGCTAGCATTGGAGAGGTGAACAGCTCGTGAGGCGGACGAGTGAAAGAGGACAACAGTTGCTGGTACCATGGGGAGTGCAAGAGAATTGGATTGTTTCGAGTAGAGTTTTTTATCTTCTGTTCTTTTGGTAGAGAACTATACTTGCTACGGTGCTGTAGCACGTAAAATGTTCTGCTGATGAGTGTGTGTGGTCATAAGCCTATGTGCTGCAGGATGCCAGTGCATAGTGAAAAACCCTCAGGTGGTTGAAATTTACTTGGATCTTTTCATTACAGTATCTCTGATATCCTTTGTGCAGCTTTGACACATTAAGCCCCCATGTAACACACTGTACCAATCAGCAGAGGACTGCACTCATTATGTACTTGTGTTGTTTTTCCTTACCTGTGGCATGCTGTGTGTGTTCTTCTCTGCTCCTAGTTTAACTATGCTCTTGAAGGTATTAGCTTTAATGTACTGCCAGGGGCAATGAAATTAGTGCCCCCACCACTTATCCTTTTGATGACAGGTGAGTCATGTTTGCTTCTTTTATCGAGGCATACCACCATCTGAGGTTTTATCTAAAACAAATTGATAGATTGCAATAGTCAGTAATGCGAGAATTGAGCACAGCTCTTCACATGCCACCTGCCACAGCTGGAAGGTGGCGTGTTACGCTGCTAGCCACCCTCCAGGTCTTCCTGTGGCAGACACCTTCCGGTTGTCCGTTCCTCCACTCTCGCCGTGGCAGGTGGCGTTTTGCTCTGCTACTACCTGTCACGATTGTCAGGTGGCGTGTTATGCCGACTATGCCGCCGCTGTTGACTGCAATGCGGAATCCACGGAAGGGTGCCTTAGAGCTGCACTGTAAAATGAATGGTGAACAATGGAGTGCATATTGCAACCGCGCAAAAACGACGCAGGACGAAGAGAGGAAAGCGCAGGACAAGACGCGGAACTTCAACTAAGGTTTACTACAGGAAAACCACATTTATACAGGAATCGTAATCACACCTGATGAACAGCCGATACCATCAAATAACACAGGCCTGTGTTATTTGATAGTATCGGCTGTTCATCAGGTGTGATTACGATTCCTGTATAAATGTGGTTTTCCTGTAGTAAACCTTAGTTGAAGTTCCGCGTCTTGTCCTGCGCTTTCCTCTCTTCGTCCCTATTCGTTTTGCGCGGTTGCAATATGCACTCCATTGTCAACCACCAACTAGCCCGCCTTCACTTGTTAAATAGTGAACTATTTTATCCATTCCTCGTGGTGCTTTGTTCACCTTGTAAATTCCAGCAGGTTCTTGGGACTTGAGAAGTGCGTGCCTGCAATCGTTTCTTGTCGCAAACGCTTGCAGGGTGCGTCCCAGTCGGCCTACCTCACTGACGGCCTGGACGTGTTCCGGCAGGGGACGAAAGCACAGGCCCTCCTCATAGCGGCACCAGTGCTCAGGCGCCTGGGCCCACTCCTGGTCAGTGAGGCTGTGGTGGCAGCCGGCCACGGTTGATTTCATTTCGCTGCTTAATTGATTTGATTGAGGAAATGCTCAAGTGCTCTGTAGCATGCATTAAATCACTCAGCACCCCTCTCACTTCAGGAGCATCCGTTACATCCGTGCTTTTATGCTTTTCGCACTTCTATATGCGTGCTAGTTGCCTGCATGGTAAATAGAATCGGTGCACTTTTGCTCTATTTTTGTGAGAGCTCAAACAGTGTACAGTTGAGTGATGGGGGTTTGGGGTGACTCTAGGCTGCGTGCCTGGACTTCTCAGTTCATTTTGCACTATTACCAAACAAATGAATGAAGACATCAACCTATAAATGTTTAGTCTTTTTGCTGAGACACTTGTGAATCTACTTAGCGGTACTGCTTCACTTCGTTGAAGTTTGGTGTCCAGCATGATGTCACTTCACAGTGGACAGCATATGGCATGTTATTCATGCGCTCATAGAAAGCAGTAATGTCTTGCGGTATATTTCCCTGAGCTCTTGAAGACACACAAAAGTGTTCATCCTTGCCAGCTGCGTGCATGAATGCATTGATGAACAATGGTGTCAAACTTCACTAATTTTGAAGCTGTGCCATTACAGTCTCTTTTGGTCAGATAATTTAGGAAACTGAAACTGCACTGCCTACGAGCATGCACCTTTGAACTGATATTTGCTTGTGTTAGTAGTCTGTCTATTGTGATGATTGTACACACAGATTTTTGCTGTCTCTGTTGCCGTTGACATGTCTTTTTGTCATGCAGGCATCTAGTCATGTGACAGAGGTCTCTTTCCTGCCGTTCCTGTTCCAAGTGTTTGAAGAGAGCCCAGATGGGAGACGGATATGCACCTTACTCGAGCTGTTCTGGGCATTGTTGGAAGTGAGTTTCTTTTCTAATAACCTTTTCTGTTCAACTTGTGAACGTTACTATTAGTCATTGAGCAGGAAATAGGAACTCAGTAATGTGTCCTCAAAATGAACAGCAGTACTGCACAAGGATTTGTCTTGGAGTACATATCCAAGACATTGTATGTGTGCTTTTTTTTGCTTTTCTTCTATTATCAAATTTTTTTAAAAGTGTGCCAGCAGAAGTGCTCTCGAAAGAATAATATGGTACTGTTCAAATTTCTGTCAACTTTACTTGCTTCCAGAGCTTGCCAGTAGAAATTGCCATTGAGCTTGCCATGTAGAAATTTGTATGACATACTAAATCAGGGCTTTTAAACATCACCACCATGACCACCAGCCTGAGTATGTCCACTGCAGGGCAAAGGCCTCTCCCATGTCTCTCCAATTAACCCTGTTCTTTGCCAGTTGTTGGCTCAGTGGTTATGGTGCTCGGCTGCTGACCCGAAAGACGCGGATTCGATCCCGGCCGCGGCGGATGAGTTTCTTTGGAGGAGAAATTCTAGAGGCCCGTGTACTGTGCGATGTCAGTGCACGTTAAAGAACCCCAGGTGGTCGAAATTTCCGGAGCCCTCGACTACGGCGTCTCTCATAGCCTGAGTCGCTTTGGGACGTTAAACCCCATAAACCAACCAACCTTTGCCAGTTGTGGCCACCGTAACTGCAAATCCAGTGCCTTAAGTTTGGTCTAAACCACTCAAAATCACTGAATCTTGAGGAGTGTCTGTTGGGTCTACTTCTATAAGTGCATTCAATGACTGTGTGACAAGTGGAATTGTGGCAGTTATGATTTTTGTTTTGGCCTTCTCCGCCTGTTTCAGCCGCCGGAGATCAAGAAGTGCCTGGAAAATGTGGCCGTGGCATTGCTGTCCGGCTTCCGTTTCTCCCCGTGCACCCCCGACTTCCTCCACCAGAAGCGCCACCTCTACCTGCTGCTGAGCATCCTGCAGCACGACTCATCACGTCGCTACCTCCTCGAGAGCGTCTTATATCCTTTATGCCTCTCCTTAAAGGTGCACTGAAGAGGAATCTGAACTCGTCTTTTTGCCGAGGGAACTCGATCTACACATTCCGAGCATTCTTAGAAACTTCGACTTATTGCCCTGTGTGGCCGATTTCCCTAATTAAATCGGATTGACGTCCGGCTCCCGCCTTTTTTTTTATTTGAATTCACCCGTATGGTGGGCGGAGTCGACCAACGCGCGGAGTGCCTTTCAGCCAGCTCCGTGGAGGCTTTGCTTTCGCTTTATTTTGTTTTTTAGGTTTCCGTGAGTAAATAGTTTCATTCGCAGATAATACAGCCGCAAAATAAGTCCGCAGAAATAAAAATACGCGCGGACTATTTGCTTCTATGGACTACTACGTATTACTCCGCCGATGGCAGAGCGGCAAGCCGCCACGGGACAGGGTGAAAGGCACTCCACGCGTTGCTGGACTCCGCCCACCGTACGGGGAGAATTCAAAACAAAAAAAAAGGCGGGAGCCGGACGTCAATTCAGTTTAATTAGGGTAATCGGCCACACAGGGCAATAATTCGAAGTTTCTAAGAATGCTCGGAACGTGTAGATTGAGTTCCCACGGCAAAAAAGACGAGTTCAGATTCCTCTTGACTGCACCTTTAATGCTCAGGTCTTTCCTGATTCCCCCATCCTTTTCACACTTCCCTGTCATCGTGGATTCCCCATTGATGCAGGACCTCACTGTTGTGGGATGCCTAGGTGCTGAGCGCTACAATGTAGATGCAGTTTGGCATAGCAAGATTTGATGGTGAAGAAAGGAACAGAGAAGAAACATGTGGTGCACCTCGTTGCTTAATATTTTGTCTTATTTGTGGCAGTTTATTTTGTGGTATTTTCTCGTCTCAGGTTGGGTTAGGTTATGAGGAAAGGACAAACACAGTAATGGTCTCCCTCTGGTTGGACGAGACATTTCAGCTGCACCCTGAGGGAACAACGTTAATTGTGGGGAGACAGAAACAAGTGCGGGTATGTGCAATGCATTACATGCGAAATGCTTGTTCTGAAATAGACACGGTGCGACAGTTCCAAGCATAGCTCACCAGTGAACTATTTTATTAATGTATTTGGCTCTTTTTGGATGGTTTTCTGGAGTGAGTCATGAGAAATTTTATTCATTTTTGTCTTTTTCTTTTAATGGTGAGGCAAAGCTGTTCAGAATGTCATAGACAAACATAATTGATGTGATGCATTCTGTGTCAGTGTAATAGCACCGTCAGTTCTTCAGTCTTCAAGAAAGACGTGCTTTCAAAAATAGCACTAAATTTGTAGTGTGTTTGTATGGTGCTCGGCTGCTGACCCGAAAGACACGGGTTCGATCCCGGCCGTGGCGGTTGAATTTCTTTGGAGGAGAAATTCTAGAGGCCCGTGTACTGTGCGATGTCAGTGCACGTTAAAGAACCCCAGGTGGTGGAAATTTCCACAGCCCTCCACTACGGCCTCCCTCATAGCCTGAGTCACTTTGGGACGTTAAACCCCATAAACTAAACTAAACTTTGTACTAGTCGCTGTAGATGCTGGCAGCCCCTTTTTCCCCGGACCTGTGAACGCTATTGTCCTTGACAGCCATGAACGTTTGACAAGATCAAGTTTGCCATGTTCATGGAGGTGAAACCACCGGACAACGAAACTCTAGCCACCCTCATTCCGGATGTCTGGTTCGAGCTCATGGAAGAGGTGAGGCTACTTTTACTGGTTTAGAAATCGGAATTTCTGACCGCAATAGCAAATCACTGTGCAAGTTGGGTTCATTTTTTGAAAAGTGAGATTTAGATTCAATTTCATGCAAACTGTGGATGCATAGACAAGTGCCACATGGGTGACTCTTGTGTGTATCAGATTGAAGATTTTTGGCTGCATGCTTTAAGGCAAGAGCCTTTAATGCCTCGTCGTTGTCGACAGAAGGTTGTCAGCGGAGGTGTCGCGCTTTTCGGTTGGTCGAAATGGTTATGACGTCAGAGCGCGCGGATTCACAGGAATGAGGTCACCCATGGATGCCTGACGCCCCCTTTCGGAGCAGACGACAACTAATAAAATAGTTGTCGTCCGCTCCGACAGGGGGCGTAAGACATCCGTGGGTGACCACATTGCATACCTCATCACTGCGAACAGAGCCATGGATACAACCGAACTCATCGAAGCATAGAGAGAGTCGTGCTAAAGAAGCAGTCAGAGTGTGTAGTTGTAATGTGTAGTCAAAGTGTGTTGTCAAATAAAGCAACAATTCAGCACAAACAGTCTCGCAGTCAATGCCAAACAGTGCGCCAGGAAACGCTTTCGTCTTGCAGCACTTTAGAGCGCCAAAGTGCCCCCTGAATTTTTTTTTTTTTCTTTGTTCCTGCGTGTGTTCATTCTCTGCTTGTTGTGATTGCGATGATCTTCCAACGGTTTGTTGATGGTCATTTTTAGAGGCGCTTTGGAGCCAGGGGCTGGAGTGTACCAATGCTGTGCATTGATTTCTAGCTTTTTCAGGCACTGTCTTTATTTGTTTCCCTTGGCAGTGCATTCTGCTATTCAGCAGCTTTAATAGCTACATGGTTATTGGTTGAGGCTGAGTTGCCTTTCTCTTGGTCCTTAGCGGACTAACAAATTAGTGGTAGACACCGAGTGTTGAAGATAAATGGCCATGTACAGACCTCGAGAAAGGGGGTCCTTAGGATCAGGCAGATAAGGTACAGTCAGCACCTAAAGTTTATGGTACGTCAGTGTGCAGAAAAAAAAAATTATTTCACCAGATTTAAGCAAGTCAACCGTTTGTCTAGAGTGCTTGCCTGCTTCATATGTGTTGCATTTGCTTGTGTCAATATACCTGGCCACTGGGCAGCGCTGGAGTAAATTTGTTGCCAACCTCCCACGTCCCGCAAACTTTTGTTGCCGGCTGTTTGTTCATTTGCTGCTTATGCATAGTGAGTCACAAAATGTGTTTGGCTGTTGCCTTTGAAATGAACCAGTGGTTGCCTAAAGAACATTAAATAGTGCTGCATGCGATCAGCAGAGCTTCAGATGTTGTTTTGGTGTTGGTGTAAAAAGCCATGTGGCCTCATTGGTGATTTCGTGCCATCTTTGACAGGTACATCCAACTGAGGAGGCGTACAGGAAAAATTTATATGCTGCTGCAAAACAGAGGTTGAAGGTCATGATCACCGGTGAGCGACCTTTAAATCCTAATGGCTTTCTGCTCCTTGTTTTTGTGGACTCCTGAGACTAGGCCACTCTGTCATTCACTTGCAGCTATGATCACAGACTTCTTTTCATCATTTATGTCAGAAGTTTTCGTTGAGAAGGGAGAAAAAAAATTTTAATTTTTTAAGTCCAAAAATTTCTCGGCAACAAGTACATCTTTTGCTGCCAAAGAAACATCGACATGGCCACGGAGAGCCTGAGAATCAACTTTGTAAACTATTATAAAGTCCACTGAATGCTTAAATACACAAAATTTCACTGAAATATCCTTAGTAATTTTGACATAAATTTTTATGTGCTTCATTGCTATACCAAACTTGCAGAAAGCCTGACATGACGACAAAACGCTGTAGCAGTCTGCAGTCACTTTCAAGTTTTACCCAAAGGAATGGTCGATGCAGTGACATTGTCTAGATATTTTTAGCGGCTTGACGTTTTTCTACACAGAATGTTAAATTCCACGCTCGCATAATGCACTCATTAGTGTCATGAAATCATGACAAATTAGTGGCGGATTTTAAAAATGAGAAACTAATTAAAAAATACAGGAGCGTCACTGCATAAAGAATTTATAAAGGAACATGATGCAACAAACCACATGAAAATCTGCGAAGCCATTGTCGTGCTATGCTTTTTGCTAGCAGAGTAGTCAGGTCAAAATGCACTTTTGGTAAAACTGGTACTGATGTTGTACAAGCAGTTCATGTTCATCAAAATGCCTTAGGATAGTAATGTTTAATGCATTTAGCTGTGGTGGCCTTGTAGATGCGTGATTCTGACGGGGTTAGGATCGTGGTGAAACCGGTTGCCCGGTGACCGCAATCTTGCCGAGAGCGGTAGCGCAAAGCCCGAGATATCGTGCCTAAAAATCGGCCATTTTTGCTGATATCTCGGTCATTTTCTGCTGCCTACGGTCGCAGAAATATTTTCCAAAGTCGCTTCTGGGCTGTTTTCGAGGAAAGTTTTTCGGGATGCGATTACCTTATAGATTTTTTTCGAGATTCTCATGATTTGAAAGCCGTGTCCCCTCTTAAAGGTGCACTGAAGAGGATTCTGAACTTGTCTTTTTGCCGCGGGAACTCGATCTACACGTTCCTAGCATTCTTAGAAATCGCGACTTATTGCCCTGTGTGGCCGATTTCTCTAATTAAATCGAATTAACGTCCGGCTCCCGCCTTTATTTTTTTAATTCTCTCTCGTACAGTGGGCGGAGTCGACCAACGCGTGAAGTGCCTTTCAGCCAGCTCCGTGGAGGCTTTGCTTTCATTTTCTTTTTTAGGTTTCCATGAATAACTAGTTTCATTTGCAGATAATATAACCGCAAAATAAGCCCGCAGAAATAAAAATCGGCGCGGACTATTTCCTACTACGGACTACTACGTATTACTCCGCCGATGGCAGAGCGGCAAGCCGCCACGGGACTGGGTGAAAGGCACTCCACGCGTTGGTCGACTCCGCCCATCGTACGAGGCAGAATTAAAAAAAAAAGGCGGGAGCAGGACGTTAATTCGATTGAATTAGGAAAATCGGCCACACAGAGCAATAAATCAATGTTTCTAAGAAAGCTCGGAACGTGTAGATCGAGTTCCCGCGGCAAAAAGACAAGTTCAGATTCCTCTTCAGTGCACCTTTAAGGACATCGTAAACTACATATGCTTGAAGGCTGGGCCACTGTTTTCAGAGCATGGCGTTGAAGATTCACGCCAGAGGGAAACAACGAAGGAGGTACCGTGAGGAGCATGAGGGAGGGAACTGCAGCCATTGAAGCTAGAATTAATGAGTCTCTTCTGTGCTCATTCAAGATTCAAGGTTTTTTTATTGCAGACACGTATATCCTATAGCTGAGGAGAACAGAAAAAAAGCCGCATTGTAGCAACTTGGCACTGCTCCCTTCCCCTGAGCTACATCGGTGGCGCAGATAACAAAGAGCTGTTCGATTAAAAAAAAATTACATAATTCATCATTAGAACAAATGAATAATAGCATAGACGACCGTTATATATAAAAAGAGTACATACACTGTCATAGAAACATGCAGGTTACATACACAGTCATAGTCACTCACAAAAATAAAGCTTTTATTTGTTTGTGTGAGGGCAAATAATCCAAATAATTGGGTAGGCTGAACGGTTAAGCAGCATAGGCAAAGCATAATTTAATGTTTGAAATCTGTGCGAGGACATCGTACATACCATAGTTCATGATGACGAGTCAGGTGGCAACGTGTGTTTTTACACAGGTCAAAGGTTTCTTCTAGGAATCGTGCTTGACATTCAGAAAAAGATTTGAAGATGGTTGAAAAGCTCTCTCTATACTTCACACTGTAGGAGACATAATAAACTTTCATTCATCATTTCTGCCTATCCATAGTGACTCATCTGGTGGCTATGTTTCGCCTTTCAGGACAGGCTGTAGTTTCATGTTGAGCTTTTTTTTAAACTGCTGTTTCGTTCTGACCACATAACTGTTGTGTAAGCGAATTTTTGTTGTGTCAAACCAGATATTGAAAATATCCAGCTGAGAATCTTGGAACAGCTCACCGTGGACAACGATGCCCCACAGGTAGGCTTGCTAGTCCTTCTCGTGTGTACTTGCAGTCATGTAGGTATTGTAAAAAATATGATTTTTATTGATAGATTTCCTACTGAAAGTATAGCCTGGCATGAAATGATAGTAATGAAAAAAAAGTGTAACTTTAATAAATGATAGCATTTCCCTTTTCGCCTTGGCAAATCTGGGTCCATTTGTTCTAGGGAAGTGTGTCTTCAGGTGAAATGGGAATCAATAACATGGCACGTGTGCGTTACCACCTTTAAAGTTGTTTTTGATCACGCTGTTGTAGATCCAGGTTATCAAAGCCAAAGAATTGTCTGTTTTACATGCGTTTGTATGTTAATTTGTGTGCTCGTCTGTTTTCTTCGCCTGTCATAGGGCCAGACGAGCCGGGACCTGTTTCTTGCTAAATTCGAAGCGTTCGTCAAGGAAAATACCCCAGGGAGCAGGGTACGTGACGCTACTCTCTACAGTGTTGTCAGAATTTGTTGTAGGCTGTTGATTTTCTTCCCCTCACTGGATATACAGCTGCATTGAAGACGTAAGCATAAATGAATTATCACAATTTTTTGTTAGCTTGCCACTGTGATGGTTCGTTATTTTCACAGTTGTCAGGAAGCACCTAAACACTGGGCATTGTGTGGTCTGTTGACTGAGTATGTTATTTATATCTACTAATATTTAGGACTTCTGTAAGGCAGTTATATTGTACAGTGGGGGACAAAAGTCTCTGGACCACGTGTTCCTCAAACGAAGCCGATAGCTGCGCAGTAAGCCGGCGACTGGAGGCCACACTTGTGGACGGGAAAGTCAAAATTGTGTCGCTTCATCTCCACGAGTGTGGTCTCCAGTTGCCGTCTAAATGCAGAACTATCGGCTTCGTTTGAGGAACACGTGGTCCAGAGACTTTTGTCCCCAACTGTACTAAATTTTATGTTTAAAAAAATATTTCTTCCCTTTCAGTAGTGGCTAATTCCGATTCCTTCCTTCCTTTTCCTTGGCAGACAGTGACCCTGGACCTGTGCCCACACGCGGTTGCCCTGTCTTTCTTCCACCGACTGTTGGCACTGGTGCGCCGTTGCCTTCCCGTCTTCCACACCAGCAGCGGCCAGCTGCTTCAGGAGCACAGTACGCCCCCCCTTTTGCGCCTTTTGTCCCGCTCTACTAGCCCTTCACGCACTTGACTGTAGCAAAGGAAGTCTAAAATAATGTGTGCACTCTTTCAAACGGCAGAAAGCTCGGCAGAGTTATGATGTCTGCATGCAACAGAGCAGTGACCTGTAAATCATGTATCTCAGCATGTATTGCATCAACTTGCATCTCTGCAGGCCTACATCTGTAACTTTACTGGTGCCTAAACATCACTAAGTAATGAACTTTACTGGTAGCGCATACTCTTGATTATGCGAATACCACATGGTCTTGAGAAGTATTCGCATCACCTGAAATTGATGTCACCAAAGAAGGAGCAAAACCTGCATGCTGAAGCATAAGAAATGCATTATGCGAAGGATTTGTTCTCGGCTTACGGGATCGATTCATGGCTGCATGCCGGTGCATGGTGCTTGTGGTGCATACTTGACGACTGGCGACTGTCGTGTCGGCCGTGTGCGAGTGCCTGTGGTGCATACTGCACGACCGGTGAGGGCAATGTTGAGTGCTCGAGGGTGTGGTCACGGCTCCTCTATCTGTATCATTCATAGCAGTGTGGGCGAGTGCTTCAAACTTTCAAACTTCTGCACATTGCACAGCCAGAGAAGTTTACGAATTCATATCATGCTGAAATTCATATCAACTACGATCATATCTTTGAGATTCTACTGTAGTTGCGCTGCTCTATTGACCATAGCATCACAATGGGTGTGTTTCAGTAGCACAGACCTGCAGCAAAGGTGCGGCAGCATTGAAGTTTAACTGTGGAGCCTTTGTTCCCCCACAGATCTGTACATTCCGGCTATCCTGTTCATGTCCAAAATCGGAATGGGTTCCGAAGTTTCACGTGTCGGAGACACACCGGACCAGCGGATCGTGGCATCGGAGATACCGACATCAACGTCCAACCGGATAGCGAGGTCGTTGCAGCAAAGCGTAGCAAGTGAGGAGCGGTTTGCGGGTCCCCATCAGTGTTCTTGCATTGATATTTTTTGGACGCATAAATGAATGCTTTGCTCCCTTTCTGTTCGACTCCTAGAGTAGTTTCAAAGTTATCTGGAGTGTGTGTTAGTTGAAGCCATGAATTGTAACAGCTGTGAAAAGTTATAAACAAACTGATGTTAGCTGGGGGTGAACTTGACAGAGTCTTTCTGCAATTCTGTGATGTTTTGTTGGGGCTTCTAGGGAACGCTGAGGACCCATTGAAGTTGGCCTGTTCAATTGATTACTGCGTTCTGACGACAAAGGGGCTACGCTCATTGAAGATGGAACTCTATTAAGCCAGAAAAGGCCATAACATAAAATGCAAATAGCGCCGCTGCCGGTTGTGTCACATGTAAACTGCAGTGACATTCAAGACTGATTTGTGTGCACGGATCTCTGAGGATAAGCTACAGGACCATTGACATCCAGACCAGAATCACGGAGCCCCTTTGGGTTGGGACGTCATGAATTTGAACTAAGAGGTAGTAAAAAAAAAGTTCTGTTGTCGAATCCAAACTTCTCTACAATAAATTCATCTGTTGCTGCTGAACGAGCATGAACATAGCCGCAAACAACTGTACAGTCAGTTTTTACTAACAACAAAAATTTTGTGGGATTGTCCTCAGTGATTCATTGATGACATTCAAGGTGTTTCATGCATTGAGGCTCATGCACTGAAACACTCCGTTGACGTTCCAGCATGAAATTTTGAGGCTATTGGCCTGTGGCCGTTTGCAGGTGGCAACGCTGGCGTCCACATGGAAAGCGAACCGTCGGCAACAGCACAGGAAGCCAAGGAAGACGACAAGAGTGTGAAGGTTTTGCAGCTTCTTGATGGAATCGTGCGGCTCTACTATCTCTGCGGGCACGCCCAGTTTGTCAAGGCAAGTTTTCTCCCACAGATCTGCCTGTAAACTCGCTGGGTCAGACCCAAGACACTATGGGTGTACAGTCGTGAGCAGCCTTGTCTAGAGCGCTCGAGCACTGCGCACTTGGTAACAAAAACCGAAATTAGAGAGCAGCCCCTCATTACAGGGCAAAGTTTTCGTGCCTGCTTTGTTTACGAGGCTATCTGGCGCTACTTCCGTGCAAGCGTTGCAGCTGGACCCTAGAGGCTGCCACAAAATCTGGATTTGTTTGCAAGGAAGTGCACCGCCCGAGCGCTCTAGACAAGGCTGCTCACCACTGTACACAGCCACTGTTGGAAGGCTATGAACCATGCAGCCTCTTATAAAGGCATGTGGAGTCTGCTTTAATTTTGGAACACTACAATGAACCTGTTATTTTTAGGCTAGATGCCAGAGCCTTGAGAGGATTTTGGTTTTTCTTGGCTTGCCTTATGAAATTTTTTGACACCAAATAAATCTATGTAGAATCCGTATTGTGATGGTAAAAGTGATTATAGGACTTCAGATATATTGGGATTCATTCCAAAGTTCACTGGCCAGATCTCTTTTCCAAAGGGAATGTGAAGGATCATGCACACTGAAGAGACATTTACAGCAGAGCTTGTGTGTATGTTCAGCTGAACATTGATTGGCTGAAGGGAAGTCCAGTCGTCAGTGAGGAAGTGGTCACGTGGTGTTGTGTTGTCAGGTGACTCAGAACTCTTGCATGCCTACGAAATGCACCTCACACAAGCGTTGTCAGAAACAGGGCATCCATTGTGTTAATCTGATTGCGAATTTAAATGTTTTGAGTGGTATTTAAGCTATCCAAGGCAGCATTGAAATTGAAGCCTTGCGAGATGGACACTAGGACATATTCAAATCGGCCTGTGCCAACAGATTGCTGCATTCTAATGATAAAGACGCTGTTTACAATGTTAGCTGAGCTTTTATTAGCTATAAACGGCCGAAAGTAAAGGACAGGTGTCAGTACCAGTCGCTGTTTTTGCAGCCAAGACTGCAGTATGCCGAGACCGATTTTGCACGCGGCTCCCTGTAGCTAGGCCACACTGCGAGTCACTTCCAAATGGTGATCACCGAGTCGATTTCTGTCTTGGCTTTGCGAGGTTCAATTCAGCGACGGGAAAATTTTTAAATGCAATCTTGTCAGGAATATACTTGAGTCTTTTGCCGTGGCCAGACGAACATCAACTTACCCAGAAAGAGCCATAGAATCATTTTTGCCAAGAACTAAAGTTGAATGGAGTTTGGTTGCTAGTTGGGTTTCTGTTGTTTTCTGGAGCTTTGTGTTATGCTGCAATGCAAGTGGTGTCATAGCTACTACTGACAGGTGCAAATTTCCCCCCTGCTCTGTGTCTCTGGTGTGCACGCAGATGAATGCTGTGAAGGACAGCATGCGGGACTACCTCCGGGCGGTGCAGGAAGTGAGGAGGAACAGTGCCTGGGGTGAGAAAGACGTCACCGAGGCGCTCAGCAAAGTGGAGCAGGTCTTTGGCGACACCTTGGCGGAACAGGCTCGCCACGTTGCCTGGCTCTCGGTCGTCGTCTTCTCAAGGGTGAGTGTGTGTGGGAAATCTTGAATGTGTGCGTCTACATGGTGTCTAGAATGGGTGGGCTGGGCTATGGCAGGTTTTCAGTTTGCTTCATCACTGCAAGGTATACATCCACTCCATGTTTGTTATGCATTGTTCTCTGAAGCAAGAAATGGTGCCTTCTAACCAGGTTATGCTTTGATACGTAGTTGTAGATTTCTGTTATGCTTTGATCGCTAGTTGTAGGTTTCTGTCAAATTATATGTATTAAAACAGTTCAGTGGGTTAGGTTAGTCACTCCTGTGACTATCAGTTGAGAAAGTTGACTGAATGAGGTTAGGTTAGGTTAGGTTAGGCCGCCCTGGCGAGTGTTGCGGTGGCGGCGCAATCACGCACACTGTCCACTAGTCACTAGCCACTAGCCCGGCCGTGGTGTATTGTCCACTCTCCCCACCGCATTAAAGGGACAGTGAGGAGAGCTCCATTAATATTTTTTTTTTAAAGCAAAATCCGATAGTTCGGCATTTCATGGCTTTGTTGCCACTTGGCTGGATTCGAAGTTGAAAAAGTTTTTCCCGCCACTCTGATTCAAACCTGGGATTCTCTTATGATGACACAGGACTAAGTGATGTGAAACATGACGTGCACATGACGTAACGCAGACTCCGTGATTTCTGACGGCCAGCAGTGCGGCCTAGCATCAGCCGAAAAGAAAGCTACCGCTGGCCGCACGTTGAAGGCATCTATCGGCTTTTGCGGCCGTCACTACCGTCGCTTTGTTTACGTTTGCACCGGCGTTTTGCCAGCATTACGATAGATCCCGTTCTCGAAGTCGTCAATGAAGTTCTCGCGAATAGACACCTTTAGCATACCGTGTACCTTGTTACCGTCGGCGGAATACCGGGAGCCCGCCTACCGGCCGTGAGCAGGCGCTGATTGGTCCCGATGCTGCAGGCGCGCGCGTAGCTGTCGGGGACATGGCGCCATCTGGCGACGTCAAGGAGATTTGCGCATGCATTTGCTGCGCCTCAGTGATTCATGGCTTCTAGTGTCCTAGTGTTGCTAGAACCATTGGTTCTAGCAACACTGTTTTGTCCTATGACGTCATCATGCTTGTACTTGCGAGTTTGGCCCGTGGTGGCGATACCTGTATTTTGGTTCTTGCTCTTTTCTATGTTACAGGAGCTTTGTTGTCAGTATGAGTGGCGTTTTTGTAATCAGGAGCTGGTATTCTGTCGATACAAGCCAGCTTCAATTTCTCCTCAGTGTCCCTTCAATAGTGGCATTGTGCAAGCCACAGTGGAGGTGGTGGCAGCTGCTGCCACAGTTGCGTCATCAGTGCGATTAGAAAACGTTTCTCCACGTTTTTGACTCTGAGGGGGAAGAGGGGGAGGTTTGCTACAAATATTGTCAAGGTGATTTCACCTGCACTTGTTTCTTCTTTTGGTTCCCATTCTGCACTATCCTTTTGAGTCTTCCTGTGAAAATTTCATGCTACAAAGACCTGGATGTAACTAGAAATCGCGGACTTTTCTCAATTTCGTTATGTCCAGGTTTAACTTTAGCAAAATTCGAAGATCTCGCAGGGAGCTGTGCACAGGTAGAGTACTCTAAATTCAAGACCGTAATTCCTGAAGTACGTTGCTACTAAATTTAGTCACTCAGCTAGCTGATGTTCAAAGCAGAGCAGACAGTTTTCGAGTTTACCATATTTTTGCAACAATGCTTTCCTGTTCGTGGTGCGTGCAACGCGGAATGCAGTGGTAGCAAATGTCGGCCGTTGTTGTGCGCAGGAGAAGCAAAACGACATCTACTGGTTGCTGGGTGTTGTGTTGAAGACGCTGGAGGAAGCCTCGACTGCTGGCGTAGAGTTCTGCTTCGTCCCAGAATACCAGATCGAGGCTTGCATCAAGCTGCTGACAACACTGAGCTTCCACTTTCCACCTGCTTGCCTGCTAAGCGACATCCCAGGTAAACTCTACTGTTGGCGAGATGCCGTCCTGCCAGTCAGAATTTTCTGAGAAATTTTTGATATTTCAAAGTGTTTTGTGGCTTCTGCTATGATGACTTTTGATACTATGATGAATGATGTCTTTTGTTGCATCGTTGAGTATAAGGCACAGGCATCGGCCGGTCCTCCATGCAAAGGTGGTGATGAAGTGTGCATTTGCAAGTGCTTTGTGAAGTAAGGAAGTTTGGTCAGGCATCAAGGAAGCAGTAGCATCAAAATGGGTGTCTGAAGGCCTATAGTGCAGGGTTGCCTGTTTTGTTTCATTCATTCTGCAACTGAATATTAGAAAGGAAATTAACGGTGATGATTTCTGTAGCATGTGACAAATTTGTTACCAGAAGGTTTCATAAGTAAGGTACGTTGCCAAGATTTGGTTTTTTATGCTAATTTTTAGACAGGGCACTACATGAACAACACAAAAGAGAGGGTGACGAGCACTGATATTTGTGCTGATAATTTGCAAGGTGGTGCTGGTGATGAAGATGTTAGTGCTTATTTTGTCTTGATTTTTTCTTTTTTCTTTTTGTCAAATAGGTCACTACCATGTCTTGGTGCGGTATAGCACGTTCCTGGCCGAGCACTTTGCTGATCGCCGGGTTGTCAATCCAGGTGAGTAGAAGCAGAGAATGCAGCTAAATGTTGCTCTGTACTTTTTATGTTCCCTTATTTTAAAAGGTGTACTGACGATGAATATTTGAGACTTGTTTTTCTGCAATAAGGAATAGCTGCAGTGGGATTGACACGTGGTTCCAAAGGCTCCTTTACATCGGGATCAGTCATATCAATCATGTCTTCATCTGTTACCGCCAGCTTTGGCTTTGATCACAAAGTGCACCAAGCACACTTTGATGTTGTTGGGTGATTGGACAATCATGGCGTCGTCCCGTCATCCCCCAGTGTGCCAGAAATGCCGACATCCCGAACTAACGACTAGGAGCGAGCAAAGCTCTGTTGTCACGATACTTCAGTGAGTGGTGCACAGGCTTACAGGAGTTGCTTTGTTAGTGACTAAATTTCTTTTTGCAAATTCCTGTCTAGATCACGAGAGAGAGGTAGACACTATTATTCTGTGTGTGCGTCTGGAAATGAAGCCACAGAGATATTTTGACTGAAATTTTGTCTAGTGCGCTTATTAAGGGGGGAGCCTGGTCTTGAAAAAAAAAAAATTTATTAATGAAGTCACAGTGAAGAAATCTTCAGGCAATATGTATTTTTGTGTGCCGATTCTAAATATGTCATTTAATTTCATGTAAAACAATTCCTTGAGCACTTATGTAATATTTATGCATATATTTTGTGAAGAGCTTTTAAAAAAATTTCGTGTGCAAAACTTGCTGAAATGTATGCGATTGGGTTCTCTTGACACCAAAGAATGCAATAAGGGGTAAAATTGTCTTCTTGCCTATCATAGAACTTAAGTTATAAGTTGTCGCTTCAGAAATGAGAAGAAAAATGCGTATTCATGTTTCTTTAGTGGCAGCTTCAGTACCCTATTACTCAAGTTCTATGAGAGCCAGGATGACAATTTTACCCTTATTGCATTCCTTGGTGTCAAGAGAACCCAGTGGCATACATTTCAGCGAGTTTCTCGCAGAAAATTTTCTTCAAAACTCTTCGCAAAATACTTGCACAAAAATCGCATACGTGCTCAAGGAATTGTTAAATGACAATATTTAGAATCGGCACACAAAAATACATATTCCCTGAAGATTTCTTCACTGTAAGTTAATAAAATTTTCTTTTCAAGACCAGGCTCCCCCCTTAACATGCTGTGCGAGTTCATAACATTTGGCGTTGTCACTCTCTTCGTACTCTGTGCACAAAAACTCACCCTCTTTGTGTGTGTGTGTGTGTTTGGTTTGTCCCCTTTTTACTCTGTGCACAAAAACTCACCCTCTATGTGTGTGTGTGTTTGGTTTGTCCCCTGTGCACCCAAAGACGTGAAGGATGCCCTGCTTCGAGCCCTGGCTGCCCACGTCTGCCCTCCATCCACCGTGAGGGCGCTGGAGTGCATGCCAACCAAGAGGCAAGTGGTGTTGGCTGTGCCAACAAGAACTGTTGCCGCTTTCTACCTTTCTGTATCCTTGGATTTGGACCGTAAATCGAGAGCCTACAGCAGTGGGAATTCCCTCTTGGTGTGATTCTCCCTAGTTGGAGTGATCAAGAGTATATAGACTGTGAATATTGTGCTGACTCTCACATCCTAAGTGTTCAGCTTGCTTTGATGTGATGAAATGGACTTGACGTGGTTCATCGTAAAAGTGCAAAAAAGACTAGAACTAACAGGAGGCTGGCTGCTTATCTGATATTGCTGACACATTTATGAGAATCTTATTAGTGGCTCACTTGCCACATAGCGCTAAAAAGAACACGGACACAAGGGAGACACACAGGACGGGCGCTAACTTACAACTGAAGTGTACTGCATGAGACCAGGCAATATAACAGCGAAGAGGAGATAAAAACATTTGAAATAAGGAAGCACTCAAACAGCGTTATCGTCAAACAGGATTTACAGATTAGCAGACATGAAAAGCATTTCCTTGTCGGATAGAAACACTGAGGCAGCACTGACGCACATATCTTACGCATATACGCATATCTTGACGCATATATGTGGCAAGTGAACCATCACCAACTCGCTTAAGCTTCCACTCTGGCAAATTTTATTAGTGGCATCGAGGAAGGAAATTAGCCGAAGTGGCACAGGCATGATTTAAACCTGTAAAAAGCCTTCAGCAGGTTGCTGCAGGCACTTCTGTACTGCTGCTTCCTCGCATCCTGCAATACATAGTTGCACACTATCTCTTTCTTGTTGCTGGATTTGTGTAGGGTTGGTTTCTTCGTGCTTTGCATTTAGTCTTGGTATTCATTACTCTGGTCATTAGTAGTTAATTCCCTGCTGTTTAACTTTTCAGTTTCTACTGTGTGTACTGACCTTCCTGAGTTAGTTCTCTGAATGCCATGTTTGGTCTACACGGTGTTTTTTTTTTTTGTGATTTCTGTGCATTTTGTCATTGCTGCCTGTGTAGTCAGTGCTTTGCTTTCACGTCTAACAACTCGGGAAACCAGTGCAGTTGCCTACTATTGGGGGGGTGCTTTTATTATATATCACTCTGTTATGACCACATCAGGAAGGAAATTTAAACAGTCCATACTCTTTGAACGTGAGAACTGAGCTTTAGCTCAAATTGTTGTCCCGTGCTTGCAGCTCCCTGGCACTGATCCAGGCCTTGCTACAGCCTTACCGGAACCGGCCATGGGCTCAGACAAACTGGATACTCATGAGGCTGTGGAAGGTATGGTGTTCCCACTGCTGCTTTAGTGCACGCTACTTTTGTTTTATACACAGTAAACAGAATCCAAAGCTGACGGCTAGTTGTGGACCCAAAATGAAAACCCGAAAAGGAGGCAACAGTTCAGTGCAGTGCTATTCTGTGGCGCAGTAAAAGTTATCCCTTCTGAAGGATGTTTCTAAACGCAGCACTGCAACCACCACTTCCAGACAGCAAAAGCTTAGTAGGGTGCTGACTGCAAAGCAGTTTTTATGGGCTACTTCATATGCGATATGCCGCCACGGTGGCTCAGTGGTTATGGTGCTCGGCTGCTGATCCGAAAGACGTGGGTTCGATCCCGGCCGTGGCGGTTGAATTTCTTTGGAGGAGAAATTCTAGAGGCCCATGTACTGTGCGTTGTCAGTGCACGTAAAAGAACCCCAGGTGGTCGAAATTTCCGGAGCCCTCCACTACGGCGTCTCTCATAGCCTTAGTCGCTTTGGGACGTTAAACCCCATAAACCAACCAACCAATCATATGCGATATGATGGATAAGTATCCTGGAGACCTTTGTGAACTGAAGACGTGACTATATGAAGAAAGCAAACAGTCACAGAAACCGAGGAATGCGTAGGGAAATGTTTCGTTTTTATATTGTGGCGTTGATCAGTTGGAAATTGGTAGTATAACTTTTTTTTTTTTTTTTATCTGAAAGATAATTGATTAGAAAGTAGAGGAAACAGCAACCACGTGATGCCGGTGGGATCTGCACCCACAACGTCTGTACGTCGTGCGCGATGCTGTACCAACTAATCTACCATGGCAGTTGTCCAATACTCTAACAAGGTAGCCATGTGGGCTAGTTGGTGTACATCAGACATAACTTCACCAGCGAAAGAACGAGACACGAGGAGGAGGAGAACACAGGACAACGCTGGACTAACAACTGAAGTTTACTCGACAAACGGCCAACCTAGGTCACCAGAAGACGCATGCGTATCAGACACACCAAACAAAACAAACAGATACATAAGTGGCAGATCACCGAGGAGTAGATACACGCTCCAACAATGGCAAACAACAAAATACAGATAATATGTCTATCAATCTTGCACGCGCACACTACTGCTTAGGAAATTAACTTCCTTGCTAGTGAGATGCAAGGACGGTGCACTGACGCATGTGTCACTGCCTTGCAGCCTAATATGGTAGGCCTCAAGGATTTCCCTCTCCTCCCTGTTTTTCCCTTTTCCGATAACAGAAATGCTGTTGAAACCTGAAACACATTCTTTACAACTCCTGCAGTGACGTGGGAGAGTATTCGGATCTGACGAATTTTTCAAGGAATTATTATGTTCGCCTGCCCGGTCATTCACACATCTGCCAGTTTGGCCCGTGTACACTCTACCACATGACAGGGGTATCTTGTAAACGACCCGAGTCGAACAAGCAACGAACTTGTTAGCATGCTTAACAGTGCAGCTCTTGGGCTTCTTCCCCTCACTGGCCTTCGCAATTCGTGCACATAAACCAGACATCTTACAAGGTGCCGAGAACACTACCGTCATGCCGTGCCGTAGTGCCACTTTCTTCAGGTTATGCGACACACCGTGAAGATAGGGTACCACTTCAACTTTCCTCCCATTCAGTCTAGCACTTCCGGAGCCCCGTGCGTTCTGGTTTTTAATCTTCTGCAGCATCAACTCACCAACTGTAGTCAACACATCATCCGGATAACCCGCATCGCTAAGGCGACGGACTTGCTGATGAAAGCTCTCATTCACTGTATGTGGGCAGCTCTTCTGCAAGGCATTCCCTAGGCAAAGGTTAGCTATGGCTCTTTTAATCAACTTGGAGTGCAATGAAACATAAGGCAAAAGCGCTTTCTGAGTTCTGGGTGAGTAGCTCCAGCAGATGTGGGCTTCGTTAAAGGTTAGCAATAAGTCTAGGAACCGAATGGCATTGTCACTAAGCATTTCGTGCGTAAAATTCAGTGCATTGGCACAGTCACGAAAAACACTGAGCACATTGCTGACAACGGTTGGGAGCGAGTCACCAGGTGCAAGCTTAAGAATTATTAAAAAATCGTCAACATATCTGAACACACGTAGAACGTGGTCGTCACTTAGGCTGCGTCGAAGAGAGTTGTCAAACCTAGCCAAAAAAATTTCGCACAACACCGGAGCTACACTGGCACCAATACAAATACCATTCTTTTGTACATACTTTTTGCCTTGAAATTCAACAATAGTGGACGACAGGTAAAACACCAAGAGCTCAATGAAAGAGTCCACACTCAGACCACTCGTATTCTGAAAGGCAATGCCACCACACTGTTCGATGAGCTCGCGCACCGTACACAAGAGTTCAGCATGGGGTATGGAATAGAATAAGTCTTCTATGTCGATTGAAAACGCCGAGTTGGCTCCAGGAAAGCCTTCCTTCAGTTCATCAACTACGCTTGCGGAGTTCCGAACGACATAAGGGTCATCCACTGGCAGCGTGTTCAACTGGCGCTGCAGAAATTTACCCACCAGCTTCTGCCAGGATCCTTCCTCGGTTACGATGGCCCGGAACGAGTAATCGAGCTTGTGAGTTTTGACTGAGAAGAACACCTCAAGCTTATCTCGCTCCGCTTTGTTGACCGCCTTCTCCAACCAAGGCAGGTTGAAATCCTTGAGCAGTTCCGACGCTTTTCGTCTCAGGCGTAGAAATCTTTCCTTCATTGGGTTATCCGGATGATGTGTTGACTACAGTTGGTGAGTAGATGCTGCAGAAGATTAAAAACCAGAACGCACGGGGCTCCAGAAGTGCTAGACTGAATGGGAGGAAAGTTGAAGTGGTACCCTATCTTCACGGTGTGTCGCATAACCTGAAGAAAGTGGCACAACGGCACGGCGTGACGGTAGTGTTCTCGGCACCTTGTAAGATGTCTGGTTTATGTGCACGAATTGCGAAGGCCAGTGAGGGGAAGAAGCCCAAGAGCTGCACTGTTAAGCATGCTAACAAGTTCGTTGCTTGTTCGACTCGGGTCGTTCACAAGATACCCCTGTCATGTGGTAGAGTGTACACGGGCCAAACTGGCAGATGTGTGAATGACCGGGCACGCGAACATAATAATTCTCTGAAAAATTCGTCAGATCAAAAATACTCTCCCACGTCACTGCAGGAGTTGTAAAGAATGTGCTCCAGGTTTTAACAACATTTCTGTTATCGGAAAAGGGAAAAACGGGGAGGAGAGGGAAATCCTTGAGGCCTACCATATTAGGCTGCAAGGCAGTGACACATGCATCAGTGCACCGTCCTTGCAACTCACTAGCAAGGAAGTTAATTTCCTTAGCAGAAGTGTGCGCATGCAAGATCGATAGACATATTATCTGTATTTTGTTGTTTGCCATTGTTGGAGCGTGTATCTACTCCTCGGTGATCTGCCACTTATGTATCTGTTTGTTTTGTTTGGTGTGTCTGATACGCATGCGTCTTCTGGTGACCTAGGTTGGCCGTTTGTCGAGTAAACTTCCGTTGTTAGTCCAGCGTTGTCCTGTGTTCTTCTTCCCCTCGTGTCTCGTTCTTTCGCTGGTGAAGTTATCTCCAATACTCTACTTTCGAGGGTATTTATGCCATGACATGGCTGTGACTTTTGCTGTCGTGTACATGAGGTGGATCCAGTGATGGCCTGAATCAATTTTTCAGTCTGCAGACTGGGTGCTGCATGATGAAGGGACATTTTTTTTCTGGAGGTTCACGCAGAGTGCAATTCAGTGCCGTGAGTCACATGGCACCTGGTCTGTGGCGTCTGGTCTGTGCACAGAAATAGGGATTCAGTTGTCCATCAAGTAGATCCTTGTTGAGCCATCTTTCAGGGATTGTTGGAACACATTCTATGCTTGCCCTTGCCCGTATCATGGCTCATTTACTGAATCCGACTTGTCAGTTGCTTCATTTATCCTGCCTTTTTCTTTCAGATATCCCTGACAAGTTAAATGAACTGGCTTCGTATATTGTGCTGTTTTTGCAAGTAGGCTAGGTACAGGGAAGAGTGAGTGTGATTTCTTTCTTTTTTTTTCTCTGTTCTTGTGTCACTCTAGGGCTGTGGATATGCCTTCCGTTACACAGTGGCTCCTCACCTGGTTGAAAGAATGGCCTCCAGGCCCGTAGAGTCAACGTTGCCCAACCACCCTGGTGAGGCACCAACTGACGTGCACATGCACACATGTGTAATTGTGTTTGTTTAGTTTCTTCTCAAGAATTTAAAAGGATGCATTTTCAGGCATGTTTGTTATATGCATGACTGTAGAGGTGGATGAAATATGCTGCGTTTACTGCTCTCATGCTGACATACCAGCAGTAGAGTGAGGCTGCATTGTTATGCTGGCTTCCAGGAAATTGCTTTGATCTCTGGAATGAAGCACTGACCTGGAAATGTACTGTGGTGTTGCTTTTGGGGCTCTTAAAGTTTCAAGCTCTGTCGTCTACATCGCACATCATGAACAGCATTTCTGGCAGCGTTCTTCACACACCCCTCAGAACAAAATGCAGCCTTCAGGCAGTTAACTTGCTGCCAGGTGTTCTGTTTGAGCACTGTAACATGTGAGAAAAACTGATCTGCCATGCTGTGGGAACGCACTGACTATTCTTGTAGTTGTGGCAGTCTTTGCTAAGTGAAAGAAAGCGAATTTCTCACCGAGGAAGAGTAGGCTTAACTTTTTAGGCTTAACTAGGCTTAACATAACTTTAACGCTTTGTCCATGATACTCGCTCAGACACGCCGTATATAGTCACAGCATCACTGAGGTCTAACTGGGACCACGTTGTAGTAGATGTGGTTGTATGCGGTTGAGTTGAGTGTGGTTAGTGTGGCTTTCTGATTCTTCTGTCTCTGCGCTGGGGGGCCAGCCCCCTGTCCGAGCGTGTTCTTCCAGAACCACATCGGACGTTGGCTGGAGGACCACCCAGAGCCGGCGTCAGCTTTCCTGGGCAGCGTACTGACTCAGCTCAACTGGTCCTTTTCGCAGTTCATCAGCATGCTTCAGGAGGTGAGCACTTCTCTCAGGTTGTGCACGCACACTGTGCACATCCAAAATTGAAGTGTGCGAAATTTTTCAGAACCACTTGCTCCACGCAAATTGTCATTGGTGAGAGCTTGGTCTTGTCAGCATAAAGCGTATTATAGAAAAATAAAAAAGGCTTCCCTTAACTCTGCATAATTTGAACAAATTTTCATTCCTTTGAGTTTTAACTATTGAGAGTCAACTATAACTTGTTTGTCTGCTATGTCTAAGCTCCTGTGGTCAGAAGTGGTTGCTTTTTTATGGTATGTCCCTCCACCTTCTGTAGGCTTTCGCTGTTGCTGGTGCAGTTTCATGCTGGAGTTTCATGTTATCGTTAGGTTTAAGCATGAAAATAAACTACGGCTGCTTGAAAAGCAAAACCAAGCATGCACGCTTTCTTGTACATTTCCAAAATGTTTTTAAACATCATAGACTGTTTATTTTTTTCGCTGTAATTGCCTCTTGTCTAGGGCTAGCTTTTTCAGCATCAAGGGGCTCAGATGATGACTTTCACCAAAGCTTCATACACTTTTCACCAAAATGATCTCAGTTTCAAAGGCCTTGGAGCGCACATTTGAAAGGGGATAGAAATGCCGTAAAGTTCTGAACTAGAGCAGGGATGCATTGCACTGTTGCACTGTTAAAGGGATCATGTCAGCAGGATTGTTAGGCAGAGTGGAGCGCTGAGCAAAGAAATGCAGTTGTTGGGCTCATGGTGGAGGCAGTGTCGTAATGTGGGCTGTACCGAGCTTTGTTTGCATGCAAAGCATATAGGAAAGCTGGCTGCTGGGTTCCTTCTATTTTTGCTACACTTGGCACCAGCCTTTCTTGGCCATGAAGGCATGGCTATTGGTAAGGAGCCTCTGTAGTTGTCTGATTCCGCCAGATAGTTCATCCGCACAACAGTGCGCTTGGCCGCCTGGTGCGATGCTCTCCCTGCGGTAACTACATTTCACTATAGGAGCTGGCGTCATTTATTGAAGCTTCTCTCTAGCCATCTCTAGTAAATTCACTGTAATCAAGAAAACTTTTTTCTTTGACTTTTAAGGTTGAAGTTTGGCAATTGTGTTTGAAATATGCCTTAAATAATGAATACTGACGATATACTATGTTTTAAGCGAAAACTGATAGCTGTAAGTGGGGACTGTTATGCACTGCATAAGAAGAGAGGGGGCGTGTTTCAGCTCCGTAGCTTACATTCCATTGACGGAAAAAGTTGCCGCAGAGAATAGGCACTTGCATGGACCAAGAAGCATGGATGACAGTTCTTTTAGTATTGGGAAAGTTTGTGCCAAGCTACAAATCTTTGACTAAGAAGTAAACAACAGGAGGAAGGAAAAGCTTGCAGAAGCAGTGTGGTTCATCACTTTTTAGCCTGTCAGCATCAGGCAGTACCACAAAGGCAACTGGGTCCCATCACACAGGGGAGTGGAGAGACGGGTGTTGGCAGGAACATGCCCTCGTGACGTTACACGTGGTTGAATTCTAGTGGGATATCCTCTCATCATGGCTGTCTCCAGCTGCCAAGAAAAGTATAGGCATGCTAGGCTACATGCCTCAGATGTTTCTATCAGTGGTGATGACGTGACTTATGTGTTGACAGTCATGCCCAGCGCGTGCTTTAGCTAGAAGCGTTGGTTTGCCTTTTTCTTTTCTGCCTTCCCGCACAGATTCAGAATGCTCAGAGCCGACCCGAGCGGGTGTTCATCAACTCGCAGCAGCTGAAGATCTGCGCCACCTGCTTTGACCTGTCGCTGGGCCTGCTCCGTGTTCTCGAGATGGTCGTCAATGTCGCGCCGAGCCTCGTCACAAATCCAGCTAGGCCCCACTCTGAACTTCTGCTGGCCCGCATCTTCCAGGTATGAGAAACCGGCTGTCACGTACGTGGCATTGTCGCTTAATGCTTTGGAATTGCTTCAGATTTTGTGTGCTTTACTAAAAATGGAACGTCTCAAAAGAGTAAGGCCTCTAGGGTTTGTTTCTTTTCCTGTTTTTATGACTTGCTGTGGGAGATTAGTGCCTGTGAAGCCTTTCATTAGGTTTTATTGAAGGTTTAAAATGCACAGGTGCCGTCAGAAGTAAATGGAAGGCAATATTAACAAAAAAATTTAATCATTGCCCCCCCCCCTTGCTTAATTCATGCATCCTTGAATACATATGTGCAGCCTAACTGTGATTGTGTGAATTGCACTGCGCACCAACAAGCATGGGCTGTTATGGTTTAGATTTAAAGAAGTTAAATTTTTTTGACAGAGTCGCCTTCCCATTTACTTTTCACGGCGAGTGAACATGTGTTGTTGTGATGGTATGATAATGAAAATTCTGCATCATTGACCTAGTGGATCTTCGAATCTGTCAAGAAGAGAAAAAAAAAAAGGTACGGAGGGCACTTCAGACTACTTCCATGCTTTGAATGCAAAAAGCATTCTTTTTAGTATTTATTTTTATTTTTTCCCCTTCCTTTCTAACTACGTACACATACTACGTCCACCCTTGTTCGCCAAGAAGCAATCCGTTTTTGTGCCCTATGGGCTGCGTGCTCGTCTCATAATCTAAATGTCCTGGGTTCGATTCCCCACACCTTGGGAAAAAAATTCTACTTTTCTTTGCACACACATGCGCATAGCAGTGCATGATGACTTAGCCTGTTGTCTGTTTCGTATGTTTTTCTTCGTAAACAAGGACGGCGGGTTTCACTTCTGGCTGAAATTAGGCTTATGCTTGTTCAGAGAGTCACTGAGGCTTAGGTGGCACTGCATGAATTATCGAGCGCGCCTTAAGTATGCAAAACCTCGCCCAATGGACGAACATCTCTTGATTCTCCTGTCGGTTCTGTCCACACAGGTGTTGAGCCACATCCTGAACCGAGTCACTTCCCGGTGCGGCTGTTTTGACCTGGTGGTGGGCATGGACGTGGCAGGTCTGGAAGCCATTGACCACTTCCCCATCGTCGCTGCTGTGACGGGCATCTTGGTAGCTCTCCTGCTCAAGGGGTCTGTAGAGAGGTGAGGCTGCTGTTGCCTTCTGTGGTGTACGCAGTGTAGCCTCTCATCATTTCAAACTCACTTTTGTGGCACCGCATCCGAGCAGCACTACCTTTGGTCCGGTGGAAAGCTTGTTTTTTTCCTCTTCAAAGCTGGGGCCGCAGCTCAAGCCCGTGCGCAGAACCAAATGCACAAAAAAAGTAAAAGCTTCAAGGTCTCGTCGCATGACTTCCTGTGTTGGCATTGGCCTCCTCCGCGGTTGCCGCCCAGCAGATGCAGAGCCGATGATGCAGCATCCACTCCTGCGCTCAACTAGCTACACTTGCTCGTAGCACATTATACTATTTTGGGTTCGGACTTCAATGATCATGGAACAACACTTGTTCGAAAAGTACAAAACAGCACCTTGTTATGGCAGCCACAAGCGAAAGACGTGTCATGAATGGTGAGAAAACCACTCTACGGGGGGTGCTGCATGTGAACTTATCATGGAGGGTGTTCTGGACACGTAACCGAACACTTCAGGCTCCGCTGGTAGCACGTCTGTGGAAAATGGCTTTATCAGTGTTGGAAACTGTGCAATGGGAGTCATGGAAGGGTACCATTGCTACCCCCAAAAAATTTACTGCAAGCATTTGAAAAGTATGCCATGCAGTAAAAGGAGTCATCAGAAGTGCACCAGACGAAAAACTAGATAGCCAAGCAATGTTTCATTCGAAACCACACCAAGGGCTACACCCTTGGTGTTCTTTGGAAAAGCAAACATGGTGCTTGACTTTAAAGGTGCACTGAAGAGGATTCTGAACTTGTCCTTTTGCCGCGGGAACTCGATCTACACGTTCCCAGCATTCTTAGAAACTTCGACTTATTGCCCTGTGTGGCCGATTTCCCTAATTAAATCGAATTAACGTCCGGCTCCCGCCCTTTTTTTTTAATTCTCCCTCGTACGGTGGGCGGAGTCGACCAACGCGTGGAGTGCCTTGCAGCCGGCTCCGTGGAGGCTTTGCTTTCGCTTTATTTTGTTTTTTAGGTTTCCGTGAATAAATAGTTTCATTCGCAGATAATATAGCCGCAAAATAATCCCGCAGAAATAAAAATAAAAATACGCGCGGACTATTTCCTACTACGGACTACTACGTATTACTCCGCCGATGGCAGAGCGGCAAGCCGCCACGGGACTGGGTGAAAGGCACTCCACGCGTTGGTCGACTCCGCCCACCGTACGAGGCAGAATTAAAAAAAAAAGGGCGGGAGCCGGCCGTTAATTCGATTTAATTTGGGAAATCGGCCATACAGGGCAATAAGTCGCAGTTTCTAAGAATACTAGGAACGTGTAGATTGAGTTCCCGTGGCAAAAAGACAAGTTCAGATTCCTCTTCAGTGCACCTTTAATGCTTTTTTGTCAATATTGTACTGCTTTTTCTGGGCTGTTGCTCGCCTTGTGGAGCTGATATCTTTAGGACTGTTTTGTTGAACTCCCAGATCTGCTTTAAGTGTTTAGTTTATGAGTTTGAAGAATTGTAAATTCTTTGTGTGATATTTTGTTTGCAGTCTACACAGGTCTACGACAACTGCACCGCAAAAAATTACTGCTAAAAATTTGTGTTGGGGAAAAAAAACATCTAGGACTGTCATTGCACCTATTATACATTAAAGAGTCCAGTGAAGGTTTAACCAGTCTTCTATCACACTTTATTGAGTCAGCAGCCTTTTCACAAGGTGTAGAAGAAAAATTGTAGAAAAAAGTTCTTGAGATATAGTGGTAAAATTTTTTTTGCACTTAGTTTTGGGAGTGTTACTAACATGCAAAAAAAATAATAAAAAATCTGAGTCCATTGAAAAGTATGAAAGTTTGTGCTGAAAGCTACTTTGAGTGTTCATAGTGTAGAAAAAAAATTGCATCGGTATGGCATTGCGTAGGTGCGTACTACCGTTGGTATTTAACGGAGTTGACTGATGCGATTTGCAGCCGTGAAACGGCCCTTCTTGGGTTGCTTGCCGAGCCATGCTTTCAGCTGTCATCCCTGGAGTTCCTGCTCGGTGGTGGGCCCACGTCGCTAGTGATGCAGGAAGGTGCTGCGGAGGAGCCGGAGCCTGTCGACAGCACGCCAGTCTTCTCACTCGCCAATTGTGAGTCAAAACGATGCACTTTTCGTTGGCATGCAGCTACGTTCAACTGCTACAGACACTTGCACAGATGTACATGGTGCACTTCTGGTAGTCCTATGGAAGATGCAGAGGCTATGAAAAGGAACCATCAGCAGTTTTGGGGAGAAGGCTGATTTCAATGACGTGCACTTGGGGCTGACACTTGGCAACCTAAGCCCTGCATGCACCGAAGATTAAGCTGTGCTCAAAGCACTGTGGCATTAAATGTGACAGCCTCTGCATTCTTTTGTACTGCAGGTGGTATGCTTTTACTAGTGGGTTACTGTGCCTACAGCCGGAGTGAATTGGCTGAGGGCACAGTGAAGATGGCAGTACCGAATGCACGCCTGTGCGTGTGTGTGTACAGATAGCAGCGCCACTTTCTAAGACTGTTAGAAATTAATCTGAGTTCAGTTTTTGGTCTAGTTTCATGGAGAGGAAGAATTTGGTAGTTGGTTTTCCATGATAATAGTGTACATGTTTGGCTGTGGTCCCCGCTTATATATCCTAAGTTAGTACTGTGTCCTCTGTGGTGATGTGATGGCAATGAAAGCAGAACTCCCCAGCACGTGTTCCACTGCTGTGTTTACAATTGGTGCCACTGCCCTTTTCACAACAGATTCTGCTTTCTTGGTTGGGCATTTATTTATTTATTTATTTATTAATACCTCAAAGGCCCACTAGGGGCATTACATGAGGGGTGGGCATACATATCATTGAAAAAAATCAGTGATGAATGATTTGAAGTATTCCAGGCCAGGATGGATGAAAGCTTCAGCGGGGAGGTCGTTCCAATCTCTTGCGGTCTGGGCGAAGAATCATTTTAGGTGCGCAGAAGTAGATGCTCGAGGTGTAGCGGATAGTGCCATCATTCAGCTTATTGTGGACAAAACAGGCTGCTAGTATACTAGCACTCCACTGCCAGACATGGAGTGCTCGGCTGCTGACCCGAAAGACGCGGGTTCGATCCCGGCCGCGGCGGCTAGAATTTCGATGGAGGCGAGATTCTAGAGGCCCGTGTACTGTGCGATGTCAGTGCACGTGAAAGAACCCCAGGTGGTCGAAGTTTCCGGATCCCTTCACTACGGCGTCCCTCATAGCCTTAGTCGCTTTGGGACGTAAACGCTTTGGGACGTAACCCCATAAACCAAACCAAACCACAAATCCAATGAGTACCTGCCACCTTTGTTATGGACCTTGTTGATAGGGAAGCAAGATACAAGAGAAGCAGACCAAAAGCAAAAGACAACCAGCAAGAAGAGTGTAGGAAAGGATGTAATCGGAACACCTAGGATTTCATTATCAGGACACCGATGTACAACTTGATCTAGAAAGCAGAACCGGTTTTTCTGAAATTCTGGTTGACGTAGTTGGCACCCTATTTTCTGGCATAGAATACTTTAAAAGCAGGGAGACACGCAGTCATCTTGTCTATTGATGTGCTTTTGTGTGCGTGTTTGATAGCACTTCTGCTAAGTGCCACTATAGAAGGTGCGTCAGATTCATCGCAGTTGTGCGATGCTGTGTCGCATGTGCCCAGACTCGGAGGTGAAGGAGGAAGAGGTGGAGCAGGCGAGGCAGCTGGTGCAGCTGGTGCAGAGCCGGCAGCCGCCACCGGTCACCTTCGACGAGGACCACATCTGCACCATCTGCTACGCGCAGGGGAACTCGGTGCGCTTCGTGCCCTGCGGACACCAGTCCTGTCAGTGAGTGCACATCCGACACCACTTCTTGGTCTTGCTGCTCTTCTCTTGCTCTGGCAGGCAGTGCTGTGAAGCGTACTATTTCAAGCTGTGAATTCTAATGTCTGTAGTCTTTCTGTCTTACCGTAGTGTCTTCAACGTTTTACGCTGGCCTTTCTCTGTAGCGCGAGGGTCCGCAAACTCGGTCCTATGGAGTTTTTTTCAGGTTCCCTGAGCACCTTTTCATTTCATTTCATTTTTATTTTATTTACCCTGAAGGCCCTAGTCAGGGCATTACATTAGGGAGGGGGGGGGGGGGGTGGCAGACAAGATTAGAAACTACAGGATTGCATTAAAGTCTGCTTAAAAGCCGAACTGCGAAAGCCTTTCCCTTTCCTCTTTCTCCCTCCATTAGTCCTTTCCCTTTCCTCTCTTTCTCCCTCCATTTGTCTTTTTTTTTACGTTTTATGTTTTATTTATTTATTGTTTTTCTTTATTCCATTACATATATCTTGCTTATCAAGTGTTGCTTAATCAGCTTTTACATTTTATTTTAATTACCTACAACTTATGATTGACAGTTCATGTGGACAACTTCTGTCTACAATTTCTGTCCATGCCACACTCATGAGCCAAGCAAAGCTTACACCTTAAAAAATGTGCAAGGATAACTTATTACATTAAAATACATTTACAGCAAATGTAAACCGGTTGTAAGAAATATTACAGTGTACATGTAAAGTAGGTACAGCAAACTGCTACAAGCAAAATATGATGGTAGACAACAGTGTCGGTTTCATGAAAACATAAAGTTACTGAAGTATAAAACAAATGATAACAAACATCAGTTGTAATCAAAGAACAAACAACAACGATTTCAAAAACATTTCAATCTCAGAATACGAATTAACAATGTATTTACAATAAATACTTTCTAGGGCATTAATGAAAGTTTGTTTGTTTGTTGGGGTTTAACGTCCCAAAGCGACTAAGGCTATGAGAGACGCCGTAGTGGAGGGCTCCGGAAATTTCGACCACCTGGGGTTCTTTAACGTGCACTGACATCGCACAGTACACGGGCCTCGAATTTCTCCTCCAAAGAAATTCAACCGCCGCGGCCGGGATCGAACCCGCGTCTTTCGGGCCAGCAGCCGAGCACCATAGCCACTGAGCCACCGCGGCGGCAATATTAATGAAAGTGGTGTGGCCAGTAATACTTGTGATGGATTTCCGGAGGCAATTCCATTTGTTAATAGCCAAATGCAAAAGTCAGTACATGCAAATGGAGGTTCAACTCTGTAATTATGGTCATTTCGTGGAAATATGTATATTACAGGTTTTATAAGTTCAAGGCGTGCTGTTCTCCTTCCAGGCTCTAATGAAATGAGGCCGATATCTTGCTTGATTCCCAATACACTTTCATAAGTTGACTATTTACCTGAAATAAATCTAGTGCATAGCCTTGTTTTGCAGGGATTCTAGGTTGTTATGTGGATAAGATTGGTGAGGACTCCAAATGAAAGACGCATATTCTATCTTGGACCGTACTATGGAAGTATAAGCCAGTAATTCAATGTTCTTGCTAGCATGACGAAGTGAGTGATGGATAAAACTTGTGTCCGTAAGTGCCTCAACGCTCACTTTTCCATTACCCGCTTTTTTTTGCGTTTAGTTAATGTAATTGGTTATAGCAGACTGCATGACTATATGACTATACAGCCACTCATTAATAACTAGATTCGGGTCATTGCATTTTGGGGTGGGGGCCTGTATGCATGCACAGTGCTTTGCAGCACCTTTTGAAAGCTGTTGGGCTTCCTTGAACCTAAAAAGAATGAGAGCTTCTGCTGTAGTACAGCAGTTAGTGCATCTCTAGTGCTACTTTTCTCATCTGTTGCATACCTATATGCTAGTTGAGCTGTGCTGTTTTATTTTTCACTCTTGGGTTTCTTACTCACTTGGATATTTTATGAGATCATTATACTATCCTGTACTCATTTAATTATGTGACTAGCAGTTCATTTGACCCATTCAGTTTTTATTTCTGCTATTTGGCATCATTCTTTCTGCAGTTGCTTGTGTAGACATGCGAAGCTCATGAACTTGCTTTAAGGAGCAGTAAAACAAACTGTTAATATTATCTTTGTATTCAGGTAGGAACTAGCAATACAGTGTGCAGAAGGACATGACTAAACTGCAGTTGTTAAAATACTAGGGGAGATTGGGGAGGTGATTAAAATCATTTGCTGCTTAAATTGTTCTTGACTCATCATCATCATTGTCAGCCTGACTACGCCCACTGCAGGGCAAAGGCCTCTCCCATGTCTCTGCAATTAACCCTGTCCTTTGCCAGCTGTGGCCGCTATATCCCCGCAAACTCCTTAATCTCATCCGCCCACCTAACTTTCTGCTGCCCCCTGCTACGCTTGCCTTCTCTCAGAATCCACTGCGTTACTCTTAAGGACCAGCTGTTATCTATTGTCTTCGCATCACATGCCCTGCCCAAGCCCATTTCTTTCCTTTGATTTCGACTAGGATGTCATTAACCCATGTTTGTTCTCTCACTCATTCCACCCTCTTCCGATCTCTAAACGTTGTTACACCTATCATTTTTCTTTCCATAGCTCGCTGCGTTGTTCTTAACTTAAGCTGAACCCTTTTCGTTAGCCTCCACGTTTCTTCCCCATGGGTGAGTACCGGTAAGATACAACTGTTGTATACTTTTCTCTTGAGGGATATTGGCAAACTGTCATTCATGATCTGAGAGAACCTGCCATATGCGCTCCACCCCATTCTTATCCTTCTAGTTATTTCCCTCTCATGATCCGGATCTGCGGTCACTACATGCCCCAAGTAGACATGTTCCGTTACACAGTGCTGAAACAGATCAACATTTTTAAGGCGGAAGCCTTTAATGCCTCATCGTTGTAAGCAGAAGTTGTCGACAGAAAATGTCACGCTTTTCAATTGGTCGAAACGGTCGTGACGTCACAGTGCGCGAATTTCAAACGGGGCCAATTGTACTTTGGCTACTAACCATGCAACCAATTAAAGGGATTGTATAGTGATTCTCCAAGTTAGTGGGACTTACTTAACCAATTAGCCTAATTAACCTTCCTAGTCAGACCACAGAAATAAATAGAACCGAGTAGGAAATTGGCCGAGCTCGGGAATCGAACCCCGGTCTCTGGAGTGCGAGACGAGCACGCTACCACTCTGCCATGCCAGCTTGATGGCTTGGAATGAACAAAGGCGCGTCTAGTGAATATGGTGTCTTCGTTCACTCCCATCTTCCTCCCTTCCCGTTACGGCAAGGTTTAAGTGACCACCGAGATATGACACACTGATACATTTGCTTTCCTAAAAAACCAATTTACCGATGAGCAAGGTGTACAACCTTTCCTCAAAAAGCGTTGCATTCAAAGGGCAACGCATTGCGCCAAACGGGTGGTGGCGTTCCGTGGACCGCCTGACAGCGCTGCAACAGGCTGTCGCGTTCCACTTCTAAAGGCGAAGCTAAAGCGTCATTAATTGGCAGTTAATTAATGCACCAACAGAATGTGAAGTGAACAATCGCGTAGCAGAATGCAGCATTCAGGCTTTCGCCTTTCACCACTTTAGCCGGTAAAGTTCTTCGTAATTTTTTTTAAATGCTGTGTACTTCATTGTTGTTCACACATCCGTTTCTGACGTTGCAGTGTCTGCATCCTGACCCACCTGGCAAACAGCAAGGAGTGCTTCTTCTGCAAGGCTGTCGTGGAGAAGCTCGACCCTTGCAGGACACTGCCCCCACAGTGAGCGTGGCAACGTTGGACCCCAAACTCCGCAAACGCGTCCATTCGCTGCCTAGCAGAATTGAGTCGCCTAGGGTTATTCACCTTGTGAACTACTGTACAGTAGGAGGAGAAGAAGCTGGTGATTGTAAAGACTGTTGTATTTAAGTACGGGGATATCTCGGTGTGCGAGGGACATTCTGCTTGTGCAGGACCTCTGCTGTTGGTGTTTTTTGAATGAGGCACAACCCTCATTTTTGTTGTGTGCTTATTTGAGTTGTTTCCTTGCTTGGCAAGTTTTTTTTGCCAGTTCTGGTCATAGTACTGTGTGATGTGTACCGCAGCATACCACATACATGAGGTGTCCTTCTACGTGACTTGTGACTGGCTTTTCAAAAAAGCGCCGTATCATTTAGGTTTCAAAGCGACACAGTGTTGTTGGTGGCTGCTTTGTGCTGGTTGAACCATGACTAACCAACTGATTGGTTAAGGGGGGACGAGGGTCTTAAAACTAACTTTTCCATTTATGGCTAGAATCTCATGAAATTCTGCACACAGATGCGTTTTTCTCTTCTGGTTCCAAATATGTAATCATAATTGAGCTGTTGGTCTTGGATCTTACAAAGTCTAGAATGTGATTAGGTAACTTCTTACGCAGCTTTAATGAACTTTCTCGTTGCATTTTGTTGCTCTTATTTACATGAATTGATAGCAAGAGAGTTCCCGTACCCGGTGACATTCTTCGTTTTTCTCTAAAGGCATGTCATCCTGATGTACTATGTCGAGAGCAAAAGGTTGCAGTATTTTACACTGCAACTCGTTAAGCTAATTGTAAATTGCTATTTATACGTGGCCTAAACAAAAAAAAAAGTAAGAATGTCATCAGGTATGGGAATCTGCTGGCTATCAATTCATGCAACAAAATGCAATGAGAAAGTTTATTAAAGCTGTGTAAGAAATTGCCCAATTACACTCTAGAATTTAAGATAACTTTTGATCTAAGACCACGAGCTCAATTATGGCTACATATTTGGAATCAGAAGAGAAAAACACATCTGTGTTCAAAATTTCATAAGATTTTAGCCACAAATAAAAAGGTCAGTTTTAAGACCAGTGTCCCCCCTTAAGTAAGTAGCTCCTACAACTGTTGGAGGACAAGTACAGAGTTGTAGAAAGCCATGAGGAACTGAAAAAGAAAGGGCGGGGTGATTCGATGGCTCCTGGCTCCTTTGTTTACGGAAAGAAAGAGTAATAAAGCAGTTTTCTTTGCAGACATTTTTAATTTCATACAAAATCCATAATTTCTGTGCTGTGCATTGTTATGAGCATTCTGAGACTGGCAGGTTTGCAACAAAGGTTTGACGACTGCACTTGCCGTAGGCATGTGAGAACAGCTGCAATTCGGCACTCCTACAAGCCTCCTCCCTATGCTGTTGTGCAAGAAAAACCAGATGTGGTAGAGGCCTACCCAGGTAAATACTCTGATTGGTCAGAAGGTAAATGCAGAAGTTTCTTCACTTATGACTTGCTATAATGCCAAATGAGTCACTTAATCTATCAACCACGATAACAGGTCTCTTGTGCAGCTAGAACTGTGATAAAAAAATAAATAAATTTCAGGACAAGTCCAATTTTTCGGGAAATGTTCCGTTTTGGACTCCTTTTGACTTTCCAGAACTTTTCAGCTGAAGTTTCTTTCCGATATCGTGCAATTCAAAAGTTGTTCAATCCTAAATTATTAGTTGCTAGTAGTTAATGGAGTGCACGCTTTTGGGCAAGTTGGTCAGACATGCTTCAGCAACAACTGATGCAGCAGGAGGCGACGCTTGTGTGTGTGTGTTGTTTTCGCGTACTTGTTGTTTCTCGCTACGCCGGTTGTAGCTGAAGCTAGCTGATGACACTTAAAGGTGCCTCCTGTGTGCAATAGGCAACTGCCAGCAATATTGTCTCGCTTGTTATTCTTGCATAACGTACCATTTTTAAAAAACTTTTTTTTTTTTCAGACTTTAAAGGCACAATGAGGACAATTAGAAGTTGGCCTGAGTTGATATGGGGACAGCATTCTAATTACAAAGAGACCACTCCCACCGAAAAGAGAGGCTCTATAAGCCAGGAAAGACCACAAAGAAACAAAACATAGGTGTTGATATCACCGCCCGATTTGGCGAGTGCAAGACGTGAGTTGTCACCAATTTTAGGGTGCAAATCCGAGTGGCTAGGCTGCATCGCTATTGGGTTCAAAAGGTGGCTACCGGTCCTTTTCGATAAGGATATCACGAGTTTGAATCAACTGGCGGGGAGATTTTAAAATCCAATTTCATCGCCAATAAACGCGTCTTTTGTTGCCGGGCAAACGTCCACACAGCCAGAGATTCAAGTTTTGCTGAGAACAGTACCTGGATGGAGTCAAGTCATGCAGCGACACATTATCATGTGAACAAAGCGGTGCATTGGCACTATATGTGGTTACAACCGACAGCAAACTTTAAGGGCTTGGCGCAAGTTCACAGCGAACATTGTTGTCAGTGCTGAAGATTCTCTACTGCTTTGCATTTGTGCATTTGGTGTAGTGCCGCAGTATAGTCAAACCTCTACGAGAAGCATTTAATTCGTACGCTGTAGTAGCAGTAAGACTATTTTTTTTTTTTTGATTCGAGAAGGACGGCTAGATGCAATCTCAGTTTAGCTTTTGAATGAGTTGCTCAGTTTTAGCTCAGTTTATTTGAACCACTTCTATTCAACAAAAATCTCTACTGCTTTGATATCTGTTAAAACTGAGGTTCAAGTGTGCATCTTTGAAAGTCTAGGCTACAAAACTGCTTCGGTGTCGCGTGTTCTTGAATGTTGCGTGTTGTGGCACTTTGTTCTTGAGTCATTCTACTAATACTCAAGCCAAGCGAGCAAAGTAAATGGCATTGAGTGGCAAGGACTTCAGTTTAAATGTCATTCAGGTAACGCTCTAGTCGAGCAGCTGGGAGCTGAGAGTTGTGTTTGAAAGTCGTAAACTCGTTAACTTTGTTCGAAGAAACAAAGTCTTGATGAAGTTCCGGCACACAGATCTTCATGGAGGGAACATATAAGCACTGGGTCGATGAAAGCTGAATATATCTGTGCTGCAGGAGCATGGTTCTCCTGAAGTGTCTGGAGTTGCATCAACACTGGTAACCCATTTAACGACAATCCACATCGGAGGAGAGTGCTTTCAGTTAGCACACAGGATGCAGTGTCCATGGGCCTGGCCTCACTATCTCACCATTTGCAGTTTCATTTATGTCCACAGTTGAAAGCACTTGTCTTCGTTCTGTTGAATACAGCGGGGCATGAAAGTGATTGGCCACTGAGGGATGATCGGGCAGGTCACCTGTCAGTGCAGTTTCCTTGCACTAGCAGCCGCCGCGGTGGCTCAGTGGCTATGGTGCTCGGCTGCTGACCCAAAAGACGCGGGTTCGATCCCGGCCGCGGCGGCTAGAATTTCTTTGGAGGAGAAATTCTAGAGGCCCGTGTACTGTGCGATGTCAGTGCACGTTAAAGAACCCCAGGTGGTCGAAATTTCCGGAGCCCTCTACTACGGCGTCTCTCATAGCCTTAGTCGCTTTGGGACGTTAAACCCCATAAACCAACCAACCAGCCTTGCACTAGCCGCCAGCTGTGTTTTAAAAAGAATACGAAAGTGCAATCACTTGAAGGATTGCATGCAGTGTGTGGAGCTACTTTGCTCAGTCATACTGCGAGCAATTCTGAACATTTTTCATTAGAAATGGATGTAAAATGAAGTTACGATTGTTGATGAATTGTGATGTAGCACATTTGTGAGTTAATTTGCGCGGAGAAGCTCGCTAGGGTTCGTAGTCTTGTGCCAGTGAACAAATGTGCTCGAAATAGTTTTAGGCAGTTCACGTCGAAGCTAATTTTGAATTCATTTTTCCAGATCTTATGCTGCTGCTAGCATGGTTAAGGAAATAATGGCATTGTATTGTTCATTCTAAAACTGCAGCTGCAAATTACCAGTGCAAAATTTTGGAAGTCTTATGGTTTAGTCAGTATGGACTCAGTGGTCAAGCTCAAGCAATTAATCGGATAAACAGCCTGTATTTTGTCTTTTAATGGGAAAAAAAAGAGACAAAAGGAAACTAGAAAAATCTGCTATATTTGCTTTATTCCACGTTGCATGACATGCACTTAAACACTGCTTTTGTTAAGCACTTGTGTAAGTCAACTTGTTTTTTTCCTTCCCATAAAAAGCTGGTGCTTTCCGATTGCACTGTGAATAGCTAAGGCACAGGTAGCCTGCTACAGTCTAAAGTTTGGCTAACTAATTGGACTGGTTGCCAAGAAAACAGTGTTAGTTGGTAGTCACTGCTTTTATTGCATCTTCTCTCTGTCCTTGTAGTCATGCTGTTTCTATTATGCAAGTAGCATCGTGACCTAATATCTCAGCCAGTGAAATATATAAGCAAGAAGCATTCTGTAGCGTTCTAAAGCATTCTGTTGCTGTTTTTAGAGGCTTTTTAGAGAGCTGACTGCAGCTGCTGCATTCACTCTTCTCTGCGTGAAATTCGGCAATCAAGCGCAACAGCCCGAGCTTCAAGTGACGCTAGCATGAGACACATGGAGATGGGGTGTCCTTTTCCGACGCCTGATGCAATATGGCACTGGACACATGGTGCATATGCCTAGCAGGCGTCCATGGAGTCGCCGCATAAAAGCAAAAGCTGCGAAACGTTGCAATTAAAAGCAGCCGTCGAAGGTCCCACAGATAGGTCTCGCACCCCACAAATACATTGGCACTGCACCTAGGTCGACTGACTCCCCAAATTTCCGATGGAAATTTTTGCTGAAAGTCGACACAGCTCCAGTGAGCTTGACAAAGCTTCAATGCGCTCTCTCTTTTTTTCGCTGTAGTGGCCTTGTGTGATAGAATACATGATTTTAAGGCGGAAGCCTTTAATGCCTCATCGTTGTAAGCAGGAGTTGTCGACAGAAATGTCACGCTTTTCAATTGGTCGAAATGGTCGTGACGTCACAGTGCGCGAATTTCAAACGGGGCCAATTGTACTTTGGCTAGTAACCATGCAACCAATTAAAGGGATCGTGTAGTGATGCTCCAAGTAAGTGGGAGTGAATTTAGTTAATTGCTTAATTACCCAATTAGCCAAATGAACCCTTCTAGTCGGGCCATATAAATAAATAAAAACGAGTAGAAAATTGGTCGAGTTTGGGAATCGAACCCCGGTCTCCGGAGTGCGTGACGAACATGCTAACCACTCCGCCATGCCAGCTCGATCGATGGTTTGGAATGAACACAGGCGCGTCTAGTGAATAAGGTGTCTTCGTTCACTCCCATCTTCCTCCCTTCCCTTATAGTGAGGTTCAGGTGTTCACCGAGATATGGGAGACAGATACATTTCCTTTCCTCAAAAACCAATTTACCGACAAGCAAGGCGTCCAGCCGAATGGGCGATGGCGTTCTGTGGACTCCTTGGCAGCGTTGCAAGATGCTGTCGCGTTCCACTCTTGGAGGTGAAGCTTAGCATCTTAACCACACATCAGTGACACAAGCAGCAACACTGCGCTTAAGGCTTTCGCCTCACCGCACTTTAGGTCAACAAAGTGCCCCCGAATTTTTGATAGTGCTTATTGTGCCATTCAGCCTTTGCTTTTGTGCCAGAAGGATGCGAAATATTCGCTTCGAATTCGTTTTGAATAAAAAAAAAAAAACATATGCACAAGCCTACGATTTAGTTGTGTGGTTCTGGGTGCGACAGGCATAGTATCAACTTTTTCCGTTCCATGCCTCTAAGAACGTTGCTTGCCCACTAACGATAGATGAGACCGTCAACTGTTTCCCATGGTAGTGAAAGAGTTAAGATGGTCCAGGTTTTGCCACTTAATGCCATTCACCTAGCTTTTGCAGCATTGGTCTACATCATAACTGATCAGGCCTGTGAACGTAAAAGGGCCCCACATCTTCAGCCATGCTAGCATTATCTGCTTCACTCAGACACGGCAGCGGCATCTCGACCAACAATTGTATGTGATGCCTTTAACATGTGCAGTGCCTCCACATTCTACACAGGCCATGTGAAGAATGTTCATTGGATGGTAAATAGTTGCTCGCAGAAAAAGGTATAATACATAAAACCAGCAGCTTGCTGTGTATTTTGAAAGCAGAAAATATATACGAGAAAGCTCGCTTTATGAAAGCAACGCAAAATGAGAGCTTGTTATGAGACATTTCATTGGTATAATCGTAGAGTGTGCGCAGTCTCGAGCACAACACATCTGAAATATTGTCACCGCACCCATTGTTGCCAAACTGCTCCACTGTGAACACAAGTGGTGTATACAGGACTAGCAGTGTTATGAAGTTTAGAAAGCTATGCGAAGCATAGAGTTTCTTACTGTTACCTAGAGGGAAAGCTGGCGGCGCTGCACTTCAGCCACCATGGACGCCCAAAGCATCATGGGGCGGTGAGCTACTTGTTGCGGCACAGTCGTAATTTTTCGGAAACATGGAGTGGCACTACTAAGACGTTTCATTCCGAAAACTCTGTTCGTGTGTGCGCAGACGGCTTTCACGCGAACGCAGTGTGCAAAACCCACAGTAGTGAAAACGCGACGACACACGACTCCAATAAAAGGTTTCACTTTTCCGAAATGCCTTTAAAAAACCTCTTATAGTATTTAAGCAACAACATCTTTTTTGAAAACATATTTACTTTTAAAAGTGCGCCTGTTAATTACGAAATATTAGTTGTTATAGTGTTCATTACTTGGCCAATAGGAGAGCAAGTTGTCTCTTATTTTGGGCAAACTTTGCACTTAAATGCTTTTCTGCTCGTTTGTTGCAATCATTAGACCAGATATTGAATGTTAGGACATTTGTAGTTATCAAACAGCTTTATTTTTCTATTATTTTTGGGCCAAAAGTTGCAGTTCCGCAACAAGTAGCTCACCGCCCCATGATGCTTTGGGCGCCCATGGTGGCTGAAGTGGTCTCGAGGGGTCGCCATGCAAACTCCCATAGACGGGCTGCCAGCTTTCCCTCTAGGTAATAGTAAGAAACTCTATTATGCGCAGTATATGTTCAGTATAGACTGCAGACTATAGTTTTTGGTAGAATGCACAATAGACAGATCTCTTCAAGCACACTGCGTGTGTGTTCCATCTCTGCAGTGACCATGATTGCATGAGGCAACCATGTGACAAAAGTCGGCCTAGGCACCTTGAAGTTCATACCAGTGGGCTCAGCCAATTGGTATTGTTGTTGGCCAATGCCCTATAGCACATTTCGAAGATTGTGCTGCATTAAATATTAAGCACACAACTCACAGGCATTTGCTGCAACAAAGTATGCTAAGCTCTTAGACACAACTTCTGCCAACTTAAAAAAGTTTAAAAAACTGTGTCGCTTATCAAGCCAATTAGCACCTCTGACATCCGTGGTACCAGCCACAGTCGCCACTCAGTGTTCTGTGCGGCAGCGGCGACTTGCTGAAAGTCGTGGCGGAATCAGTCATTTCACTTCAGCAACACAGCTGTGATGTTGTAGTGTGCTGTCATTTGAGTGCTGTTTGTGATCACAATAAAAAGTATTCTCAAACTATTTCCGTGAGGTGTCATTTTTGTCGCGCCACTAACTTATAGCACCTATTACATGCAGTACAACCTCGTTAATTCAACCCCCGTTTGGTTGGGAGATTTGTACTGTTGCCAGAGTCTCGCCATACACTCAGGTAAGTCCATGGCGTTGGAGGCTCGTTTATTTGAACGCCGGGGGGGCTGGCGTCGGGAAATTCGAATGGACTCCCAACCTGCTCAACAAACGACCGTACATGTACTCATCCATGTGCCTGAATTGCATATTTTATTGTTTACTACACCCATCTGACATTTTTACATGTGTGCAACGGTGAGCCCTTCGTTGACAGTCCAACCGCATAGTTTCGTTTTCGGAGTTTCACCGCCAGCCTGCGGCGGTGACATCTATTGGCAGCACATATATCGGCCATCAGGCCATTTGGAATGATGATTGCCTTGTTACCAATATTTTTTTTCAAAGACGTCTTGTTGCCCTGGCACCAAAGCGCATTTCCTCGCTTTCGTCGGTGTGGTATTTCAGTCACGTTATTCCAGCGCTTCGAAACATCGCTTGTCACGTGCTGTTCGTGCGGTGAAGCCTCCTCTTACGTGACGCCATATGCGAAGGAGCGCTAGCACTACTGCATTGAACACTAAAAAAATCTTGCAGAGACCTTTACCATTATGGAGCAGCTCTGCTTCCAGCATCCCCAATAGTGTGCACAGATGAGAGAATTTAACAGAACTCCGAAAGTTGGTCGCCACGCAGTTTTTAGCATGGTTTGCACCGTAATATCTTACTTTCACCCAAACGACTTTTATCACTTATGGAGGGGCCATTTGATAATTCAACATTCGAATAATTGGGACGTTTTTCCCACTCCCTTGAACTCCGAATTAAAGAGGTTTTACTGTAGAGAGTTTCCACCAGGAAGCTGCAGCATGCAGTTTTGGCAGTGCAGTTGTGTGCACAACCCATTCACGGTGCGGTGTCTTCTGGTAGAAGGTTTGAATGACACATCAAGGGATGTGTACCGGTTTTTTTGTACACGGACTTCTACTTGTACACGGAAGTGTACAAGTACTTGCTTTACATGAAATCAAACATAATTAGAATCACCACACAAAAATACATGTTGCCTAAAAAATTCCAGAATTTTGAGTTCATTAAAATTTTTTTTCTAAGACCAGCTGCCCCTCTTAAATGAACCTAACACACTTTTAAGGCGAAAGCCTTTAATGCCTCATGCTTTGGTTAGCAATCTGTGTCTTTAATGCCTCATGCTGTGGTTAGCAATCAGCAGCTGTGTTTTGACGGGTGTCCACCGGGATATGTGAGACAGTTACTGCATAATTTCCTTTCCTCAAATTCAATTTTCAGTGTCTTCATTAGGCCGCTCTTTCTTCATGACTGGGAATTACAGCAGGGAATTACAGCGCCATTTCCTTTTCTCAAAAAGCGTTGACTTCAAAGGACAAGGTGTCGCAAGGAACGGATGGTGGCATTCTGTTCCGTGGACTCCCGGCAGCACTACGACACGCTGTCGCGTTCCACTCCTAAAGGCGAAGCTTAAGCGCCATTAATTAGCAGTCAATTAGTGCTTGGTGATTAATCGGTAATTAGACATTAATTAGTAATTTGCCATCAATTATGTGTGACGTCATCCAGTGGTCACGTCACCAGTGTCACATAGGCAAAGTGGTGCGGAAAACGCTTTCGCCTCTACGCACTTTAGACAGTCAAAGTGCCCCCTGAATTTTTCCTGAGAGCAGCAGTGGTGATATGCACATACAACCGGCCAAGATGTGTCTGCTGTTTTCATGAGGACTGGCGAAGGTTCAGCTATCAAGACACACCAGCAAGAGTGAGTGTGAACAAGAAGGGGCTAACTTTAATAAACAAAGCTGATGACTTCTACATGGAGGGATCTGCTTAGAGTATGATCTCGAAGCCTTCAAGCTCCTCCTCCGATGGCAGGTTGATGCGTCTGGGGTCGACCAGGTTGGGGTCGACAAGTGGCAGGCCCAACTTTTCACGCCTCTCAAGCTCGAGGTAGGCTTCTCTCTCAATCCAGTCAGCGTCGCTGCAACAATGAGTTGGAAAAGAATTAACAGCTCTGCTGCACTCCTCTGTAAGAAGAGTCAATGTGCCTACAACAGACTGCTGCAAAGGAGCAGACAGCTTGTATTTGGTGCACTATGCCACAGTCCACTCGTTCAAAAAAAGAGGAAATGGAACATGCAGGGTGCAAATACAATGCTCCAGAACGTACAGAGTGGAATCTCGTTGATTTCAAACGATGCCCTAGTCCTGTTCACATTAAAGGTGCACTGAAGAGGAATCTGAACTCGTCTTTTTGCCACGGCAACTCGATCTACACGTTCCAAGCATTCTTAGAAACTTCGATTTATTTACCTGTGTGGCCGATTTCCCTAATTAAATTGGATTAACGTCTGGCTCCTGCCTTTTTTTTTTTAATTCTCCCCGTACGGAGGGAGGAGTCGACCAACCTTTCACCCAGTCCCGTGGTGGCTTGCCACTCTGCCATTGGTGGAGTAATACGTAGTAATCCATGGTAGTAAATAGTCCACGCGCATTTTTATTTCTGCGGGCTTACTTTGCGGCTATATTATCTGCGAATGAAACTATTTACTCATGGAAACCTAAAAAACAAAATAAAGCGAAAGCAAAGCCTCCACGCAGCTGGCTGAAAGGCACTCCACACGTTGGTCGACTCCACCCACCGTACGGGGAGAATTAAAGAAACAAAGGCGGGAGCCGGACGTTAATCCGATTTAATTAGGGAAATCGGCCACACAGGGCAATAAGTCGAAGTTTCTAAGAATGCTCGGAACGTGTAGATTGAGTTCCCGTGGCAAAAAAGACGAGTTCAGATTCCTCTTCACCGCACCTTTAAGTGTATTAAAAAGATGATGCTATCACACTGAATATGTGGCGGGCAAAGCATCCAGAATGTTGAATTTCTTCCGGCGTAATTTCCATAAAGCCCCAACAAATATAAAAGAATTGTTGTACTTCACACACGTCAGACCTATTCATGAGTATGCTAGTGTGGTGTGGGATCCATGTATGATTACATTATCAGATTAGCTAGAACGCGTAAAGTACCGTGCAGCCCATTTTTGTCACTAATGATTACGGCTTTCGACACAGCGTTTCAGCAATAAAGGAAACTCTTGGCTGGGAACTTCTCAGTAATAGGCGCATGCACAGTAAACTCGAAATGTTCTATCGCATCTACTTAAGCAAAACCGGGACTGACAAAACTCTGCATGTTCAGCAGCCACATTTTGTATCTGCATGTTGTGATCGTGCTTTTAAGGCGCGTGAAACCAAATATTGAACAAACGTTTATCAGAACTCTTTCTTTCCGCATGTCATATCAGTTTGGAATTAACTCCCCAAAAACGTTGACTGCACATCTGTTTTACCCGCCGCGGTGGCTCAGTGGTAAGGTGCTCGTCTACCGAGCCGGAGTACCCGGGTTCGAACCCGACCGCAGCGGCCATGTTTCGATGGAGGCGAAACAAAGATCCCCAGGTGGTCGAAATTATTCCAGAGACCTCCACTACGGCACCTCTTTCTCTCTTTCTTCTTTCACTTCCACCTTCCTCCCTTCCCTTAAGGCGCGGTTCAGGTGTCCACCGAGATATGTGAGACAGATACTGCGCCATTTCCTTTCCTCAAAAACCAATTCACATCTGTTGAAGCATTTCGTGCTTTTATTTGTGCTTTTATTCACTGAATCAATCTTAACTTTGTATCATTAACGTACGCGCGTGTGTGCCTGATTTTGCTGTATTTTATGGCTGTTCCGTGTGTTCCTTGAATGTCTCATCACCTGACTATAGCACTTATAGTGCTTGATTTCGTTGTACGCCCCCCTGCAATAATGCCTTCGGGCGCTGCAGGTATCTATGAACAAATAAAAACAAATAAATGGCAAAAGTGCCCCTTGGCCCGAAAGAACTCCGTGACTAGCATGTTTTTGGTCTGCTCGAGGTGGGGTCAAGGACCCAATTCGTCGTAGAGAAGCCAAGCAATCGGGCGAGGGGAACTGAAAACTAATGGAAACTGGAAACTAATGGATACCCAATGGCACCAAGGAACGGACCCCATGCCTCGCGGAATGCAAGGCAGATGTTCAAAACATTCTGTGTTAAAGGAGTCCCCTTTGAATTTTAATTACTGAGAGTACACTATGTGAACAATCGAGGCCGTCGTAATGCACTAAACCTCTTAAATTATAGTGTGCCGTGTTCCAAAGCACTGAACACAAAGCAGCTCAGTTTAGTTAGAAAAAGAAACCAAAATGGCATGGTTTTAGAACAACCTTATGCTAATAAGGGAGTAACTACTCATTTACATCACCTGAGCGCAGCCATACGGCTACAAAAGAAAGCTACACAGCTTTCTCAGAAACTTCGTAGTTAAAGAAAAATTCGTCCTGGTCCGGGGTTCGAACCCGGGACCACCGCTTCACCGGAGCAGTCGCTCTACCAATTGAGCTAACCTGGATGGCAAGCTCTTGGTAGGGCGAGAGCGAATTGATCAATAACTCGAAGTGGGAACAGCTGTTCCCAGCTCAATTGGTAGAGCGACAGCTCTGGTGAAGTGGTGGTCCTGAGTTTGAACCCCGGACCAGGACGAATTTTTCTTTAACTACGAAGTTTCTGAGAAAGGTGTATAGCTTTCCTTTGTAGCCGTATGGCTGCGCTCAGGTGGATGTAAATGAATAATTACTCCCTTATTACAAATCTACTCCACCTTGGGGGATTCCCCTAAACTTCTGACCAACCTTATGCTACTTTAAGAATTCCAATGTAACACACAACTTTCAGCAGACCCCAGCAAATGGTCTCCACTTCCTTTAATACAAAGGATGCTAAGGAATACTGCGTCCATTTTCTGTTCTTACTACAAATAAATTCGAAGGATCTTTCTTGTCTACGTTCATGTTTGTTCGGCCATAAAAGACTCATTTATTGCTAATAAAATTGGATTTACAAATGGAACGTTTTTTTCCCCCTCCACTCGATACGAACTAGTGATGACAGTAACCAGAGTGACTCTGTGGTCACCGTACGGAAGTGAATGGTAGTGTTAACACAGCCCCAGAAATTGGCAACTAAAAAAAAAATAAGTACTGACTTCATTGCGGTCAGTTTGTGAAAATGCTGCATGATGGCAACACCCGTACTTAATTTCTTGACCTTCATTTCTTTTTTTCTAGCATACAAAAGCTCCATTTTCAGCGAAAGTAATGCAGTAATCGATCGATACAGGCCAACTTCAATTTGCCCTTAGCATCCCTTTGAACCTTTTTTTATTATTATTACTGAATGTTTTGCACCCCTTTTAGTTAGGATCTGTTCTACATTACTCTGTTCAGTTCGGCATGCTGGGCACACCTTCTGTGCTGCTGTTTTACCTTGATATTTCCATTTTTTTTTTCCGTTAAATACAGGCACCGCGTGCATCATTTTCCTGCGCATCCTACGCTGAAATTTCAGTCATGTATAACCTCATTTCTCTATTTCTTCCATCTCTCTCGGCTCAACACCACCTGTGCGAATGCCAGAGCTGTGGAGGGAGTTCCACTATATTTAATGTTCATATTCATGACGAAAATATCGCGCTCAAATGAAAACAAGATGACAAACAACAGACAAGCATTAACTTTCAACTGATGGTTCACTGCATGACAGTTTCAATGATAAAATAAACTGAACTCTCGGCGTAGACGGAAAGTGCTACTATCATTATCTGTGTCCATCATATTAAAAACCACCACTTACGAACACAGACTGAGGGACAGAGGACGAGACGAGACAAACTGAAGGCTTTCAAACTGAAGGCCTTCAACCTGAAGGCCTTGAGCCTTCAGTTTGTCTCGTCTCGTCCTCCGTCCCTCTGTCTGTGTTCGTAAGTGCTGGTTTTTAATACAACGGATCACCGCCAACTCGCCCAATCCTCAGTTCTTCTACGGATTATCTGTGCGTACCTGACATTCCTTTGCAGACATCAGATGGGGATATATATGCTCCTGACCGTGCAATGAACCATCGGTTGAAAGTTGGTGCACGTCCTGCGGCTCTCGTACCACTTTTGTTTGCGTGCTACGCTTGAACATGAAAATTCATCACCAACTTGCCCAAAGTTGTTCCCTTACGCAGCACCACCAGTCAGTGACATCATGCACGTCTCACTCCGGCAGGCCACCGCTCCTTTACCAAGCCCCTCCTTTACCCTCCTTAGTGCTCCTTTACCGAGCACTAAGATTGCAGCACACGGGTGCTTCCGCATCCCCTGCCTCCAACGAAGTGTGGCCACCGAATGCCACAGAAATCGAACCACCACAGGGGGGGGTTCCCGACATGCTCTGCATATGACATGCTCAATGCTCCTGCTGCAAAGCTTCCCTATTTTTGCGTTACTCACTTGGTGTCGGGCGCATACATGGCGATGAAAGTGCAGCCGCAAAGCACCAATGTGATGCTTGTGAACATGATCACGTGGTGGTAATCGTTGTCCATGTTGTAATCTTCCTCCGAGTAGCCATAGGATATCCAGTACTGGAAGGCAAACAATGGTACAGCCGGAGTCTTGGTACGAGGCATCGAGCATTCCACGATAGGCAACACAACAAACAGGAAAGTCGTTCTTTCATTTACTTTGTACCTTTATTTATCTTTCCCCTACGCTATAAGGTGCACACAGATAGAGCATTTGCAAGACATTGAAGCATTCCTATTTGGCCACAAATTGCTCGGTGTGATTTACTATGTACTAACGACAGCTATCTTGTAAAGTAGAGCCACTTGAGCTTCTGGCTGCCTGCGCCACACGTAAGCACATCAGTGCTCTTAAGTGGCACAGAATATCATGCTCTGCATAAATGCTGAAAATAAACTGCCATTTATGGCTACTATTACTAAAGCAAGGTGGCGACCGGTAGAAAAGACTTCCAACAATGAAATGAGCAAATCCGGACTGATGAGCGGATGATGACAAGACCACAAGGAATGCAAAAAGAAAAAATTGCTGAGGCTCAGCTTGGCTAAGCCTGGGGAATGCGAAGCATATTAGTGGCTAGGCTTGGTAATACATGGCTTTCCTTGGTTGCATACTTGGTCATTTTAATACAACCACTAGAAGCCTTCGTCGTGGGGGAAGACAACGGCATGGCTACAGCGGAACGCCGACTAACCCCGAGACGCGCGTTGGGTGAGCGCCTGGATTGCCACGGAAGCCGCGTCCGCCTGCCCGGTGGAGCGAGCGTTTCACCTACACCGAGTGTGAACGCGCATTCGAAATGCGCGGGTGTGACGGCTAGGAGTCCCACGGCGACGGCACGAGGTGGAGGCCGGCTCTCTCATCCGATGTCACGTGGCGTGACGGCTAGGGGTCCCACGGCGACGGCGCGAGGTGGAGGCCGGCTCTCTCATCCGATGTCACGTGGTGTGACGTCACGGTGTCACGTGAGGGTCCCATGGCGACGGCGTGAGTGGTAGCTCTAGCAATATGCTTTGCATAAAAAGGAGCGCTGCTAACAACAGTGGCCGAGAGCCGGGCCATCTTCAAGAGGGAGAAATCGGCAGCGGCTGTCACTTGCAAATCAATCAATGCTGGCTGTTTTAATGTGCAAAGAAAACAGAAAAAAAGCCTGCAAAACGCTCTCCTCCTCACAACGGAAAAAAAAAAATGTGACAACGAGGTTGGCACAACTGTTCTGAGAAGGCGACGGCATGCAGTGAATTGGGCTCCAAGCAAGAAAATGTGGTGAGGCTCAATACGTGCACTGGACTCCACATACAGTCTTTGCCAAAAGTAACCGAGCAGCCGTGCGGCAATGGTGTGGCTTCCAGCGCTGGCCACTGCTCCTTCCTTGGATGAACAGTAAGTGGGTAGCATTTGAGACCAGCTATTTCACGCCTTCGAAGCACTGTCGTACTGAGCGAGGGCGCAGGCTTATGTCAGCCAGTTTACGTTCGCAGTCGGGGAGCAGTGGTCAGGATGAATGGATGGACAGATAAGGCTGAACCCTTTGAATCGGGCTCTGGCTCACGCCACCTAACCATGGCTCGTGAAATTTTACTTGGTCTTCATTTTAGCCACCAATCAGATAACCTTCGTTTGGTTAATTCTACCCGCTTAAAATCTATCTTTCTTTCACTGTCCTTAAACCCCAATGCTTTGAATAAATCGGCGCCATGCTTTCAACAGTAGGGTGAAGCCCTTTATAGAAAAGTATCAAGTGTTCAGCCGTTTCATCCTCCTCTCCACACGCACCGCAAAACGTGTCTATCTTGTGCCACCTGACTCGATATATCTTAGTCCACAATACTCCTGTCCTGGCCTCAAACAACAAAGAGCTTCCCTTAGAATTATCGTAGATATTTTAAAGCAAAAGCCTTTAATGCCTCATCGTTGTCGACAGAAGGTTGTCAGCAGAGGTGTCACGCTTTTTATAGTCAGACCAGAAAAAAAAAAATCTTTGTGCACGATGGGATTCGAACCACCATCCTTCCATTCTGCAGCCGAGCGTGCTAATGCCTGCGCTACTCCCTGCCAACGCATACCTAGTTCTCCTTGTCTAGGACACTGGAGAGTGTTTGCAGATAGGTGTCGAATCAGACAGATGCCTCCCAAACGCCCTCCAGTGTCTCCAGCATTTAAGATTCACAAACAATTGTGTACTTAAAGGGACACTGAGGAGAACACTATTAATATTTTTTTTATAGTAAAATCCGATAGTTCGGCATGTCATGGCTTTGTTGCCACTTGGCCGGCAGCGAAAGATGCATTTACTTCTAAGAAATTTGGATTCGAAGTTGAAAAAGTTTTTCCCGCCGCTCTGATTCAAACTTGGGATTCTCCTATGACGACACAGGACTAAGTGACGTGAAACATGACGTGAACATGACATACCGCAGACTCCGTGATTTCTGGCGGCCAGCAGTGCGGCCTAGCAGCAGCCAAAAATAAAGCTACCACCGGCCGCATGTTGAAGGCATCTATCGGCTATTGCGGCCGTCGCTACAGTCGCTTCGATTACGTTTGCACTGGCGTTTTGCCAGCGTTACGATGGATCTCGTTCTCGAAGTCGTCAACGAAGTTCTCGCAAATAGACACCTTTAGCATACCGTGTACCTTGTTACCGCTAGCGGAATACCGGGAGCCCGCCTACCGCCGGAAAACGCGCTGATTGGTCCCGATGCTTCAGGAACGCGCATTGCTGCCGGGCAAGTGGCGCCATCTGGCGGCGCCAAGGACATTTGCGCATGCATTGGCTGCGCCTCAGGGATTTGTGGCTTCTCGGGTCCCAGTGTTGCTACAACCATTGGTTCTAGCAACACCGTTTTGTCCTATGACGTCATGAAGCTTGTACTTGCGAGTTTGGCCTGTGGCGGCGATACCTGTATTTTGGTTCTTGCTCTTTTCTACGTTACAAGAGCTTTGTTGTCAGTATGAGTGGCGTTTTTGTAATCAGGAGCTGGTATTCTGTCGATACAAGCCAACTTCAATTTCTCCTCAGTGTCCCTTTAACTAACATCTTAACCACACATCAGTGACGCAAGCAGCAACACTGCGCTTTCACCTCACCGCACTTTAGGTCAACAAAGTTCCCCCTTGAATTTTTTCTTCTGCAATTTCCTGCTTAAACATTCTGATGTTGTATGTTCGCAGTGCAGACTTCGTCAGCATCTGTTTCTTTAACCTTTATCTTAACCGGTAATTCCTGACTTGCCCCCCAACTGCTGTCCAGGTATTTGCCTGTCGGTTTTCTAGTTTGCATTCTCCATTTTGTGTCAACATTCCTCATGTACGAGTAACAGACAACTTTCCTAGCCCACTGCTTTTCTCACATTTCATTCAATCGCTCCTGAAATTCTATCTTACTGCTAGCTTCTCTGCTCTCGAATGACGCCCATCCCATATCACCTTGTACCACTTGATTTAGTGCAGTGCCATGTGCTCTCAAAACAAGCTTACCTACCCCGCGTTGTTTGATTTCTAACTTTGCTTGAACCTCTGGTTTCATGTACAGGACCGCATTGCCGAAAGTTTGACTAGGAACCACCACCTCTTTCCAGATCCCTCTTACTGCTTCGTAGCTATTGCGATTCCACAACGTCCCGTATTTCATGACAGCTGCATTCTTACACCTTTAGTCATTACATATTTCTCATGTTCCATGAGATACTCAGCACCCCATTCCAAGATACTTGTACTTGTCCACTACCTCTAGCGTGATCTGCCGCATACTATGCTCGCCGCCCTCATCATTAAACACCACGACTGCAGATTTTTCCTTACTAAACTTGAAACCTAATCTATCTCCCTCATACCGTAGATGCCCATCAACCTCTGCAAATGTTCCTTGTTGTCAGCCATTAGCATTATATCACCCGCATACATTAGTCCTGGTAATGACTGTTCAATCCATTCTCCTTGCTTTAAAAAAAAAAAGGTTTGAAGCCTAGTCCGCTGCTCTCTAGTTTGGTCTCTAAGCCTTGTAGGTATAACACCAACAACAAAGGTGACAGAGGACATCCTTGCCTGAGCCTCCGCTGTATTTCTATAGGTTCTGATACATTTTTTTCCCATTTTATAAGCACTTTGTTACTTTTATAGATGTCTTTTCAAAATATTAGTTACTCCATCTTCCACATCCAATGTGCCCAGTATGTCCCATAAATCCTCTTGAATGACGCTGTCGTAGGCTCCCTTGATATCCAGAAATGCCAGCCACAGTGGCCCATGTTCCTTTTCAGCACTTTCGATACACTCCGCCAACAAAAACAGACTGTCCTCTAACCTCCTTTGTTTCCGGGACCCATTTTGTAGCTCCCCTAGCATCCCCTCGTTCTCTACTCATGCCTGCAATCTGTCCTCTATAATCTGTATCACCACCCTGTAAGCCACTGACATCACTGCTATGGAATGGTAGTTGTTTATGTCGGCTTTGTTTCCCTTATATATCATGTTCATCGTGCTTAGTCGCCATCCATCGGGGGCTATCCCATCCATTATTACTTTGCTCACTACCTCTCTTGATGTTTGCTTAGATTTTTGTCCCAACTTCTTTATTAACACATCTGAATACCATCTGGTCCTGTATATGTACTACTAGGAACCTTCTTTTCTGCCCTTTCCCACTCTTTGTCTAAGCAAAACAACTTCGGTGACCGGTCTATCCTCCTTCGATAAATTATGTGTGCAACGTTTCTTTGTTTTCTAAATTTCTCTATCATCCTCATTGCTATATGTTCCACTGACTCATCCCCTTGTAGCTATACATCTTTGCTCTGGCCTAGTCTTACCACTCATGGAGTTCAGATGTTTCCAAAATTTCTTAGCTGCTTTCCTATACTTTTTATTTACTTTTGACATTCGGAGACCACCACAACGCCGCCGCTCGGTTACTTTTGGCAAAAACGGTACGCGCCGAGATTCCCCCATGTTCTCGCGCTCTACAGCAGTTCGCGGCAATATCGATCACAGTGCATGCGTCTGTGTGTTCTTCTCCTCCGTCCCGTTTGTTAGCGCTGTTCAGTTGTTTCCATCAACATATAACCAGCCCGACTAAGCCCTCTTCTTGAATCTCGATCAGCTGGCCCATTCAGTTCACGTTTGCTCAGAGCACGCACGCTGACACCAACTCGACCGCTAGAAGCCAGAATAGAGCAGAAATTCTGAAAATAAAGCACTGGACGCTGTGGTGCTTCTATACAATCAAATTAAAATTCCGCAAGCCGTCTAAACCACTCCGATAAAGCGTGGTGAGCCCGCAAGCAAGTTTCGGGAGCGGAGAGGCGACACGGATGACCTTACGTACCCGTGGCTTGGTGTCCGCGAAGTCAGCCGCGGTCACCGGAGGCTTGCCGATGACATTCGGCACCGTTGCTGTCGGTGCCTCTTTGTTGTTTTTTGAGGTTGTTATAGAAGCGATACAAGGGCGCGTCACTTTTTGAAGATTCACCAGCCTGGGCAGAAGGTTTCGCCGTAAGAGGAGCGCCATGTTTACGGTATCACAGACCGCACAAAATTATGAAATCATAAGCTTGAATTATCTCATGTCTATTGTGCCCATAAAAATAAAACTTTGTTTTAAAAGCAATTTAATTTTTCAAATTTATTTATACTTTTTATAAGTTTGTCATTTTTAGAGCTAGTTCAGAAGTGCGGTTCTGCTTTGTTTTCTTGCAAAATGGCGGCCGCCTGTCGTAGTCGTCTGCTATATGATTTTTAGCCGCTGCCGAGTCATCATTTCGACGGAAATTCGTCGCTCTCGCTGACCGTTCGGCGTGGAAACGGACACGTAGTAAGTGAAATTAGCCACGAAACACACTTTCGTGAACGCAGCTGATTTCCAACCCCCGCTTTTTGCTGTCCATGTGCGCTCATGACAGTTGCTCCTCTTCGAAAGAAAGGGCAACGCGCATGAGTCATCCGCGCTACTTGTGTCATAGTAAGCGCTCTGTCAGCGTTCATTTCTAAAACGCGCAACCAGCCGACGTTTCTCGTTTGGTGTTCTCCAAATTCTTTGTGATAAGTTGGAGTCAAGCGCTCTTTTAGGACCGCCCATGGAGCGCGCCTACGCCGCAGTTGTCAACTCATTCCTCTGACGTTGAGCAGCTCTCTTGTGTTTCTTTTTTCATTTTCGGAGAACAGTGAGAAAGCTATGCGTTGTTTTCACGTGTCAAGGGCTGGCTCGGTGCGCTTGCTTTCCGGTGGTGCTACAGAGCGTAGCGTGGCTTAGCGCTGGGTGACAGAAAGAACGCGCGTATGAAGTACTCATAATACACTCGCGTCGCCGATCGGACCGCAAGACGAGCTGGCGACTGTCGCAGTTTCTGCAAGCGCCTCGTTTGTACAAAACGGTCGAGTGGTTGTTAATGTGCTCGCCTTGCCGCGCCTTTAGGGGACGGGAAATGTGTACGCTACTTAGGCTTTGAGCGAGACAATCCTTCAGCAGACCTTGTGTGACAGTTTCCCGCGGATGTTGGCTCGGTTGCGCGCACGCGTTTTGTAGAATTTTCGCGTGATATCCAAGCTGAGAGTTTCGGTTATTCAGACTCTTCGTTGCTGGGCTTTTATAAGGTCGATGTGAGCCACATTCGTGTCCGAGCTTTGCTGCGTTGTCCGGCTATAAACTGCTGGCCCTATAAAAGGCTAGCAGTGTGCTGAACAGTGGGCTGGCCGGGTGGATGTAGGTTGTTTGGCCTGGCAGCTATCCGTATTCGTGGAACTGCATTCTACGTATGGATGGAAGTTCGGCCAGGTGTATTAATTGCACAGGGGCTGAACACAACCGTGGGCCAGTAAATGACTTTTAGACATAAGCAGCACTGATCTGCTCAGCCTACTGCACATTAATCTGCTGCGCATTAAGCAAATGCTGAGATTTACGTGGCCATGAGGCGTACTCTTGTATGTATCTGTACTACATGACTTGTGTGTCTGGAGCTGGCTGTTCAGTTTTCCGTCAATAAAATGTTTTGAAATTATGGTCACCATTCTTTTGCGTGACCATCAAGTGCTGTGTCCTTGCATACATAGTTCGTAATTGTGGCTATGCATATTACTTAGCACAAAAGGGGTCCATTTGGTATTCTAAAAGCTTCAGCTGTAGTGTGAAATGCCCAGGCTTAGTCTGAATGCGTGCTTTCTCCAACCAAGGAACGCTTAAGCAGTGCTGAGTTATATACTGCTATCTTTGCACAGCAGATATACAATGTTTCTCTGCTTGTCAAATAAAAATGCACTTGCAGTGGTCAGACTCTTGTGGTAGGTGGCGTGGTGTGGTATGCTGTCTCGCTTCATGCATGAAAGGCTTATTAATAGCACTTTGCAGGTGTTTAAGAGCAGTTTTAACAAAGTCGGCGCAAACTCTGCAGCAAAGCTGTCCTTGTGGCCACTGAAGTTGTCTTTTGAAAAAATAGTCGGAGAACCTTGCTGGATAAAACACTTTAGCAATGGAAGTGTCCGCATATGGCAACTCTAATAAGTGCACAACACTAGTGTCAGAAAGCTACGTTTTGTTGCCTTTTTGCGAGTGGTGCCGAAACTGCTCAGTTTTGTTTTTTTCTTCGGGGCGACTTTGGTTATGAGAGTAGGCGTGCACTCTTTTCCACCTTACAGATGGGGCAGACAAGGCGCAGGCCTATATAGGAGTTTTCACCAAGCGAAGGGCACCGCCGACATGCTGCTGTTGTCAAGCGGAGGCAACAGCACGGAACCATCGTTTGTCGAGGCTCCAGCTAACATCACCACCCAGGAGGTTCCCGTGCTCGAGGCGTCATCATCAGGCTGGGACTCGACGAGCCTCGCATATGTGTTTGTGCCACTCAGCCTTGTTATCTGCTTGGGCCTTGCCACGGCTCTTGTGAGTCAATCGACCCTTTGAGCCTTGAAAGAAGGATGTGTCTTTAATTAGAACTTTTTACTGGGCTTGTTGGTCCATTCTGACATGAGTAAAGCAGCGCGAATCAAGGTGGCAGAAGAACTTTTGTGCTAGGCTAGTTGGTCGATCTGCGCCAATGAAGGTACCTGAAGGTGGGACAGGAAACAACACTGAATCAGTCAACGCTCTTTCCTGTCCCATCTTCATTTCGCCTTCGGACACCTTCGTTTGCGCTGATTTACTTATGTCAGATTGTCTTTTTAACACCGGTGTGCCCGATACTGGCTGAAAATATGCTGTTATTTTTCATTTTTTTCTTGCAAAATGGTGTCAAGCCTTCACGGTGGACTTGGAAAATGCCACTGCATTTGCAAAGTTTTTTTTTTTTTTTGCATAGCTTCGGCACTGTCAGCTTCTGGAGATGCAAAAGGAATGCTGTAGGATCACTCGCTGCATAAACGCACCTCTGTGACGGAGCAACCAGAAATTCAATAAGCGTATTCCTATATCAACATGTGGTGGAACAATGTCATAGTCTGCTATTTACTTATTGTATGCGCAGTTTTGAAGTTTTAATTGCACAGTCGTGATACTTGCAGGCTCTAAATCTGCCAGCTTTCTACATTTTTGCATTGCGTGGACCAATGACAACAAAATGCTGGAAGCTCAGAAGCTTCATCCAACGTTTTCATTGCTCACGCATCAAAACAAACTATGTTTTAAAAGTTTTAAAATACTCAACGTACAGTACGGTCCATTGTTAAAGGGAACATACGCTCGCATGGCCTCCGCACTTCGCAAAACCATGTTGCCTAGATGCCGCGAGAATGGGCGGCATCAGGCATATGCGCGAAAAGACCAGCCGCCATGCTTACTGTGCATGCACCTTGTGCCGTCAATTCTCGCACGTTCTGGGCGGCAGCGCTTCCCGAAGCGCAGAAGCCACGCGATCGCACGTTCCCTTTAACAGTGGACCGTACTGTACCTTGGAAATCAGTTTTTGAAAATTGTTTTTTTGAGGAACGGAAATGGCGCAGTAAATTGCCTCGTATTTCAGTAGGCACCCGAACTGCACCGTAAGAGAAGGGAGGAAGGTGGGAGTGATAGAAGAAAGAGAGAAATTGGTGCCGTATTGGAGGTGTCCGGAATAATTTGGACCACCTGGGGATCTTTAACGTGCACTCACATCGCACAGCACATAGGCGCCTTTCGTGTTCCACCTTCATCGAAACGCTGCCGCCGAAAGTCTTGGGCGCATAAAGAAGCACCAAAAAGTAAACATTCCATGAGTTGTCCTTGGGCAGTTGTTTTTTTATTTCGCAGTGCCCTAAACTGGCAGTATAGTAAGTAGAAAACCAGCAGAAAGGACGCATTCACAAGGAGGAGAAGTACACAGGACAACGCTGGAAACACAACTGAAAATTCTTTACTTGGTGGATCGCCAACATCAGAACAGGGCGCACTTTGCTGCAGCCAGGCAACACAGCAAATCTGCCAAGACATTGCAACCACTGCAAAGACTGCACCCCTCTTTTCCATAATGTCAAAATCATCGGCCGCGGCAAAACACAGATAGAACGAGAAATCTTAGAAGCCTTTAAAAATCAAGCAGTTAGGAACTGAATGCATCAGCGACAGCTCTGTCAGGTTCACGGCAAAAGAGTACAGTTTCATGAATGGGACATAGGTTGCCACATGCAATCTTCGGTTGCTTAATCAATTTTGTGTTTGTTGTTTTGATAGCGTTTGTGGTGCTCTTGCGCATGTGCGCCCTGTTCTGATGTTTCGAGCTGATGTTTCGGTTTCGAGTTGGAATTTGGGACAAGGTCGGGGCAAGGGTGCTTTTCAGTGTCAGGTCAGTCCTGGAATGTGCGGGTGCTACCAACGTAGCCCTGCAGGAAGTCTTATCTGATCAGGAGCTCAGGAGAATCAGCATGAATATGTTTGCCACGTGAGGGCAATGTTTCCGCCAAGGTTTAGTTTCGGTTGTGTGCCTCCTGGTCACATTGCACCAGTCGAGCCCATTGCATGAGTCGAGCCCCATGGCAATAGTGTGGACTTTAAAGGGGCTTATTGTGTATGTCTAATGGCATGTGAAACAGCGACATAGTGCAGCATGTTTAAATTCTGTATTATTTTAGTAGTACACTACCTGTCCCCAAGGGTGTTACCACCAAAGTGAAAACACTTGTAACATACAAGTGTGTTAAGTATACAGGGTGTCCAGGCTAACTTTCATCAAGGGTTAAAAAATAAAATATTTGAGGTAGGTAAGGGAAACCACTTACATACACCTACCAACCAGCTTGCACATCATAGGCAATTTATTGTTTTGCAAATAATTAATTAGCAATTAAAATAATTTTCCTAAATGCGTAAATATTGATTTCAGACAGCAGATGTGAATAGCAAAGTTGGAGAGCACCTTCAGAAACCCCCATTTCATATATTTGCGGTAAAGAACACCTCACGTGTATCTTTTTTCTGAGCTCCAAAGAATGCCCTCAGAATACAAAAAAAAATCACGTAACTAGTGCATTCGCGCGCCACGACTGTGCTGCTCTCAACCCTGGCTTGAGCGAACGAAATCAGCTGCTGGCAAGGCGCGACGACCACATTGCTCCGGCAGGCAGAAAAGTCGACGGTGGTTGTGCCGTCACACTTGCAGACTGGCTTGCGCGGGCGTTGCAACCACCGTCACCGTCGACATATCGGCATATCAGTGTCATCACAACCTGCCCACCGGGTAGACGGCAAACTGCCCCACCGTGGCAGGTGGCAGTTAAATTAATGATTGGTCGCTCGGGAGGAGCAACCTGTGCCATACAAGGCCCACCGCTGGGAGCACTTGCATCGCAGGGCAGTGACGCATCGCTTAACCGCTGCACCACTGCGCCAGGAGGGGTATGAGGACTCCCAGGGATCTGTGAATGTAAACTAGAGAATGACCCTCTGCATATATGGGCATAAACCCATACGCTATCGCGTCACAACGCGGTTATGCCTGTGGGGAGTAAAAAGGGAGTAAGCTGTCCACTAGCGCCCTCCTGTTTCGGAAGAGGACAACTTTACTCCCTTTTCACTCCTTTCTGTTTACAGTGAAGGCGCAAAAATGAAACTATGCCTGTACGAGATGCGGTTCGCGCGCGTTGTCTCCAAGTCTTTTGTTTCCGCCATTCGCTTTGTTGCTCGGAGCCTAAAAGATCCAGTTTCTAGACTACGATAGACTAGAAGTGTGTAGGGTTAAAGCTGCCAGTCGAGCACAAGCGTACGCATGCCGCAACTTCCCATGCCGCACGCGTGCTCCCTCCCATTCGCCGGCAGCTGTTCAGATCGACGGAAAGACATCGTGGAATGTTTAGGACATTCTACACGTGCGGAACGGCCTTGTGGCAAGCCGTGCATATTCCAGAATAGTGCATTGCGCTTTGAAAAGTTTAAAAAAAAAAAGGGATGCGGCAGGTAATGATGCACACTTTTTTTCATGCGCTGTGTTGGGTTACCACGTTTCCCACCTGGTGTGCCTCTTTTTTTTTATCTCATTTTCGTGAAAAACGACATAACAGCGGAGCTCAACTGTTTTAGTTCTGAAAATAACTTCTGCTTTTGCTCACCCTTTGTGCGTTCTTTTCAAGTGATGCAAAAAAATAACTTGCCCTTTGCTTAGGATAGGTTACAGACCATTGAGCACGTGTGTACAGCTGCACAAGCTTATGATGCATGTGACACGAGTCATTCTGTATAGGCTGTGAAAAGTGGGTTATGGAGACTTACTTTTGCCGTACCGACTCTGAAAAAGAAGGCGTTCCACTTACCTCACTGCTTTTACTGGGAAAAGAGCTGCCAGCTTTGTGTGATCAAAATTGAGTACCTTAACAACACTGGTGTCCTGAGAGTAGTTTAGCCATGTTTTGGACAGAATTATATAGCAGCCATTGAACTTGTTCCTGCATTCATTGACTGGAGACTGTTGACTGGCCTAGAGACTGTTTCCCTTTGCAGTTTTAGGTGTTGATCTGGCGTAATATTTTCTTTTCCTAATTTTGTACGATTTTAACTTTTTGTAGTTTTTTTCTAGGTCATATGTTTTTCCAGTTTTCGACTGGTGTAGTATTTCTAGCCATTATTTTTCTTCTCGTTCTTTTTTTTTGGCATTTGTGTGTAACAGTTATTTTCTTATGTGCATTATCCTCTACTGTAGCCAGTGTATCTTTTCTGCTTTCCTCTGTAATGCTCTGTGGGCCATGAAGGTACTACATCGCCTTGCGATTTGTGCATTACAGTGTCAGTTGACACTGTGCCACTGAATTGCGGCTACTATTCCTGGAACTCACTTGGTCCATGAGAAAACCACATTGTTCCACAGTACAGTTTCATGTCTTCACGTGAATTAACAGTGCATAGCCGCTGCTTGAAGACTGAAATTACAACAGCCTCTTTTTATGCAAACGCTACTTATCACCATTTTTTGCCTGTTGCTTTCCAGGTCGTGTTCCTCGTTAGAAAGAGCAGGTATGTATCGTTCCATTTCCTGAATAGCTGTGGGTGTTCTCACACAACAGCTGGCAACATTGTGTAAGAGTGACAGACACGCTGCAGACGTTGCATTTATCTTTTGTGTTTATGCAAGATTAATTATTTGAGGGGAAAAAAAAAGCAAACTTGTGACTCCAATTTCCAGCCCTGTGTGTCATGTTTTTAATACTGACAAAATGTCAGCCTGGTTAACTGCAATAAAGCTAGCTGAGTTGAGTTCAGGGTTAGCCGCATACTTCATAGTTTTTGTATGCAACCTGTTGGCCAGGATATCTGGGAAACAAATTGAATGGCATGAAAATAGACTAGTAGTGTATATTGGACAATGTCTTAGTCCTTGAGCATAGTTTTTCTGGATACACAATACCATAACCTTATTTCAAAGAGGGTGCAGTGTTTCCATATTTGAGTTTCAGCTGAAATTTTTCTCGAGATACATTGCAATCACTACAGCAAAACTTTGTTTGATAATTGCCCTGTGTTGTTACGGGACATTGCATCAGCAAGTTCAGTCTTAAAAAAAAAAAAGAAGCATTTGTTAGAGTTACATGTCTGCTCTGATGACAACCGATTTCTCTGTGCAACAGTTTGCAAATAAAAGATTGGACAGGAGTTTTGTCCTAGCCTGGTAACTCCTGATGCTGGCAACATGATCAGATTATGTGGACAATTAGTGTGGCAGATTTATACAACCATTGTTGTTGCTGAATACTAGGTATTAGAATTTCACTTGCACATTTTTGAACAAGATGAAGATGGTTCCCACTGTAGCTCATTTTTCATTGCACAACAGTTGTTTTGCCTTTTTTATCATCCCGGAAACAAACAGGCTGTCATATTCTAAACCTCTTCAAGAATAGTCGTTATAGATTCAAAGCAAGTCAAGAATTAGTCTACTCAATGCATCTTGAGTCCTGGAGCCAAACGAGGCTCCTGCATAGACAAGCCCTAACCAGCACTAGTTATGCAAGTCTTATCGCTCAGTGCTAGCGCCAGTGAGTTCCCCTTTCGTTAGCTACTGTAACTGTTTTGGGAAGGACATCTGGAAAGAGAAGAAGAATTGGTGAGACATGTTGTGCACCGTGTTTTTCACCAATGTGCGAGGTCTCTATGAGAATGACTCGTTACTGTAATAAGAGTGTGTAGGAGACGTGTCTTATAGGTGCATTGAGCACTTTGGTTGCCACCTTGTTGCCTCGTAGGCTGGACAGATTGCGGCACCACCTGATGCCCTTCTACAGCTTCGATCCTCAGGATGAAGGCGAGGATTGGGAGGCAGAACTCCTTGAAGAGGGTCTCACACATAGGCCTAACCCTGCAAACAAGGTGTGTGTGTGTGTGTGTGTGTGTGTGTGTGTGTGTGTGTGTGTGTGTGTGTGTGTGTGTGTGTGTGTGTGTGTGTGTGTGTGTGTGTGTGTGTGTGTGTGTGTGTGTGTGTGTGTGTGTGTGTGTGTGTGTGTGTGTGTGTGTGTGTGTGTGTGTGTGTGTGTGTGTGTGTGTGTGTGTGTGTGTGTGTGTGTGTGTGTGTGTGTGTGTGTGTGTGTGTGTGTGTGTGTGTGTGTGTGTGTGTGTGTGTGTGTGTGTGTGTGTGTGTGTGTGTGTGTGTGTGTGTGTGTGTGTGTGTGTGTGTGTGTGTGTGTGTGTGTGTGTGTGTGTGTGTGTGTGTGTGTGTGTGTGTGTGTGTGTGTGTGTGTGTGTGTGTGTGTGTGTGTGTGTGTGTGTGTGTGTGTGTGTGTGTGTGTGTGTGTGTGTGTGTGTGTGTGTGTGTGTGTGTGTGTGTGTGTGTGTGTGTGTGTGTGTGTGTGTGTGTGTGTGTGTGTGTGTGTGTGTGCGCACCAGTATGGTGCAATAGAATAACTGGAATGGGTATGCTATGGAAAGAAAACGTAACGTTAAGAGATCTGAAGCGAGCGGAGTGGGTGAGGGAATGAACGTGGGTTAATGACATCCTGGTTGAAATCAGGAGGAAGAAGTGGGCCTGGGCAGGGCATGTAATGCAAAGGAAAGATAACCGCTGGTCCTTAAGGGTAACGGAGTGGATTCCAAGAGAAGGCAAGCGTAGCAGGGGGTGCCAGAAAGTTAGGTGGGCAGATGAGATTAAGATGTTTGCGGGAATACGGCGGCCGCAACTGGCGAAGGACAGGGTTAATTGGAGAGACATGGGAGAGGCCTTTGCCCTGCAGTGGGCGTAGTCAGGCTGATGATGATGATGATGATGCAAAGAAAGGTAGGTTTACCTGTAGTAGTTGCTTTAGGAGCAAAGGGGGCTGCAAGTGCTTCTCTTATATCCCGTGCTTTGTTCAGTTCGGAACATTGGCCATCACCAACTGGCCCGGTGTTTGCACACTCCCGAAATGCACTGTTTTGTTCAAGCAGGTACGATGTACAGAAAATAGGTGAGCTCGAGAGGAGGAGGGCGCCCCGCTCCACATAAGTACCATGGGTGTGTAGTGAAACCTCATTAATTTTACCCCGTTAATTCGGATAATTCGACCCTCGTTAATTCGGACTGCTGCCGGAGTCCTGCCAAACGCCCATGTCAGGCTATCGCGTCGGAAACTCCTTTATTTGGACACGCTCCTAAGGTGACGCTGTGTCAAGGTGTAACTAGCTGCTCGAAGAGCGATCGTCCCAATATTCGTCATCAGGCCAGAGTGAATATTGGGTACATTATTTTCTGCACCCCTCTGAGGTGCACGCAACGGCAGGTGTGTTGACGATCGACGGACTCCCGTCGATAGGCCGGAGAGTCCTGCCGCTTAGTTTCGTTTTCGGAGCTTCGCCGAAATCAGCCAGCCAGCCGAGCTGCACGCCGTTTAGAACAGTTGTCGTTTTTTAGCACAAAAAACTACTCTCCGCATGCAAAGCTCAAGGTGAAAACCGCTTGACAATGACCTTCAACTGTGAGGAGGGGCGGAGATGTGGCTGTCAGGTCGCGTGCCTCGCTCACCAAATCACGTGCTCAGAGTGGAGGGGGATCAAATAAAAAGTGGCTGTCTCTCAAAGCCTCGCTAGACGACGTCATGGCCGAGCAGCGTGTTGGGCCCTCGCGGCAAACGATTTACAATCAAAGGCAAGCAGGGTTGGATCATCCGGCTGATGTAGCTTGGAGACAAGGTGTGTTACAGTTTTTTGTTTTTTTTTGCGAAGCCGTCTGCCGCTCCGGCGCCAACACGTGCGTCCCTCGCATCAGTCCACGTAGTATGCTTTCAGCGCGCCGAAATTTCGCGCTTTTCATGTGCTGTTCCCCGTTGCTGTGGTTAAGGCTGCTCACTTGTGATGCCACATGCGAAGGAGCTCTAGCACTGTCATATTGCAGACTGAAAGCCGCAGAGACCCCCTGCCATTATGCAGCAGTACTGCTTACGACACTCCCGATGGCATGCACGAATTAAAGCATTCGACAAAACTGTGAGGTGTCGCTGTTGTCGCGAAGTTTTCATCTTAAAAAGGGATGAGCATTGTCCGGGTTCTCACAAAATAAATTTTAGCTTCACACGAACGGTTTTTGTCAGCTGTGGGTGGATGCCATTCGGTAACTCGACATTCGAATAATTCAGGCGTTCTCTCCACTCCTTTGAAATCTGAATTAACGGTGTTTAACTGTAATGTGCATAGTCACAGAGGCAGGAGGATTACAGCGTGTACCATGGCACCAAGCCTGAAGAAGGCAAAGGCAGTAGGTAATTCACGTTAGCAGTAGGTCATTCTGCGTTTGCCACAAGGTGCAGTATCATGACTAGCTTGCATATCTAAGGGTCATTCTTTGCTCGCCAAGCTGTGCAGTATCATGACTGGCTTGCATGTCTTCATCAGACCCTGCATACATTATAATAAGTGGGTAATAAGGGAGTAATTACTCATAGGCATCCACCCGAGCGCAGGCATACGGCTACAAAGGAAAGCTATACAGCTTTACTCCCTTATTACAAATCTACTCCACCTTGGGGGATTCCCCTAAACATGTGACCAACACAGTTCCCACTTCGAGTTATTGATCAATTCGCTCTCGCCCTACCATAAGCTTGCCGTCCTGGTTAGCTCAGTTGGTAGAGCGACTGTTCCGGTGAAGCGGTGGTCCTGGGTTCGATCCCCGGACCAGGATGAATTTTTCTTTAACTACGAAGTTTCTGAGAAAGCTGCATAGCTTTCCTTTGTAGCCGTATGGCTGTGCTCGGGTGGATGCCAATGAGTCATTACTCCCTTATTACAAATCTACTCCACCTTGGGGGATTCCCCTAAACATTTGACCATAATAAGTGGGTTTTGGTTTCCAGAATACACGCCACTCCTGGAGCATAAATGTGGTTAGAAGTCATGGGGTACTTGCCGCACTCACACTTGGCTACCTTTTAAAAATGCATAGCTAAAGAGCAGCTCTGAATAGTCCTTCAAGATTATTACTGTGTCTTCACTTAGCAGTGTGCTTGAAGTGGTCACGCAAGTGGGAATTTTCCTATGCTTTACAGCAAGGTTTTGTAACTTTTTAATCAGGTGCGTATTCTGCTGCATACGTATTAAGTACATACATTCGAGAGACTGCGCAGGCCTAGAGCAAGGTACTTTTGCTTGAGTCTGACAAAAATGTATTGATAGCATTTCTCATTCTGGATGAAACCCACTGCAAATGTAACCAAGTGCAGCATTAGAAAGCAAAATTCAACCTCTTCAGCACATATATGCAAGTGATCGAGGCAGGAAATGCATACACAGCTCATTACTAGCTGCAATGCAGCAGTCGTAACACCTACGTATTGAATGCACTTGTGTCTTTTCCTTCAGGCCGTTTTAAGTTTTGGCATTTTGAAGAGGCCTCTGAATGGCAGTTCTGACTTGCATTGTGCTTTTGCATGCATTTTTTCCATTGTCTGATCTGTACTGTACTCTCTCTCTCTCTCATGCCATCCCCCTGTCCCCAGAATCCAGAGTTCCACGAGCCGCCAAAGCTGGCATTCCGGTCAGTCTTGTAAAGTTCTGCTTCTCCTGCCCAAAGGTCCCCAAAGGTTGCGTAGGATCTCGGGAGATCTAGCACGTGTACATTGATGCTCCGTGCCCATGTGTGTGCTTGTCGCTAACGTTTACTGTACATTCATGATCCATTCCCACTATTTATTGATAGCCAAGCTACATTGCTGAGCTCTTGTTGTGTAAGCATAGTGCATATATGCTCTAGTCTCGTTTGTCGCTCCTGTTTTGCCTCTGAATAACTTTTGTTTTCGCGCATTGTTAGTGGCATTTTTTTGTGCGTTTTTGTTTTGCATTGAATGGCAGTGACTGCTATAACTGAGATTCTTCGAGAACAAAGGTTTACATGCAAGCTGTAATACTCGCGCATTCAGTATCTTTTGACCGAATCTCATTGTGATCTCCGTTATTTAATGTAGAGGTTGTGAATAACGATAAGCCTGGTGCTTGTTTAATCTCGGGGTTGTATGACCCAACTCGAGTGGCAGCTGTGAATAAAAGCCAATTACAAACAAGGCCACTGTCTTTGTTGTGTGGGTCTGTACTAGCCCACCCACTTGGACTGGGTGGGCTAGTCTGCAACACCGTGGAAATGGTAAGTTGCAGCCGATGACCTCGCTCGAACAAGTATGTAATTGCTGTTTCAGAGCCCATATGGGTTCTTAATAACATTAGATGAGTGCTAATCATCTATTTAAGTGTACAAGGTGTGGTGCAGGAACTCTGCATAGATGCATGGCATGCTACCAACTGCCCTACGGGTAGTACATGCTGTCATTTCGACTGGGAACTACAGGAATTGAAAAAAATTCATCACTGATCTGCTTTTTTTTTTCATATTCAATATGATTCCTGACCTGATAAAATTTTATTGAACTCTTGGCTGTGCTGCATCACATTTGCACATGACTGTGAAAAATTGATGCAGGAGGCTTAAGGTCCACAGGTACGTACAAACACCACATTCGGAAATTCACAAAAACATTAAGAGCATGAATTTTACCAACCCAGTTGCAGCAGCGCATGGAATGGGGCTTGGGCAAGGGTTGAGATGTGTCATGGAACAAATAAAGTGTTTAGTAAAGCAGGCATAGGACAGGGTCAGTTGGAGATGGGAGAAGCCTTTCTTTGCAGTGGGCATACTAAGGCTGATGATGATGATAGAGGGAAAAGGGCCATTCTGGCTTTCGCTTTGGTCATTATCATCATCAGCCCGACTAATCCCACTGCAGGGCAAAGGCCTGTCCCATGTTTCTCCAATTAACACCGTCCTTTGTCAGCTACAGCCACCCTATCCCCCACCTAACTTTCTGGCGCCCCCTGCTACGCTTGCCTTCTCTTGGAATCCACTCCGTTACCCTTAAGGACCGGCGGTTATCTTGCATTCGCGTTCATGCGCTGCCCAAGCCCATTTCTTCCTTTTGGTTTCGACTAGTATGTCATTAACCAGCGTTTACTCCCTCACCCTCTCCGCCCGCTTCCGATCTCTAAACGTTGTTACATCTATCATTTTTCTTTGCATAGCTCGATGCGTTGTCCTTAACTTAAGCTGAACCCTGTTCGTTAACCTCCACGTTTCTGCCCCGTATGCGAGCACCGGTGATGAGGGATATTTGGTCCGAGTGTCAGGCCCATTCATCCCTCTAGCGGCCTGATGCAACCACTTCAAGGCACAACAGGTGATATCGGACTGCACTCGGACTCGAATCACCCTCGTCCAAACCCCGCTTGGAATCGCCCTTATCTCGGAACGCTACCTGGCATACCCACCCAGCAACACCCAACCGTTTCTGCATCAGTTGTGCCGACCACCGCATCGTTCGGCTGCGGAGTACAAGGGATCGAATTTCGACGCAGGCCACCGAGACCCTGTACTACAGCGCCCACCGATCAAGGTTTGCTGTCCTGTGCATAATACACGGTCAGCCCGACGCCATGCACTATCATTCTTTCATTGCAGGGGGCAATCAAACTTTCCCCACACACTGCTGCCGACCCGCCAACTGCCATCACCGCCACGTCGGGTTCTTGGAACCGAAGGCCGATCAAATATGGTTTATGGGGGTTCAACGTCCCAAAGCGACTGAGGCTACGAGGGACGCCGTAGTGAGGGTATACGTAAATTCCGGCCACCTGGGGTTCTTTCACGTGCACCGACATAGCACAGTACACGGGCGTCTAGAATTGAGCCTCCATCGAAATTCGACCGCCGCAGGCGGGATCGAACCCGCGTCTTTCAGGCCAGCAGCCGACCGCCACAACCACCGAGCCACCGCGACGGGTAGGTCGATCGGACGACTGCCGGCAAACCAGTTGCCATGACTAACGGCAGCATACATGCGATACGTTTCAAACCCAGTTGGTTGGTCTGAACACTGCACAATTTGCTTACTCTGAAAGTATTCACTGGAGCAGCAACTAATCTACAGTGCCGGATGCACTGCATATCACGAAAATGGGATGCCACACACAGCACGACGCAGAGGTAGTCCCGCACACGACGAAGACACACGCATACATGAAAAAAATGTTTTATTCGACTGCAATTTATGAGAACAAAAAAAAAACGATGGGAATAATGGGGGCAGGGTCACGTGTCTGTATACGGATGGGATCTTTCGTCCGTGCAGCTGGTACAAATATGCTGGGCTAAAAACCTAAATAAAAAACCCTGAAATGTGAGATGAGTTCATTTTACCGGGCTTGCTTACGCCCCTCCCGCACGAATGAGCGACCTGCGAACAACGAAGGAAAAAAAGATGACATAAGTGTCAGCAAGCAACTATACAGCACGTGCACGCTTCAATTCGGGCGTAACCCACCTACGATGACGGGTGAAGAATGCCGGCAGCCTAGTCTGACTGCTCTCCGGCCTCATCGCTGCCAGTGTCCTTGTCTGCTTCAGCCTTCCGGGGCCTTCCGCGTCCAGCGCCCTTCTTGGCGCCGCCGGCCGCCTTGGTGGCAGTCTGCGAAGTAAAAAAAAAATAACAAAAAGGTTGTTGGGTAAAGGAAATGGCGCAGTCGCACATCGCGGTGGACACCTCAACCGCGCCTTGAGAAAACTCATCAGTTCGACCACTTCGGGATCTTTTAACGTGCACTGACATCTCGCCGCACACAAGCGCCTTTAGTGTTTCGCTATCGAAACGCGGCCGGGTTCGAACCCGGGTACTTTAGCTCAGTAGCCGAGCGCCCTAACCACAGAGCTACCGCGGATGTTAATCGCTGCCCACAGAATCTGCCAGCCCACCAGAGCCATTCATCACGCATCAAGCAGTGCTAACTGGCAGGTTGGTTCATACGAACAGAGAATAAGTTGCTTACAGTAAACAGATTCTTGCAAGAGAAAAATAGGGGCGCACTGGTGTCAAGAACGAACACAAGAATTGGCAGAAATTAAAATTGGCGTGCGCATTAAAAACCAGCCCGCAAATAAGGTGCAGACTTCGCTGCTTTTTTTAAGAACGTCATCGATGAACTACGCCCTCCAACTGCTCGGAGGGACTAACTTAATACGCAAGAATAAATGTATACAGTAGCGTTACGAAACACAATGCGTTACGTAATTACCTTCTTTCCTTTTTTGCTGCTACCCTTAGGGCGACCCCTGCCGCGCTTCGCCTTGGGCGCATCAGCAGAAGCATCCTGCAGGAAAGAGGGGTAAAAAAAATATGAAACAAACGCATTGATCCCTTACGAGCTTTAACACGTGCTTTATTTTTTCGCGACGTTTCGACCTTGGCGGCTTCAACGAACGCGAAGCGGGAAGACGAAGCCATGCACGCACCTACAAAAGCGGAGCGGCCGTTGTTAAGCCTCTCACAATTGATCTTCGCGCCACACGAAGCGCCGCCATGTCTGGAACGCCACCTGGCAAGCGCGCAACGCCCGATTTTTTAAATTTTGTTGCTAATACCGACATGTCGCGGCTGCTTAAAAACAAATAAAACCTTGCTAACTACACTTAACCAGGTTATCTTTAATCAACGTTCGCCGAAAGCGGCTTCCGAGGATCCGTTGAAAAACGGGGGCAAGCGGACGCCATTAGCAAGCGCAGCTACATTTGCGTACTAAAATAGCTACGCGGGTCAACGCCGCAGACGACCGCACATCAACAGCAGCACTTAGGCGTCGCGAAAACAGCAATTAATTAGATTGCGACTAATTAAATATAGACAAAGAGGGCGCGCGCGACAGCGTCATGAACTCCACAAAAACGGCAGTCGGTCGGGGAGCCAATGAGCGTCGCGCATATCGATTTCATTTTGCCGCCAAAGTGAAAAGTCCAATATGGCGAAGGCAATAAAAGAGGGATGCAACACAAAACAAGCGTCCGCGCCGGGCCGGCATTTGACAGCCCGCGCTCCGAAGGCGTTCTCCTCGACAAGCCCGCGACGACTCCACGGCGCTTTCCCGCCGCTCTCGGAGCTAAGAAACGCGCGTAAGCGATCGTATTTCGAGACGCGTTAACAAAATAATATAGAAGGGACGTGCCTCCTTGGCTGGTCTCTTTTCGGCCGCCCCTTCAGACTTCTTGGGGCGTCCTCGCTTCTTCTCGACGGCGGTATCGTTGTCAGCCATTGTACGAAATCTGCGAACAAAGAACGCGGGTCCAAGTCAGCAGAGGAACCGCGGCCCACAAAGCCCCGATGTCGCACCGATCACCGCGGACAAAATAAAACGAGCGCGCGAACGCCAGGCAGCTCGAGCATACCCATGTCCGGCCTCCCTCCGTGCCGTTACCGGGGTAGCCAGCTTGGCCAATTTCTGGCGAATCGCACGATTTTTTTCCAAAAACGACCGCCGGCACTAAAATCGTTCAGGGTCTGGACGAATTTTTCAGCGTTAAAACTCGGTCGAACACCAACCGCAAACAGAGAAAATAAATTTTCACTTCGAGGCGGCTCCATGGCGGCCTATTTACGCCGCAACAGTATTAGGCCTAGAGAGCCGGAGCCGGGCAACCGCGCACCGGTCGCAGGCCGGCAGTCGGCCGCCAGCAGCTCGCGGGAAAAATCTGCGTGAAATTCGCGTTACCGGAGGCTCGAATACGCGATAAGGACGCGCAACGAACAAAAGAAAAAAATGCGGGCGCACCGAAGTACGCCCGCGAGCAGCGATAAAGGAAAGAGCATCGTACCGGGCGGGCGGCGAACGGGCCTTGTGCACTGCTCCGAGGCGCAAGATGAACTGGGATGTGGTGTGGGGGGCTGTGGGGGGTTGCTCACCGATTTGATGCGTCGTTCGCTCTGAAGGGGGCGACCGACGTGTTTTCAACGGTCGTGAGAGCTTTTTTCCGGCTCACCGAGAGTGCTGGCTATTTTTAAAATTTTGCTGGGCTCAAATTATTTGGCCAAAAAATTTTTCCGGGGCCCGCCGGCCAGTGCGAAAAATGCGCTATCGTTAAAACAGCGCGCCAAAAATGCTTGTTGACGAGAGTAGTGCGGTTCGGCCCCGCGCTTTTCTCTACCACTGTAAAGGGGGAGAGTGGCCTTTTTTTTTTGTTGTTTACAAGCAACGGCCGCTATGAGGTTTAAATTTAAAACCTGCGCCTGTCCCTACGGGCTTGCGTGGTGCCTACTCGTTCGCAGTGCACAGCAATTTCACAGCTCGATAGTGTTGGACGTTGTTTTCAAGCGGTCTCCGCGTTCATTCGCGCGCACATTTAGTGTAACACTTCCGCTTAATGCGACACGCATACAAAGATCGGGTGAACGAACCTATCGGGCACGTACGTGATAAGACTGCCGATAAAATGGCGTACACTTTCGAGCTCGCAATCGGACGTGACGAAAGCGGCTGGTGCGCGCTTGTTGCATAATAATGTTTTGGCGTAGCGGCGTTTTATGCAAGAGGCCGGCGATGATGGAGGAAAAAAGGCAGCGTTACAATAAAAATGGCGGGAATTCGCTCCTTCCTTGGGTGCTGCGCAGTCTGTGCTCGGCGTGACGCCTTCGATTAAAAGAACACGAATGCTGGCCACGAAAGGGTTATTACTTTTTTTTTTTTTTTGGTCCTACCGCTTCGCGGATACCGCGCAAATACTGAGAGATCACACTGTTGGAACTCGAGTGATTCTCTAGTTTACCTTTTGAAAACAGTATAAACAGCGGTCATATCTTATCAGTTAGCTCAGTGGCAGGTTTTAGAACGAATAAATATTCGTGCTAAAGCCTCGAACATGCGATATATTTCTCAAACGTGCAACCACAACCGCAATAATTGAAGAACATCAGAGGCACACAGTTGAGTAAAAACACAGGAAAGTCTTTATTTCAGTAACATTAACCAGAGATAGTGACTGACCTCTCTGTCCATGAAAGACAACATATGCTTTTGTTACGCCTGCTCAGCACTAATTTGTACTATTCAGGCAAAATGCTTAAAATTATTGCACCAGTACTTCAAAGGCCACTCCACTGGGGCTATTACGAATGCTGCTGCTTAGGCAGATAAAGCGTGGCAATCCTCTTGTAGAAACCATCGCTGTCACAGTTGTGGGGGTCAACCACATTGATGCTTGGAATGTGGATCCTCCCAAAGGCGAAATCACGGTTGCGCTGCACAAACACAAAAACACAAAGCAAACATGAATCACCGCGGGAATGTGTAGAGCAAATTTAACATGCCTCCATCGTGACCAATGTGACAAGTTTTGATCTCCCTCCATGTGTGAAAACAAGGAACAGTACAACAAACTGCACCACGGCTTTTATTCAAGTTTATGTTATGTAACTTGTGTAGTGCGAAATAATAAGAGGCGTATCTTTATATAATGGGTATAGGCCGAGAAGCTTTAGAATCCCTAAATGGGGTAGAGATCAGGACTAGAGATACACCCTTATCTACCACATTTCTACTGCCAGCTAACAGCACATGAAAGCTGTTCAGAGGAAACCTTGAGCTAGGATAGCAAAAAGGCTAGAACAGGGCAACGAGTGATGGAAAAGAAAATGACTATGCAACGTCCACAGAAAGAAGGCAGCGCAAACAGAAGAGTAGACACGAGTTGAGGATACTCTAGCTGAATCGGAAAGAAGGAATGCAAATGGGGAGGGTGCAAAATGAACAAATATCAACAGGCAGCCTGTTAACAGTGCCAGGAGAAGAAAGCACCCAGAGAGCGGAACACAATCTGGGGTGACTGAGAGTCAGATATTATAACGACCCGGGGAAATTTGCTTGAATGACATGGCTATGAGTGGCGCAAGGCAGGAACAAAAGGAGGTCACTGAGACAGGCCTCTCTCCAACAGTGTACTCAACTCGCAATGACAATGATGAAAACCATGCCATCAATCAGGAAAGCAACAGGTACTATCAGCAAGCAGTCTGTACACAAAATGAAAAATAGTTTCTTTTAATCATGCTGTACTGAAGTTGAACAGCTTGTTACTTTGGAAAACTACTTACAGGAAAAAAAAGATGTGCCACACTGAACACATGACATAGAATGAAGCACAATGGTGGGCTTCAAGCGCTATTGCGACTTATTCCAGCAGCTTGCTTACCGTTGCTCAGTAGTTTTGTTTACCAGTGCTATTTTGAAAAGTCGGCAAAAGGGCAATGAGTGACACCACCAGCCAAACCCAAATGAGATTTTTTTTTTTTTTCAGTGTTGATTACTACTGCATCACAGAGCAACAGCATTACAAAGCAACGGTGGCCATGGGTGTACACAGTTGGCAACCCCAGCTAACTGTTGACAGCTTTCGACATTGTCCAGGCATGCTACGACTCCATGAAAGGCCTTGTTAGTGTATCATCGTCAGTGTCAGTCACTTGAGCATCACCAGAGTGATGCTGCGGTTTATGGAACTTTTTCCTCAGAGTGCTGCATCTTCTGTTTTGTCGACACATGTGACAGGGCATATACAACCTAGCTGTTACACTAACTTGTGACACTCTTCTTTCATGGGGCCAATCTTTCGGCAGCAGCAATGAATAAGTGTTCGTAAGGTCAAGTTAAAAGAACATTGCTAGCTCAACAAAAGGACTCAATCAATCAATCAACCAGGTTTTGCGGGCTACATGAACACCATGCTTCCCCTGTATCCTTCAAACCTGCTCTATATATGACCCTCTGGACAAAAGGCACAGTGACAATAACACGCAGCACGATGTGATGGAGGCTGATGCTGATAGAGCTATGTTTCTTGGGATCTGAAAAACCAGCGTTTTTCTCTCGTTTCCTTCAACAGCTAGAATGGAATACCCCAACCACTTTAAGTTTTACCTAGCGAGGAAGTCTTCCTCCAAAGACTACACTTTTAAACACAGGTGCTTAAACAGCTGCAACTAGGCAACAAGAACTAGTCATATATCTCACGTAATTTCTTGTATACATATGTCTGAGGTCATTACAGGTTCAGGTAATCAAAGAAGTGCATGAAAAAAAAAAATGCCAGGACAAAGGGCAAAGCAGAGACGAGGACAGTCACTTCACAGTTGAAAACTATGTAGACTTTGAGGTGCTCCACAGGTTTAAACACACTATATCATAGCTAATTTTGAACAGTTTTGTACCCACAAAGACAACCCTAGAGCTCTGCAGCTGTGACGATCGGAAGAGTGGGGGGGGGGGGGGGGGGGGGGAGGCGGGATGCCGCAAGCATGAGAAAGAAGTGTTGCAACAGGTTAAATTTGAAATGCTACCACTTCTTCTCTTCTGCTGCTCCTACATTTTTGTCGCAGATTATATGGAGTGGACAATGAAACTGCATAGACTTTGTTGACCAATGGGGAGTTCCAGAGCTTATTGCTACATGAACGGCCATGTGTGCACCACAACAGTGCACACAAAAAAATGAGCTTTTATGCAGATGCATGGTCTCCTCGAAAAATGCCAATTGCAGTTAATAATGACTGGCTGTACAGGGAAACAGCCTGCTTGGGAGTTGTTATTTTATTTGCGCAGTATCACGCACATACATTCGTGGCCCGCTTAAGCACTTATGCCCCTCATGTAATGCCTCAATAGAGGCCCTTAAGGGTAAAATAAATGATGATGATGATGTAGCCCATGCAGCCAGTCAATGAACAGCTCAATCATCACGTTTGCCGAACTGGACATCAATCCTGCGCACTTCACGGTACATCAACTGATCTAAACAATGCAACAGTCTGGCTCAATACTGCATTCACGCACACATAACGTTGGCTCACAACACATGAACTGAGGAGAGAGGGAAAGTGAAGGCAGACAGGTACAAATACATCACTGTTTCGCACATTCCATTGTGGTATAAAAAAGGTGACTATTCACTTAGAGTTATTAGTGTACAAATATTTAATAACAAACACGCTACAAACCACAATGACAAGTAATTATTCGGGAACAAATGCAGGTTAATGGCATCCTAGTCAAAATCAAGAAGAAGAAATGGGCTTGGGCTGATCATGTAACGCGAAGACAAGCTAACCGATGGTCGTTAAGGGTAATGGACTAGATTCCAAGGGAAGGGAATCGCAACAGGGGGTGGCAGAAAGTTAGGTGGGCGGAGGAGATTAAAAAGTTTGCGGGGATGGATGAGGTGGCCACGGCTGGCAGAAGATAGGGTTAATTGATCTTTTTCCAGCGCATGCACCAAGCCTCCTCGTCCGCCATTTTTGCCGACTATAGCAGGTGAAAATGGGGGAGCAGTTTTCTGCACGTGTTCAACCATGAATGAAGTTTCTTTACTCAACATGCGATGAACAGTGGGATAATAGTTAGGTGCAGTGCTGGCTTCTTCTAGGCCCTCACAGAAGTACGCATGGTCTCTGCATGCACCGGCTCCAATAAAGACGACACGGTCATGCTGACCGGTCTCCTTTAGTCGCTGATTTAACAGGTCAAGTGGAGCTCAGAAGGCGTGTCTACAATGACTTACCCCTACCTGCTCTTGCTAGGCGTAGCCAGTATTGCTCTTAACTACTGCTCGCAAAATAAGCTCACCACACCAATGTACAAAGGAATTTTCGCAGAAATGATGGGAGGGAGCTTTGGAGACCAGGCTTGGCAAACATACTTCACCTGGTGGCATGAGGGGCACCCCGGGGCTCTAAGGTTTAGAAATAACAATCATCATGTGAATGAATCATTGGCAGAAGTTAGCAAATATTGATTGGATGATTGGCAGCTCAAAGGCAGAGAGGTGACATAAGATTAAGAGTACAGGAATAAAATCGCATTTAAAGACAGTGGTGAATTTATAGACTGATTTATTACACCGTTAAAGAAATATCAAGAAAAAAAAGGGGAGCATGGTGGCAACTGCCACCACACCATTTCAAAGAGGACACTCCCATCTTCCATCCATCTATCGATTCGGTCCTATAGAGATATAAGTGAGGCCTTAGTCCCACAGTGCGTGTACTCAGGCTGCTGCTGCCGATAATGATTGCTAACCATCGCTAAACTCACGGCTAGACATGGTGAAATTTCCAAATGGTAGCGACTTGCACCTCTCACGAGTTAACTTGCTCCTTTCTCACAGAATCACCTGCCAGCATGCAGCAAAAGACCATACGCGGTAATACTAAGCCTTGCATAAAATGAATACGCCGACGGCCAGCAAGAGCAACCACGGTGCGAACGCGGCAGGCTTGTGGGTTGGAAAACTGAACGCATCACCACTGGAAAATTGAATGCATCACCACATGGCACGTCACTGTGTCGTGCCATGATGTAGTTGACAGCTGGCTGTGAACCTCACTGGCACCATCTCATTGTTTCAGATCCCTATTATAATATACACGGCATGCGCGGAAGTGGTTTAGTTTGTGAAGGAAAGGTGGAGATTGGAGAAACCAAAGAAGAAATGGCGATCACTCTCAATTTTCATCGTTGGACTCTAGAAGCTGTGTACCTTAGGCCACAGCAACAAAAAAAAAATTTTAAAACTCCAAACCAACCCTAAGGGAGTCTTATGCGATAGTGTTAGAAGTCACTTAGCCTTCCTCCACAACTCCACAAGCACCATTATGGAATGCCTGCATCCGTCTTGGAGCCTCTTTCTTTTTGAGAAGTGCTCCTTCGTCGCTCCTGAACCCCCACAGCCAAGTCAGGCACCTTGTCACATGACTCGACGCGCCGACCACAGAGCAGTGGAAACTTTCCACGTGCTCTGACTGCTCTGCAGCTGGCACCTCACCAATGAAGTCATTTTACTCGCCAACCCCTGGACTCCCCGTGTCTGATGCCATACCATACCACTGGCAAAGCCGGGGACCAATGTGCCAGCACCCCTACTATTTTACTGACTGACAAAGAATACGGTTTCCTCAAACATTGTTAACTTTGGCACAGCTTTTGCTTTCCTCGACTTTGCCTTTCCGTTATTCCTTGAGCCGGCGGCATTCGCTCGCCTTCGCAACTGCGTTGAACAACGTGATTCAACGCTCAGCTCGCAGTTACGCTGAACCACGTGACTCGCCGTTCATCTGATAAGAAAAAGCGTGAAGTGTTGCTTGACGTTCACAGATAGCCACAGAGGAGTTGCGCACTGGAGAGAGAGAGAGAGAAAGAAAAACTTTATTGAGGCAAGTGTGTTTAGACCCCTCTTGGGTCCCTGGACCACCGCATGGTCCCACTCTATGTCGAAACGTTCATTTGACGTTTGTTCACGACGTCGGCACCCCGAAGCACCGCAGCAAGCTGTGATGTTGGGTCCAGAGACGAGAGCACGGCCTCCCAGTCCTCCCAACTTGATAACGCAAGTTGGAACCAGTGCTTCAGCTGTGCATTGTAGACGACTGATTGAATCTGATGATTCTTATGATCAAGAACGTTGACAGGGCCTGTTGGCAAAGGATAGAGCGAGCAAAAGTGCTGAGATTGAAGCAGAAACCGAAGAATGAGAAGCTCGTCTGGAGAAGCAGCGGCGGCAGCGGTGTGAACGACGACAGAGGAAGCTGGTAGCGGACGCTGCCATTGCCTCCGCTTCGAGCTTCCGCTCTGCAAACTAGGTTCAGCCAGGTTGAATCCCAGCCAATTTTTTTTAGCTCTTTTTGGAGTTCATAGCTGCGCCAGACCACCAGTGTACATGTGGGTGCGAAGGCAAGCTTGTGAAATTGGGAGGATCGGCATGGGCACATTGCTGTGTGCAGCTACAAAAGGCGTGAGTGGCGAGGGGACGCACTGCGTGGTGTTGACACAAATCACTAGTGCTGGCGGTTGCTTTCCCGGACGAACAGCTGCGAGAGCGAGCTTACAGTAACCTCCAGCAAATGCCAGAATCTGAAACTACGGAACCGTTTGCTGTTCTGTTTGCCACTAGCCGGCCGGGCCCCAAACAACGGTGCTGTTTTATCGCCTTTTATTTCCATTTGCCTGTGACTACTGCCTTTACAATTGTATTGCTGCGTGTTTACAGCTTTGAGCTGTGCACACACCCTCATGCATCCCGCAGGGAACTATGCAACGGTGTAATGGGGGGGCAGGGTCTGTGGTGGTATGAGTCTTGTATTTTGAGTCAATTTTTTTTTCTGGCCAGCAAAACGTCTGAATTTCGGGTCGATGTACAGGCAGCAACATGCAGCATATAACACGCATTATGACCTTTGAAGAGTTTTTTAAGGATTTGTTCGCAAAATTTCTGTGTAATTTGCACCCCCCCTCCCCTCCTTTGAAAATTTGCCCCCCCCCCCCCCCCCCCCTTTGAAGCCTCAAATTAAAAAAAAAAAAAACAGTGCACGAATTACGTGAGTAAATACGGTATACACAAGATTTTGGACAGGAATGTCTGGAGACAAGTGACGGTGGGTTCAAAACAACAGTGCACTGATGTGCTGAGGTTTAACTATGGGAAAGCACGTGAGTGCCTGCAAGGTATTCCGGAAACAGTGGCTGGATGACCCGAGGCTGAAAACAAGGATGCCTTCCAAATCTGAAATGTGAATAACATATTTGCTGTAGCTTTCAAGAGGTGACATGTTGCACACACTATAAATACCCCATGCGTCTCTGTTAATTGTGTTCCAGTTCGGGTCGCATCTGTTCAAGGCAATGACATCGACAAGATGCAAGCTCTGCAACTGTGAAACAAGAGCCCATTACATCAATGTCGCAAAATATGCCGAGACAGGGTAGCACCTAACAGGGTAGGTCCCAAGTTACCAGCAGAGGCTGCAGGAGGCTACTGCACCAACTCTGATGTTCAGTGCAGATAAAAAAAGGTGTGCTCTCAAGATTGCTACAGTATTCTCCGCTTGCCACATGCCCATCAGTTGTGTGGATGAGCTTACCAAACTTCTCGCAGGTGAGCTGCAATGTAACCTCGTAATGGAAAGAACCAAATGCGCTGCACTGATAACAAAGCTTAACACACCACACTTTTCTGGCATACTGAAGGACAACAGATGCAGGGAAGCCATAAATTGGTTTTTGAGGAAAGGAAATGGCGCAGTATCTGTCTTGCATATCTGGGCGGACACCTGAACTGTGCCTTAAGGGAAGAGAGGAAGGTGGGAGTGAAAGAAGAAAGAGAGAAAGAGAATTTCGACCACCTGGGCATCTTTAACGTGCACTGACATCGCACAGCACACGGGCGCCTCTTGCGTTTTGCCTCCATCGAAATGCGGCCGCCGCGGTCGGGTTCGAACCCGGGTACTCCGGCTCGGTAGACAACCGCCTTACCACTGAGCTACCGCGGCAGGTCAAGCCATACCCACTGCTTTTGGTTGATGAGTTAATCGATGTTTCAAGGAAGAAAGTTGTGGGTGTTTCAGTTCCCATTTTACAACAATAATGCGAGCAGGATAACTATCACTTTTCTTGATTTGAAGGGGGCAAAGGATGAAAAAGCGGATACCATATCTGGTGCAGTGCAAGCGGTCCTTTGCGAGAGTTCACTTAAGGGGAGACACTTTTTGAGCTTTTTTTCTTATTTCTTAAGTTATGAAGTAGACATTTTTACGCCTGATGTAGTTTCTTCTGCTGATAACAAATTTGCAACTAGATTTTACCTGGCTTATATAGATGTCAAGATATTTCAAGTGTCATGTTGGGTCTTCTGACCCAAAATTATGGCAACTTGCAGCGGAAATACTGGCCTGTATTTTACATGGGCATGCTCTAGAACAGGGGTTCTCAAACTTTTTTGCTTGGAGGAACCCCAAAAGCCTTCAATAAGTTCCAGGGAACCCCCCCACCCCCACCCCCGCTTTCACTTACCAGCAATGTTGTCGAGTGCATTTTTGCAAAGGTAAAGTTGCAGAGGTTAAATGTTTATTGCACAGATTAATACAAATACTAATGTGATGGGTGGTACTGCTTCCCTTTTAAGAGCAAGTCAAAGCGTGGCTGAGTAGCACTCAGAGCCAGTCTCATATCAGCTGCCGGGTCAGGGCCGGTGAGGGTTCTCGCGGAACACAAGAAGACAGCCCGAAGAACCCCTGTGTTCCACGGAACCCAGTTTGAGAACCCCTGCTCTAGAAGGACCAGGGAATGCAACCATAGCACAGGTATAATTTTAGATCAATCACTAGAAAAGTTACAGCCTTTAGAAATTTCCAGTCTGAAAATGCAATTTTCTAGATCGTGGTGGAGCAGCGCAAAGGACGGGACACAAGAAACAAGGAAGGACGTACACAGGCGCTTGTTTCCTTGTTTCTTGTGTCCCGTCCTTTGCGCTGCTCCAGCACGATGCAACAGCACCAACTAGCCCAGCAACTTGCTCTTCTGAATTTTCTAGAACCAGATAAATTGATTGTAATTTATATTTATGCACAGAAATATGTATATGTTTTAGTATGGTTGCTCAAAGCATCTCATAAGCTTTCAAATGCAAAAAAAATCATGCAAATTGGACTAGTAGATCTCAAGATATCATGGGCAAGGGTTGCCAGTGTAGCGAAAAAATCCATTTTGAGAAATCAAGAAAAGAAGTTTGAGAACCCAGTAACACTTTATTATGGCCAATAACAGCCATGAATCTGCAAGGGTTCATCCTTAGAATGCACCAGGCATGTACTAATCAGAGTCTCTTTCAGTTGTGCGCTTTCTTTTCATAGCGCTGCGGAACCTTTCTGCTTGTAGATGCTTTGCATCGGATGTTGCAAGCCGGCGCCGATCCTTCTCGGCTGACCTTTCAATAGCTGCAGTGCCATGATTTACGCTCAGCTGCTGCAGAATAGCTTTGGTGGCATACTCCTTGCCGGCATTGAATCTTGTTACTGCTTCGGCAACAGCTGACTGCACTGCAAACAAAGAGGCGTGCGCGCTGTTCTCTGGGCCTTGTCGTATCAAAGGCAATGGAGGCAATGCCTGCAAGCCTCGACTTTGCTGTAAAGGAGATCTCCAGCAACTAATTTGCTCACAGCAGCATGAGGCAAAGCATCTACAGGAGTGTTCTTACTGTAAGAGCAGTGCAGCCCTAGAAAGGACACAACCCCTGAAGATCCTTTCCCCATTTGCTGCCACAAGCCATCTGGTGCCCTACAGGCACAAGACGGCTCCTGGCAGGAGATTGCAATGAATGCGTACTATCGCAGTACGGCCCTCTCGACACACTTCCTAAGTGTTTCAGAAAAAAACGTACAGTGTTTGCCTTGTTAAGGAAATGAAAATGTACAGTGACGAGAGAAACTATGTGCACTTTCTGTTTCTGAAACTGATCCTTGCTGATATAAGAAGAGTAAATAAGCTCTTTCAAGGGGAGGATGTTGATACACTGGGAATCTTCAAAAGAGCTGCATAAACTTTTCAAGTGGCTTCTGTCCAGGATCCTGAAGCCATGTGTGCTATGAGAGCATGGCAGCTCTAGCCTTTCCAATCTGGATCTAGAAAACAGCGAATCTGGGCCTTGACAACGCTGATTTAGGCAGCAGTGTTCTAGACTACATTTGTAGAATAAACCTCAGCACTGAAGAACAACAGTCCTTGACACAGCAATGCTTTGCTTTCATTAAAGCTTTCTCGTACGACTTGCAGGAAGTGCTTCCCGAACTCTATGTTGCTGCTGTGCAAACTGCGAGTTACTAGTTCACTGTCAATTCTACGCCCGCATGACATGCAGGGATTGAAAACTTTACCATGCAGTATATTCCCTTGCCTAGAGCACCAGATTGAGGAGCAAGTGAGCTACTTGCGGCAGGTTGAAAGTGAAAACGCAAACATGCCTACCATCAAGTCAGAATCCGATGAAAGACATAGTGGAAGGTGATATGGAACCGCTCGTCTTGCCCCTGTCCAACGCAGAGGCAAAACGAGCCTTTCAGCAGCGACACTGACCAAGAGTGACTTACGAGACAGAATGTGCAATGAACAGCTTGTTGCGACCCTGAAGAGATATGTTAGAAAGGGATTTAAAAAGAAAGAAAAATAAAAGTGAGCCTGAAGACAATAAATTGCGCCTGAGAGGTGCCGCCAGCTCTATGTTTGAAGTGCTGTGTGAAATGGTGTAAAAAGTTAACAGTAAAACCTGTGTGCAAGTTACCAATGCTGACGTGGTGTTTGCATTTGTTTTAGTTCACCTGTGTGTTCTATATATTGTGCTTTGTGATGTTTTACCTGGTCAAGACTTCTTACCTAGTCATTTTACACCCGCAAAAAGAATGAATTAAAAATGGGATTCTGTAGTGCAACACTTCAACACCCGAACCCACAAGGAGACGGGACAGGTGATAAGCCCACTGTAGAAGAAAGGGTTTGGGGCTTAGTTGGTTCATGATTTAAAAACTGTTTTTAAATCATGAGCCCACTAAGCCTCAAACACTGCTGAAAAGGGTGAACTAGTCATTTTGATAAATCTTTCCACAAAAACATGTGATAACATCCTTTTCTTTATCCTTCATTTGTCCACAGTACGTATATATGGGCGAAAAATAAACAACCTTTGGCCCGTTCCTTCTTTTTACATAAAAACTCCCAGATTTTTCATCTTCCTGGGGGCAAAGAGGTGACAGCGTGAGCTGCGCTGTGCAACGCATCCCTTCCTCCCCATCCATCCTTCACGCTATCTACATCATAGCACGCACCTGATGCCTCTTCACTGCCAGACCGGCTATGCGTTTGGCAGTGCGCGAAGGTAGGAGTTTTGAATAATTCAGTCCGAGGACACCCTGTCACAACTCCCTGAATCACCTTGGCCACAGTAGGCACATACAAGAGAATGGAGGTGCTTTCAGCAACGATCATCGAGAATGAGCATTGTTTTTCCTTACGGTCGCTCGAAATCACAGTGTTTTTAGTTATGATAGCCCTGAATAGCGGTGCTTTCAGTTATGACAAACAAAGACATCGTTTTCTCTGGAGAAGGTCTTTAATGCAGGCATCACTGTAAATAAAAACTGTCGTTTTCTTGTACCATGGCGATTCTTTTGCTACTAAATGACATGTTAGTCCCTGTTGGCAACTTTTTCGGTTACTACTCAGGAATTTTTGGCGCTTCTCTGAGGACTTGGCAACCCTGGCTCTAACGCTGTTGCATTGAAAGGTGCATGGCAGAAACATTGGGCCCGATGCCAGCCTGCACAACCACGTCGCGTACAGCGCTGCTCGAGCGTTGGAGCATCTAACGGTGTGGTTTCGTTTTTCCGCCTTCAGTTCTCAAAAGCATTTGGGCCCCAACTCGAGACGTACAGTCCGGTGCAACCTATGTGCGAGGGCTATGGGGGCTATGAGTCGTGGACGCCATGCTTGGGGTGGCATTCCACAACTGACGCTTTATCTTCAGGCATTGCAAGGGAGCATAGAAGGGATGGTACCGCTCCCACTGCAGCTCAGGTTACTGCCCTTATGTCAGTTCCGTGAGTCGTCTTGCGTTTTGCCAGCAATCCCTTGCCCTTCCAATAACCAAACGCTGATGTGTCACTGCTCTGTGAAGGAATTACAATGCATTACATTACATTTACAATGCAATGAAGGTATTACATTTTACAATGGTTCATGACAGCATTCAGTAAGCTCCTTTGTCAAGCAAGCATTAGGTCAAAATGCGATATCACTTTATTCTGGCTGAATGCAATAGTTATCCAAAGAATTGTAAACGAGGCATTAGTCTACAAAATAAAGTTTATTACTACTGCTACTACATCATTCCCCTTCATTTATTTAGTGCCTGGTGAGCTTTACAGGTATAGTCAATTATGATAATGATGAGTGAATTTTTGTTTGCAATCTCTCCGTTTCATTTCATAGCTGCATTCTGTGGAAAAGTGTTTATCTTTAGTTTGAACCACCTGTACTTATTCGAAATGTACAATTCGGTCCGCGCCCAATTTTTATTGTTCGTACTTGCTTCGCAACGAAAAATTGATATCTGTACACCTCTGGTAATTGCTGCACGATTAGTTCCAGAATAAAGTGGGAAAAGGAAAGGTGCATATTGAGGCTTGTGTGAATATGTGTGCTTCGGGAACCAAAAAAGCACTCCAAGAACTCAAGGGTTCCATGGAACCCAGTCTGAGAACTTCCAATGCAAGATGTGCAGTTCCATTTTGCCAGCAACAACAATTGGACACTGGCCTGTATAATTACTTCAAATCTGTTAGAGTAGTTGGCGAAGATTGGGTGACCCTATTGGACTAACATTTAGAGTCCTACAAATTGTTGCATTAACAACAGCAGCCAAATTGCTCAGAGCAGCTCGAAGGTAAATGCCCGCAGTTGATGCAGAAGCCCCAAGGTGGGGTTCCGTGGAAGCCAGTCTGAGAACCTTAACGTTCCATTTATCCGGTAGCATAATGACATACGGTGTGTTATTGTCAATGGTAAAGGTAGGCTAACACAGGCTGGTCTAACATTTACAGCCCTACAATCGTTGCATCACCCACAGCAGCCAAACAAACTTCTCAGAGCAGCTCGAAAGGTTAACGCCTAGAGTTGATAGAGAAGCCCCTTGGTGACACTTATGACTGTGCGAAATTCTGAAAGTCGGCCACAGGAGATAGATATATACAGAAGAATTTCTGCACCTTGTGCAGTTAAACAACTGCACAGCAACCCCAACCTTACTGGCACTGCCAGTGGCAGCGGAGTGCAATTCAGCCAACACTGCCTTTTCATTGCTTCCTAAATGGTCTCGCAGACATGAATCACTACAAGGCAGGCTATGGTGTAGACCTACCATTCTGAAATTGTTCCTTGGAGTACTTTTTGTGTTCCTGTAGCTCTATTTCTGGACTAATCACAACATAATTTCCCACAGCCAACTTTCACTAACAGCCAGTCATTACTCACTGAATTTGCGCATTTTTTGAAGGGCAGTGCATTTGCATGCTCTTATGTGGATGACCCTCAACCCTTTCAGGCACTTTGTACACAACTGTGTAAGCGGCAAACTTACAGCTTTTTCGGAGAAACTGGAGCACTGAACAGCGATTTCATTATTTCAGTCAAATTGAGCACCCTTCTTGTTGCAAATAAGTTGCTTTTTTGTACCATGCAGCGAATGCAGTAAATAATATTTCACACAAGAGTGAGCTAGGTAGCATTTTGTCCGCCGTTTTTGTGCAGACAGATTTTGCCGCGAGTGAAAACATTGTTTTTGCTCAATTTCGAGCGTAATGTGAATCTTCGAAACAAAGTGATTCCACGATCCCTAGGGTGTTTATCTGACACACAACAAGGTTGAGATGCTATTATTTCTAACAAATCTGACACTTTGTACGGAATTCTCCACATCGTTGTAAAAACTTACCTGCTGGTGTTTTACGTTCGAAAACTAACAAATTCCCTTTCTTGAGGCCTCAATATTATACTTAGGTGAAAAAATAATTGAATTCAGCCAAAACAAAAAATGGTGCCTGAAAGGGTTAAGCAAGAAGGGACTGACGCCAAGACACAAGGGGGGGTTCCACAGCACCTACTGAAAGCCGCCGGGGTTCCCCGAAGCTAGAAAGACTAGAAACTGCTGACGTGTAGACAGAGGACGAACACTGCATGGTGGGATGGGCAGGCTTACCTTCATGACGGCTGTGGCGTCGAACGAGTTGCGTGGCTTGCGGGCTGGCGGCAGGGACGTGTTCTCGGTGGCGAAGCGCTGCTCCCGCAGCCGGGTGTTCATGAGCGTCATGTGCAGCTTGACATGCTCGGGGCCCCGGCCTCGCTCCTGCTGACGCAGCATCAGCCCCGAGTCCAGGAAGCGCTGGGCCACACCGTCAGCCAGCTGCTGCAGCTTGCACCTGGACACACACGCACGCGCGACACAAAGGCGGTGTCGGAGTAAGCCGTGCGTTCGCTTGTGCCAGCAGGCCGCCGGAGAAATGTCAGGACTGAGAACAGCACATGCGCTGTTTAGCACCCTAGTCTCCCGCTGCCGTGGTGACTCAGTGGTTATGGCGCTCGGCTGCTGACCCGAAAGACGCGCGTTCGATCTCGGCCGCAGCGGTCGGATTTCGATGGAGGTGAAATTTAAGAGGCCCGTGTACTGTGTGATGTCATTGCATGTTAAAGAACCCCAGGTGGTCTAAATTTCCGGAGCCCTTCACTACGGCGTCCCTCATAGCCTGAGTCGCTTTGGGGCATTGAACTCCATAAACCATAATCTCCCCTAAAACATGAAGGACACTGCAGTAGAGTGGCACCGAATTAACATCTACCACGTGGGAATCATTAACAAGCACTAGCGATGCTCAGCACAACAGTGTGCTTTGCGTCTTGTCTCCAACAAAAGGCGGCCGCCGTGGCCAAGATTTCGTCCGACAACCTTAGGGTCACTGGTCAAACACTGCGACTAATGAGCCACCACAGTGGGTACCAGGGCTGGGAACACTGTACCTGAGCAAAAGGGATGTGCTTTCATCCCCGATAAGAGTGATTTAAAAACACAAATGCTAGTGTGAAAGCCTCCTTGAGAAAGAATAGTGTGCACAGGTGAACAACGATGGAAGCACACAGCAGCAGTGCTTACATTTCATTTGTTCCTCATCTGTGCATGGTTGTTTTTCACAAGATGACAAACCAGCCAGCCTAATTAGCTATTTTCATGCAGTAACATGAACACTTTCAGAAAAAGAAACAGGGTGTGGCCACTCACAAACAACTACGTCAACATGATTGAAAGCACAATCATCAATGGCTGAAATGCAATATACTATGAGCTCGAGGCCTTGCGTGCGTTTGATGCCTGGTGATGCCTTTGAAGGCCTTCAACGATACAAAGGCACTTTCACCTAGAAGCTAGACTTAGAACCTTCTACCTAGACGTCTGCTAGTTGCACGTTTTTGAGTGCCTCTCAAGAACACGCACTCATATAATCGTACTTCATTCCCTGATGACTGTACTAGTACACATAAAGATGATTAAACAGACTCTCATTTGTATCTGACAAAGAGATGAAGTAGTGCTAACTGACCTACTTTCGAAGCCAATCTCTCGGACCCATCTCTGAGAATGACTAAACAATTTGTTGCAACTGTGAGAACAATGCTGACTCCAGCAATACATGGATGACACAAGTAGTAGCTTTTCCTAAAACTAGTGACAATACGAACTCAAATTTTTCATGCACACTGATAAAAGTATTTACAAAAAGACCTATATTAGGTGTTTCAACTAACGCTAGCCATTGATTAAAAACATGCTGAGGCAAGACACGTGCAGGCAACTTCAACCACGTTGTTCATCATTGTGTGCAGTTACCCAGAGTATTTTTTCATTTTGTTCAATTGAATATCTAATTAAACTGAAAAATTAACTTTTGAGCTATTCTGTTTCCAGTGAAAATTCAATGCCAAAATTGTAGAGCGGCCCAAGAAACATCTAGTCCATCAGTTTTTATTCTGACGTGCACTGTGCGCAAAGAAATCCCATGTGACCACGCGCTTGCGTGACGCGACAGCAGCGCTTTAAAACACAGCATACGATGGTGCCACGAATGTAACCAGGCTAGAACAATGAAGTGGCCACTGGCGGTAAAAATGAAAGTAACGCTTGTGACCTGGCCACATTCAGTGCGGAAAGCACTAAGCACACCAAAATAAAGTTGAAATAACGCAGCATTTTTAGTCATCGGTCAGGAGTTTCGTTTTTAGCCCAGCAAAAAAAAAAGTCGCCAATTTCAAAAGGAAATCGCAGCATCGTCGAAGCAAAGATGTCACATGCGAGATGCCAGATGCGTAACACTGTCTGCCAACTAGGAACGAAGCTTAGTGCTACAGCCTGCTTAGAGCTACAGGAAACTGTCGTGCCCGGTGTCTTTTCCGAACTGAACGCAGCCAGGTCATGGGTGTTACTTTCAATTCTGCCACTAGTGCCCGCTTCAGTGCTAAGGCCCCCAGTTCCCCTGATTCCATGAAAACCATAGATTTTAGCATTTTTTTGTGGAACTGTGTGTAAGCAGTCACACTCAATAAAACCATATACAACAGTTGTATCTTACCGGTACTCACATACAGGGCAGAAACGTGGAGGCTAACAAAGAGGGTTAAGATTAAGTTAAGAACAATGCAGCGAGCTATGGAAAGAAAAATGATAGGTGTAACGTTAAGAGATCGGAAACGGGCTGAGTGGGTAAGAGAAGAAACGTGGGTTAATGACATCCTAGTCGAAATTGAGAGGAAAAAAATGGGCTTGGGCCGGACAGGTAATGCGAAGGCATGATAAGCACTGGTCTTTAACTCTTTCCCTACCGCGCCCATTGAGCATCGTTAGCCCACTAACGATGATTTCATGCTCCAATTTCAGAACCTTCTGCGTTGCTAATCACAACACTGCAGATACAGCTTGTAGGCAAGGATTCAAAGTTTTGTTTCCGATGTAGTTTTCTTTTGTCCCACGATGGGGCACTTTCTAACTCGCCGCGAAGAAATGAGGACGCTGATCTGCGCTCATTGCCCGCCATGTTGCCCGCAGATGACACCTTCGCCACTCGACTTCGGAGCCTTCCGCGCTGCTTACAGGCACGATGCGAATCTGGCTTGTAGCCGGAGAACTGACGTTTTGTTTCCGATATAGTTTTTTTCCCCCCTATAAAACGGCATTTTTTGAACGCGCTCCGAAGATTCGGTACCATCAAAGTCACTTGGCAGCCTCCGCACGCGTGCCACGCGCACTAAAAGATAGCAAATCTCAGGACTCCGTTTAGTCTGCGCGTGATTTAATCGACGACCTGTGCAACAACGAGCCTGAAAATGGTGCAAGGCGCGGAAGATGATTCAGTTTTCACATCGGTGATAATGGAAACCAGCTTGAAACACAGGCGGCCGCGTTGCGATGCACAACTGTAGGGTTTCCAGTTATTGTTTTGTAGCATGAATACTATTCAAGATAGAAATGATTTTTTTTTTTGCAGATAGTGGCCAATAGAGTAACGAACATTTTGCATATTTCAGAAAATTTTTAACATTTTTTTATTTTTAAATACAAGCGTGTCTTTGCAAGTTTTGTTCAATTTTTTCCTAAAATCTCGTTTTTAGCAAAAAAAAAATTTTGTTGCAACATGCAATTTGTTGTTTAAACTTGTATGAATAGAAAGCACCTTTATTCAGCTCTGTTTTTGGGTATCGCAATAAATATTGAATGCAAAAGTTTTAGCAGAAAAAAAAATGTACTGAAACCTTCAGAAAATGGCCATTTCCCCCATGGTAGGGAAAGAGTTAAGAGAGTTGATTCCAAGAGAAGGCAACCGTAGCACGGGGCGGCAGAAAGTTAGGTGGACGGATGAGGTCAAGAAGTTTGCGGGGATACGGTGGCCGCAACTGGCGAAGAACAGGTTTAATTGCAGAGAAATGGGAGAGGCCTTTGCCCTGCAGTCAGGCTGATGACGATGATGTGTTTGTGGATGTCAGTAGGAGTAACAGAATGATGGGAATGCAATTAATTTTGCGGGCAAGATGTCAGTGAAAAAGTTAGGCTGTCAACATCGAAGGCAGACAAAGAAGACAAGTGTCGCTCGCACAACAGACTATCAGCTCGGCTTGGCCAAAAAAGTCAGTCATAGCTCTGATTTCCGACAACCACCAGTGGCAATAAACCCCACTTTATAACTTAGGTAGTTGAAACCAGCAGACTCTTTCGATCCCGGCTACAGCAGCCACATTTCAATGAAGGTGAAACGGTAGGTCGTGGAAATTAATCAAGAGCCCTCCATTACAGCATCCCTCGTAACACACGTCATTCTGAGACATTAAACCCCATGTACCATACCACGCGCTCCTCGTACGCTTGCAATGCCAGCAGAAAACAAACCACACCGACTTGTCCGACTCTGTACTCCACTGCAGACTCACTTCTCAGGAGACCGCGAAGGCCCTTCCTTGTTGTAGGACGAAACCTTGGCATACAGCACGTCAACCTCGCTGGGGTCGTCGTTCATTATCTCCAGGCCGTGCACGCGAACCATCAGTGCTGCATCCTCCAAGATGTTCCTGTTTAGTAATGAGAATCAGAAGTAGAGGTTAAAAACAAGAAGACGAAATAGCCACACTTCGTAACCATTCACCTCTGTTAACACGCTGCACTGAAAGCAATTCGTCCCTGCCAGACTGGGTACGTCCACTGCAGGGCAATGACCCCTCTCGCTGATCATTAGTTACCCCTGCCCTACATCAGCTGCAAATCTTCTACTAATAGCACTCCTCTACCCCACACTACCATCCTTGGATATGACGTCCTTAAAGGTGCATTGAAGAGGACTCTGAACTCGTCTTTTTGCCACGGGAACTCAATCTGCACGTTCCGAGCATTCTTAGAAACTTCGATTGATTGCCCTGTGTGGCTGATTTTCCTTATTAAATCGAATCAACGTCCGGCTCCCACCTTTTCTTTTTAATTCTCCCTCGTACTGTGGGCGCAGACGACCAACGCGGGGAGTGCCTTTCAGCCAGTCCCGCGGCGGCTTGCCGCTCTGCCATCGGCGGAGTAATACGTAGTAGTCCATAGAAGCAAATAGTCCGCACGTATTTTCATTTCTGCGGGCTTATTTTGCGGCTATATTATCTGCGAATGAAACTATTTATTCACGGAAACCTAAAAAACAAAATAAAGCGAAAGCAAAGCCTCCACGGAGCTGGCTGCAAGGCACTCCACGCGTTGGTCGACTCCGCCCACCGTACGAGGGAGAATTAAAAAAAAAAGGCGGGAGCCACACGTTAATTCGATTTAATTAGGAAAATCAGCCACACAGGGCAATAAATCGAAGTTTCTAAGAATACTCAGAACGTGTAGATTGAGTTCCCGCGGCGAAAAGACGAGTTCAGATTCTTCTTCAGTGCACCTTTAAGGAGGGAAGCTGGTCTTAGAAAAAAAAATTTGTTAAAGAAGTCACAATAATGGAATCGTCAAGAAACATCTATTTTTGCTTGCTGATTTCAAATATGTAATTTGATTTTATGTAAAACAAGTCCTTGTGCACTTATATAATATGTTATGTAACTTTTTGCCAAGAACCTTCAATAAATTTTGCTGGAGGAAACTTGCTAGGATGCATGTCACTGGCTTGTCTCAACATCGAACTATGCAATAAGGACAAAATTATTATCCTGCCTACCATACAAGTTGAGTTACAGGGTTTTGAATTTGCCGCTCCACAAACGGGAAGAAATTGATGATTTCAAAATCTTATAACTTACCTTCTATAACAGGCAGGATGATGATTTTACCCTTATTGCATGGCCTGATGTCAAGAGAAACCAATGGCATACAATCGAACAAGTTCCCTGCAGCAGAATTTCTTTCAAACTCTCGGCAAAAGTTACCTAACATATTGCACAAGTGCACAAGAACTTGTACATAAAATTAAATTACATATGTGGAATCGGCACACAAAAATGCATGTCTTCTAGAGATTTCATAGTTGTGACTTCATCATTAAAAATTTATTTCTAAGACCCTCTTCCCCCCTTAATGTAATTGGGTGTCCTACCAGTCTGTCCACTACTTGTTCTCCACACTAACACATGTCCCGTTTAAGCCCTTCCTCTTGATTTCAGCTGGAATGTCATTAACTTGAGCTTGTTCTCCGCCTTACACTCCTTTGTTTCTGCGTTACGTGCTCAACACGACAGTGTTAACAGCACACAATCTCCACACCCTGCATGCCTTGTTCGCGTCGTGCGCGCAAGTTCTCTTGCCACTTCCTGCAGCCTACGCGCGTCTGTGGTGTCTGCCAACAGAGGTGCACTCACGTGATGAGGTCCTTGCAGCTGTCCAGCACCTTCTGCGCGATGCTCAGCTCCTTGGGGTCGAGCAGCACCAGCATGCCGATGGTGAGGTGCAGCTTCTGCTTGGAGGCAAACAGGCTGGCCTCCAGGCCTCGGCCCTGCACGTGGTGCAGCCACACAAAACAGGCACCACTCAAGCTGAACAGCATCCCACAACACTGGTTCGGTTTGATTTGGTTTACGGGGTTTAACGTCCCAAAGCGACTGAGGCTATGAGAGACGCCGTAGTGGAGTGCTCCGGAAATTTCGACCACCTGGGGTTCTTTTAACGTGCACTGACATCGCACAGTACACGGGCCTCTAGAATTTCTCCCCCAAAGAAATTCTAGCCGCCGCGGCCGGGATCGAACCCGCGTCTTTTGGGTCAGCAGCCGAGCACCATAACCACTGAGCCGTGCCCAGGCTTAGCAGGGCCAGCTGCTGCACAAAGGTGGTGCATGAGCAGGTGCTGCTAGGCATCATCATCATCAGCCTGACTATGCCCACTACAGGGCGAAGGCCTCTGCCATGTATCTCCCATTAACCCTGTCCTTCGCCAGCTGCGCCCACCGTAAGTTGCACTGTACTTATATTCATTTTCATACTTTCGACGCCCGGAGGTATTCCAGAGAGGAGTGCGGAAACAGATAAAATTAGTAACAGTGCCTTTTAGTTAAATACAGTCAGAGATAAGAGTGAAGGAGGCCAGGAGGCAGTTCACCGCAGCCTAAAAGACGCGAGTTTGATCCCGGCCGCGGTGGTCGCATTTCGACAGAGGCGAAATGCTAGGGGCCCGTGTACTGTGCAATGTGCACGTTAAAGAACCTCAGGTGGTCGAAATTTCCGGAGCCCTCCACTACGGCATCTCTCATAGCCCGAGTCACTTTAGAATGGTAAACCCCAGTAAACTAACCTAACCAACAGAATATGAAGACCAACTTTTCACTGAACATGATTTCAAGGCTACTTCTACCACTCTTCACACAAACCCACATTATAAATCACGTACTAGATTACTACTTTGCTGCTTTTTTGAGAAGTCATCTTCACGAAAACTGCCTTGAATCTTCCTGTCATCCAACACTGCAGACTGCAGAGACTAGTTATTTAGCATGACCTCATTCCTTTTCCTATTTTGAAAAAAAAAAAAAAAGAAAGAAAAAGCATAAACCAATGCGTGTAACCACATGACAACTGTACATGGGCTTTCAACCATCCCAGAAAGAAGAACATGCAGGCTAACTTTTTTCTCTGCCCAAGTTGTAAGGCTGAGACGTGCATTTCTGATCCACAACACCTGTCGTGGATATGTTAGGGAGAGTGCTTCAATGCCGGCACGCTACATGAGGGAAGATGGCCTTTGGTGAAACTGCGCATCTGATTTCGATATGTGGACACACTGCAACCATTACGTGGATTCTCTCTGCAGCCAAAGTGGACGTTTGGGCGAGTTGGTATGACATCGTTGAAATAGCACAGAGACACGGACGAGCAAGGAGGAAGCACACAGACAGGCCACTAAGTTTTTTTTTTCTTTACTGAGGCACTGCCATAACTTATATTCTGTTGGCATACACGGTGCGGCAATGACTGAATAGGGAACAGTCGTAAGTTCAGTACCAGGCCTGTGTGCTCGTCCGTGTCCCTCCACTGTTCCGATAATCTCTTTGCAGGTTTCTTCGTTAAAGAGCACCACACTCCTTCTTATAACTTTATGCCCCACATCCCCATCCCAAGTTCTGAAGTTACGGTCCATGGCACTCTCCAAGAAAAAAAAAAAAAATTCAGAGGGCACCTTGACTGTCTAAAGTGCGTAGAGGCGAAAGCGTTTTCCACACCACTTTGCCTATGTGACACTGGTGACGTCACCACTGGATGACGTCACACATAATTGATGACGAAGTAATGACAAATTACTAATTAATGACAAATTACTGATTAATCACTCAGCACTAATTGACGGCTAATTAATGGTGCTTAAGCTTCGCCTTTAGGAGTAGAACGCGACAGCGTGTTGTAGCGTTGCCAGGCAGTCCATGGAACGCAATAATCCGTTCCGCGCGATGCAAGGATGCCTTGCCCTTTGAACGCAACGCTTTTTGAAGAAGGGAAATGGCGCTGTAATTCTCAGTCATCACCTTAACCGCACCGTACAGGAAGGGAGGAAGTGGCAGTGAAAGAAGAAAGAGGGGCAGTAATGAAGAAAATGAAAACTGGTTTGGTTTGGTTTATGGGGTTTAACGTCCCAAAGCGACTGAGGCTATGAGAGACGCCGTAGTGAAGGGCTCCGGAAATTTCGACCACCTGGGGTTCTTTAACGTGCACTGACATCGCACAGCCCACGGGCCTCTAGAATTTCTCCTCCAAAGAAATTCCAGCCGCCGCGGCCGGGATCGAACCCGCGTCTTTTGGGACAGCAGCCGAGCACCATAGCCACTGAGCCACCGCGGCGGCAGAAAATGAAAACTGTATTTGAGGAAAGGAAATTACGCAGTAACTGTCTTCACATATCTCGGTGGACACCCGTCAAAACCCAGACACATCTGTCTACACGGCTGACACAGACATGGACAGATTGCTAATGAGAGCATGAGGCATTAAAGGCTTTCGCCTTAAAAAAAAAGCCCTTCAACTGCTCTATGTTAGCGATCATGCAAGCTAACCTCTTACCGAACACGACTTCGTGACGATCTCCTTGAACTCTTCCACCGTGGAGCCCAGCTTCGGGTGGTTCAGAGGAAAGCACACAAAGTGCGTGTAATGCTCGTGCTGACGCATGGCGTTCACAGTGGCCGATATTCGCAGGTGGGCCGATTCCACATCCTCCTCGCTACCACCCGTGATGACTGGGGAGAGGAAGAGAAAAGAATATACGAGTTTACCAAGCCTGCAAACAAGAATCCCCGGCCAGGACATGCGAAATGGCAATTATGCTGTTAGGAAAAAAATTACGAGACACTCTAGCGGCTAAATTAGTGAGAGGCGAAAGCCTGAGTGCTGCATTCCGCTACGCGATCGTTCACTTCACATTCAGTAGGTGCATTAATTAACTGCCAATTAATGACACTTAATTTTTGCCCTTAGGAGTAGAACACGACAGTGTGTTGTAGCGCTGCCAGGGAGTCCACGGAACACCACCACCTGTACTACGGCGGGATGCCTTGCCCTTTGAATGCAATGCTTTTTGAGGAAAGGAAATGGCTCTGTAATTCTCTGTCATCTTGGTGAACACCTGAACCGCACTGTACAGGGAGGGAGGAAGTGGAGTGAAAGAAAAAAGAGAAAGAGGGGCCTTAATGAAGAAAATGAAAACTGTATTCGAGCAGTGGACACCAGTCAAAATTGTATTCGAAGAAAGGAAATTGCCCAGTAACTGTCTCACATATTTCGGTGGACACCCGTCAAAATTCAGGAAGTCACGACCATTTCGATCAATCTAAAACCCAGAAAAATTTGCTAACACGTCTTGGTCACAACAGTATGAGCATTAAAGGCTTTCGCCTTAAAAAAACGAAGTTGAATGCAAGCCGACATATTTCCCACTCTGCTAAACACCTACGAACTCCTTTCTGAAGGTGAAGGACTGGAGATGAAAACACGTGACCATAAATTTGGTCAGAATGAAATGATGCAAGAAGAAATATAATGCAAGACTCCAGGATGCATTCCCAAAATGACAGACACGTTTCAATCACTGTGCACATACACATGAGAACTCTGAAGGTGAGGGACCATCACTCAGCAAAAGCTGGGAATTTGTAGAAAGAGACTGAGCCAGCTTTGAGAACGTTTTTTTAAATCCAACATTGCTTAATAACGGCACTGCGATGGGCATGTTGGTTCATGATGGAAAGGAACAGTGCGAAGACAGGACAATGAACCTTTCGAGCTTGCATTTCTTAGACCCATGAAAAATGATGCGAGGCTATGGGAGCAAAATGTTGCACACGTGAGCAGGATATGCAAAATGAGCGCCAAATACCCTCTCCTCTACAATTCTTCTCACTGAAGACTGTCCCACTGCCCTTTTCTCGTTGTCACCCCCTGCTCTTATTTTTTTCAGGCAGCAACTCCAGGTGTTATGCAACCGAGATGAAATTGTGCTGATCCCTATTGGCAGTGACACAAGACTGTGTCATTTCCTGCTCGCGGTGGAATGTTCCCTTTTAGCGCAATGTAATAAGGAAGCATAGGCTGAAAAAGCTTTAGTAGTGGAGCAGACATGGAAAGGGTACAAGGTTAGGATCCTAACCTTGAATCCTTCCCATATCTGCTGGAAATAAGCCCCTCGATCAAAAAAAAGAAAAAACTGTCTCCTTTCTTTCTTTTCAGCTCACTCTCACATCATCAGAAGAGGACTGACCATCTCTACTGTGAACAGCTCTCTATTCAGGTCCTGCTTGCAACAAACGGAAGCAAGCTTCCAATCTAAGGTCTCCAAAAATCTGGTTCTCTCTCTTTTCTATCTCGAGTGCTGCAGAGGCCCTCTTAAAGGAAATTCGAAAAGATTCCAAAAGAAATCTCCAAAACCGCATCTGTTCCCCACTTTCTCGATCATTCCAATCAGCTCAAGAAAACCACAAGGCGTCCAGACGTTACTGTGGTGTTTTTGGCCCGGAAACTCTTCGCAAGTCTATGCAAGAAGGTAAATTCTGATCGGCAATCACTGAGCCAATGCAGCACGAGACATTGGAACCGTTTCACAAACTATTGGCCCAGTGTGGTGTACTAAATTCCCCTATGCTGCGGCAGAATCTATACTGAGGAAGCCAGCAGGCACTTCAGAAAGGCCTAAAATTCAACGTGTTCAATAATTTGGGCATATCCCTCTGTTCCAGAATGCCTCAATCCACAGGGGCTGCAGAGACCACATGGCGAGGCTAATTCTGGCGGCATTCATAATGAAACAAAAACAGGGCCTGTGTGTTAGCGTCTCTCTATCAACTTCCTTCAAAGTGAGTTTGGATATATCTCGGAGGCTAGTTTTTCCCCTCCAAGGTTGCGGTGCAAAGCTCCCTCTCTTCCCTGTTTTGTGTTTTCGTTGCTCTGGTTTCTCTTTTATTGCGAAAGTAATACTATGCTCATGAACGGCCTTTCGCGTAGCCACGTTTGACCTTTAGAACGACCTCTGACGTCATACCAGGGTGAGAGATGGGCTACCAAGTCGAGCCATCGCGCCGGTAGCCACGCGTGACCTGTAGACGCGGCGCACTGCATTCCTTCTTTAGACGCGGTGCGCCGCGTTCCTTCCGTTAGAGGCGCTGTGCTCGCTTTCGCAACCTACCAGGCTTAACCAAAGCTAAGCCCCCGCCAATTTTTTACTCCCCCGGCTACATTCCCTCTTTCCATCCGTTTCCATCCGGAGTGGCGTTCACAAACGCCTATTCGCATCTCATCGCAATGGCAGACTCTATAGCGTGTGACCAGTGCGGTTGTGATGAAACAATCGGACGCCTCCTCTGTGACTGCCCTCGTTTTGAGCAAGAGCGCGGTTTTCTGATTGCTACTCTGTACCACTTGGACCCGCGTCCTTTAACAGAGTCCAACGTTCTGGGGCCTTGGACACAACCTTCCTCACAAAGGAAAGCGGTGAAAGCGCTCCTGAGATTCTTACGGGACTCGGGGTTGTATTCCCGTCTATAATCTTTAAGTTTTCAGTGCGCGCCCTCTGTCTCTGTGACATAGTGGTCGCTGGACACTTAGACAACTCATTTCCTTGCCGCTCTTTTTCCTTTTTTCCCCTTTGTTCCCCTCCCCAAGTGTAGGGTAGCCAACTGGGCATCGCCTGGTTAACCTCCCTGCCTCTCCGTTTTTTTCTCTCTCTCTCTCTTCCATCCGCTGGCGTTCCTTGTAAAGGTAAGCTGAAGTGCCTCTCTCCACTGCACCACAAATCCGACCCCCCCTTTCGAAGCCCTTAGGCTCTCCTTTCTATCCCCCACCTCCCTCCCATCTCGCTTTTATTTTCATGCCGCGTTTGACAAGTTTAAAGTCACTGTTCTTAATTAGCCATCCTTCTGCAGCTCCTCCGTCTCTCCCTTATGCACTTTCTGCCTTTGCTGTCTTCTAAAAATCAGCTACCAATCATCACAGTTTGGGTCCGCTGGCCGCTTGTGCCACTGAACGCAGTCTCTTTTTTTCTCTAATTTTTTCCTTTTTTCCCCTCCTCACCCACCTTACATCTCAGATTTCGCTGTTTGCCAAATAAATGTTCAGTCGTCAGTCAGCACTCTGAGCGTGTCATCTATTACTCGTCCCGTCTACGCACGCTGTTTTTTGCCATGCTCACTGTTCACCAACTAGCCAGACACCAAGCTGTTATCGAGAACGCGCCCTAATTACAGCACAGCCAACAGCCACGCTACCCACTGATACCAAGCTTTACCACCGGTGACAGGTTTCGCGTGTCATGCACGAGGCAAAATGAATTCACTCACTGATGTCGTCACACGTGTCCGGGGGAGGCACCTTAATAGATGTGCTCGTATCACATTCAATCTGCTTCCTCACAGCATGCTTCTTTCCACACAGGCGTCTTTGTGGGAAAAGGAAAAGACAAAAAAAAATTATGAGCACAAGGCACTGAGATATAAGGGCCGACAAAAGGATTCAATGAGTCCAAATGCAGAGACGCCAAAGCCGGGATTGCATCGTAGAGCACTTCACAACAAAACTGAAAATGCATCATACTCGTGAGACTGTCACCAACTCGTCACAACTTTCATGCCTTCTACGTTTCAACTAATAATACGCTGTATGTGTAAAAGAAGAAAACCACGATTATAAAACGAGCACTATCATAAGTGATTGGTTTGGTTTGTTAAGGTCCCACAGCGACTCAGGCTATGAGAGACGCCGTAGTGAAGGGCTCCGGAAATTTCGACCACCTGGGGTTCTTTAACGTGCACTGACATCGCACAGTACACTATCATAAGTGAAATGAAATGCTAACAGACAGTACACATGTTTATGGACGCACGGTTACGCTACTAAAAGTAACCACAAGGACTGGATAGATTATGAAGGCTATGTTAACAGGCCAATGAAAATGAATACTTCTTGTTCAATTTGATGATAAAATTGAATAACAACAGCTGACGGTTGCAAAATGTTTAATACTTTGCAAATAATTCGCGAAGAGCTACAAACCCATGTCAAATACATGTGTGGGATGTCAGACTACACAGAAGTTCAACCGTCATTGCACGACAATGCAATTTCAAAAATAGAAAGCCCACTGGAAGCCAGGAGGTTGTTTTTAGCTGAGTTAGAATCGCCAATTTTGGGCCATTAAAAAGGAGAGCACAGGTATATATGGATTACTGTGAGAGCTTGCTATCAAGTGCTCACAGTAATGAAACGTAAGCTTTCAGTCTGTGTGCAAAAAGGACATTAGGAGTAATGCCCCTTTTTCCATATGAACTGAAGGAGACATTTCAGAGTACCAAATGAGCTTTTCCACCTGCTGTTTACTGAATACAACACGGTATTTACATCAAAGTTCCGCACTGCTCATCTGCTTCCTTTTTTCGCTAATTTTTTTACTCTTGCGGACTTTGATATTTGTTTCCATGCTTTTTAATCTTGAACCCTCCGACTTTCACTAATCCACTGGTTGTAATCTAAAGACACTAATTTGCACGATACTGAATTGATGCCACATGTGCAGTCATCCACACACCTGTCTAGAACGCTTGAACAGTGCACCGGGGAGTACACTTGCGTCATTTATGAGTGACATAGGGCTCGAAACAAGACCTTATCACGCATGCATATTACCATAGATTGCGTTTAAATCCCGATGTCTTTAAAAGCTTTAGCAAGCCCGCTAGGCGGCAGAAATCGTCATAAATCCACAACAGATCGCATCGGTCGAGCGCTCTAGACAAGTTTGCGGACGTCTGTACTCTGGTTTAGAGACCATTAAGGCCGTACCTTTGGTGAGAGAACAAAAATATAAATAAGATCCCGCGTTTAACTTACGGAAGGAATTTCTGAGGCACATAATGCGTACGCCGAAAGAATGCATTCTGCATCGAGCTGCTATCATCGTAAGTCTGCCGTGCCGTGGCCTTTGGACCCGAGCAGGTGGGCTCATCATCATAGGAGTTCACTGGACAAGGAAAAAAGCCAACAAGACCAATGAAACATGTGCAAAGGACAGAACTACTGATCACGTGACCTTCAACTGTCCTAGAAATACAACCACTCTGCTGGCAAGGACTTAATATATGTTAAGCAGGCATATTTTGTCATGCTTTTTACTGTACATATAGACAGTTCACAAGCGACATCATGAGCATCACAACAGTACACCACATGGGGTTTTTCTGCTTACATAGAGTCTTATTAGTCGCAATAGTCTTATTAGTTGTGTCTTATTGCTTGTAATATTTCCCCATGTACGCCTATGAATAGTAAGCTTGATTGTGTCCAATTAGAATGCCTACAAGATATGTATAAGTGATCTCTGCTTTTAATCCAGACATCTAAAGTTGTTTCAATGAAAAGCTGTATGTTACCGCCCTTCAACCTGCCAAATATAGGGGCAGCAACCTTTGTCAAGCTGCTAATCAGCAGCTTTTTGTTGCTTGCCCTCGCATTTTTGTACTTTTGTAAAAAAAAAATGTGAAATAAATTGAATTGAAAAAGTAACGAGAAGTGGATAGTGCAAATGTGTGAATTTCTGCCGTCCTCCTGGTTCACCAACTAACCACTGTGACATCAATGCAAGCCATCTATGTAGTCTAAAAGCTAACAAAGGTGGATGTCTACAAGCATACACAGGCCTTTCTAAAAGGGGGGGACCAAAGTTTACGGTAGCATCTGTACGTGTCGTCCGAGTAGGAAAGAACAGTAGGGGACAAATTTTCACCCCCATTCACAATGCCTATTAGGGGGCCCCCCTCTGTAAAGTGAAAGCATTTCAACGAGACACCCTACCTGTCTTCTTCTTGCAACTTTCATCTCGTTTTTTGCCACGACAGATAGATGCAACACTGTCAAAGCACTGTAATCAGTGCAACTCTCTCATTAATTTCTTGTTCTCATGAAACCCATGTACCAACTCTGGAGAGCCAGTTTTCACTACATCAGCATGTTTGCTTGGATAGGTAGAATATGCACACTTTTGAATCCAGCAATACAGTTGGAAAAAAAAAAAAAAAGAATGTTGTAAGGAGTCCTGTGCTGTACAGAAGAGGAGAGAGGCACCTTGTAAGCAAGTTTAAGCAATGTTCAGCGGGGTGCAAAAAAAAGCACTTATGCAGGCACTTTTAAAGTAACAAAAAGAGCTATAAAGAACCTTTCCGATTTACACCATCAGTTCCTCACAACTCGACACAAATGGTTTGCTGTTTCTCACTTCCAAGTCCTATAGTGGTGACTTCCTGAAATGACAGCCGACTGACACCAGTGGCCCGGCGCGTACCGGATCGGGTGGCTGCGAGAATCCAACAGTACAAGTATCAGGACACTGACCCTCTTTCCTTCACGGGTTGAGCCAGCCAGGCCGTTGAACACCATGCAGAAAAAACAGGCGATCACACACACCGCAAAGATTCCACGTGCAAAGAAAGAAATAAGTGAGGAAATCAGAGGATAGCGTAACAGGGCGCGACGGTGATTCGACCGGCTCTTTGGAAGCTTCCGCCGTGTGACTGGGTTTTCATTTTAACGTGTTCTTCGAACCAACTGCGCGATGGACACTGCTTACCGTCGGCACTGCAGCCACGATCGCTGAACTTGTCGTCGAAGTCCACGTCCCCGTCCTCGGACGGCGAAAATCGGTTAATCGGCGAAAGTTTGCGGTAGCAGGATCCGTCAATCCAAAGCAGCTCGCAGTTCAAGACATCCATGCTGGCAGCACGGGCAGCACTTCAAGCAGCGCACAGTTCAAACCACGACCTACTGTAGTTCAAACGCGTTAAAACTTTTTTCAGGTGAGCCACGGCACAAGCTGTCCTCGAAAAGACATGTGGATATTCGCGTTCGCACGCACAACACCACACGCGGAGCAGTGAAAACGAAGAAAACTGCGACCTACGGCGTACTACGGGCGGTAAGGCTAGCGCGAAGTAGCGCGAAGCACTGAACACGACTGCTACTCGTTACCGTGAACGTGACTGCAATTACTGCACACTGCAATACTGGCGTAGCCGGCGCTCAGAACGTAACACAAAGGTGCGGTAATTGGTTAATTTGTGGCACTAACAGTAATAACAGCCCACACAGAGCGCACCATGGACTACGTCAAGCTTTGCCGGCATTCGATGAAAACAAAAAAAAAAGGTAACATTACCACAAGCCGACGGTTGCGACATCTATGGTCGAAAGGATCAACTGTTCTTGATGTTGACTGACTGAATCGACTGAATTGGGCTGGAATCAGCTGAAACACTGACCTTGTTTTCACACAAGGAAAGGGGTGCACCACGGAGGAAGGAGGAGGAGGAGAAACTTTATTTTCATCAACAAATGTATCTGACGGTGTGGGGCTACAGCCCCATCAAGTGGCCATAAGCCCGTGGCGTACGGCGACTTCTAGGGCTCTTGTCACAACCCCGGAGGAAGGAAAATGGTATACACGAAGTAATACAGCCGGTCGTGCTCTGTACACAAACTCTGTGGGGTACACAGCCATGAAGGGCACAGCTAAGCACAGCTTTCCTTTGTCATGTGACCTGGCGGCCTGCGTGCTTGATTTGAACACCGCTTCGCCGTAACTGCACTCAGTATGTCTTTCAAACTTTGCATCCCCTAAATGTGTGACTCGTTCAAAAGCAGACAATGGCCTGATGGTGTTACGATCATCAGTCGAATTTTATCCCACCTGCACTGGCTTCTTTCTGGAAGCCTCGTGGATTAAAGAAGGCCACCACCCCTGCCTCAAGCGAGGATTTTTGTGTGGTAAATTGGTTTCTGAGGAAAGGAAATGGCTGGTAAATTGGTTTTTGAGGAAAGGAAATGGCGCAGTATCCTTTTTTTTTTTTTTTGACGCAAGCTCAAGAAATGAACTGTGCAACAAGGATCACTGTCTTTTCCCTCTCACCCTCCAGAAAAGAGAGCCTCAAAAATTTATAGGATGGCTTCCAGTGGGCAACTAGAGGTTTAGTATTAGCAGTGGCGAATATAGTATTGCTTTATTCGTAATATTTGCCTTCTCTTGTAGAACGGGCGTGACGTTCCCCTAATGTCAGTCGTGAAGTCACTGCGTTCGGAACACAGCGTGGCACGCTGCAATGACGTCATGTGTGACATCACTGCATGCTGACCAATCAGCGCAACGCGATGTGGGGGAGTGTTGCAGAAGCGGTAGACATAACAGCTGTCGGTGTAAAATCACCCCTAGCTAACTGGATTTCACCTTGTTCCTTAGCATAAATGTAAGTTAACTGCTGCGCACTGTACTTCTAAATACAGAAGAAGAACGGCAGATTGGGCAAGTTGGTGGTTACTCGTAATTTAAAAACAGCGCTACCTGATATTGGACATAGCAGAAAAGACGTGTAGTGTGTGTCTTTTCCACTTTTTCCACTGTCCAGTAGCGCTGCTTTTAAATAATTCTGAATACATCTCCCTTGTAGGGTTAGAGAACGAACGAAAAAGTGCCAGGCGAACACAATCTGTGTGCGCCTGGTTGTTGTTCGTCCTAGATAAAAAACCAGACTCCGTTCAGGAATTATGAGCCGGCAAGCTCAATTATACTGAATATAGCTGTCCACAGTCCACCCTCCCCATTTTCAGCCCAGCTATTCCTACATTAATGTCCCTAAAACATACGTAACGAGCCAATACTTTACTGTTGAGATGGGTCTATAATAATTTTACTTCATGCGTATAGTGTTTTTTCGAGTATCTATCTCATCGTCAGGCACTTCCCACAGCAGGAATTGCGTACGACAATTTTGACGCACTGTCACATTATCTGTTCTTGATTTTTCCTTCGAATATTAGACAGCTGCGGACTTAAAAATTGACCGCTGTGAATAACTGTCGGAGATCATCGATACTTCTAAATTAAGTGGTCGTGGGATCGAATACCGTCCACGGCGGCCACTTTTGGTGGAGGCGAACTATGAAAACACCGTGCGCTGTGCGATGACAGTGCACGTTAAAGAATCCCAGGTGGTCGAAATTAATCCTCCACTACGGCGTCTCCCACAGTCCCCGTGTAGATTTGGGACGTTAAACCCCACAGACCATAACGCCATAATCGGTTGCGAGCAGCCATTTTTTAAAACATGTCGAATACTCGAATACTCCAAAAGACCACCTCGACAGATCTGTTGCTTTGGAATATGGCCATCGAAACCATTTCAGGGTCTCTCTAATTGAGCTAGCTAGCTGGCTAAGAATTTCCGAACGGGGTTAGATAAACTTTTTTTATTAACGAGGGCGAACGACAACCGGGAACACGCGATCTTGTGTGCGCTTAGTTGTTTTTCATCCTTGCTAAAAGGTTTAGGTGACCCAGCAAGAGAGCTGCGCTCAGAAGAACAGTAAACTAAAATTAACAGACTGTGAGACTAAGAGCAGTAAACTGCCAGGTCTAGTGAGAAGGCAAGAAGCTAGTGCGGACATGATGAAAATCGACTGAAGTAGCTCCAGCAGGCAATGAACTGCTTTAAAAAGAGTAGTTCGTTTCGAAGGCGCACAGTTCTGCCAGAGACACCATCAAGTGCACCAACGAGTGCAAACAGCTTCGAAAACGCAGTTGTACCTGAAGCTAAGATTTAGTATCTTCTACTACCCAGTTTCGCACTCGCCACACGTGGACCTGCCAGCGTCGTTCAAATTTGGCGCGTCGGCTGCCATGTCACATGGTAAAAAAAACTCTCTCCTCCTCCTTGTAGAAATTTTGCGTGAAAACATTTTGCCTGCTACGGATTCATGCAGTCCCTACATTCCAGCACAGGAATCGCAGATCCCTTCTCAGTACAGGTGGGAGGTCTGAGACAACCTCGAAACTCCCGTCAAATCCCAGCCGCGGTGACCGCGTTTCGATGGAGGCGAAATTAACTAGAAGCTGTGCACAACGGTACCTATTTCTCCATTCCTTCTTTAAACTGCCTCTTTCATTGCTTGCCTTGCGGAGTTTCCCACTCATTCTTTTCAGCTGAGGCGTGAAGGGGCAGCCTAAAAAGGCAGCCTAAAAAGCAACGTACGTCATTCTCCAGCTCCGGAATCGACAGCAGGGTTGACCAATCAATCACAATTAGGAAGAAAAGTAATGACTATCGAGATGAAGTGTGACAAAATACGTTCCCGGGTCTCAGGAGTAAGTTACGGAATGAAACAAAAAATTCAGGGGGCACTTTGGCTCTTTAAAGTGCTGCAAGGCGAAAGCGTTTCCTGGCGCAGTTCTTTAGTTATTGTTTATTTTTCATATTTTATTTTTCTTATTTTTCTTTTTATTTCTGTTTCTTTTCTTGTTTATTTTTATATTTATTTTCCATATTTTATTTTTACTTTATTTTTGTTTCTTTTCATTTTTGTTTTTATTTTTTTTTATTGAAGTATCAGTGAAAGAAGAAAGAGGGGCCTTAATGAAGAAACTGACAATTGTATTTGAGGAAAGGAAATTACGCAGTAACTGTCTCACATATCTCGGTGGACACCCGTCAAAACGCGGACACATCTCTCGACACGGCTGCCAACACGGACGCAGACACGGCTGCCGACACGGATTGCTAACGACAGCATGAGGCATTAAAGGCCTCCGCCTTAAGCCGAAGCATGAGCAAAAGATCGCAAGTAACCGCACACGACGTGCCATCAGGTCGTGAGAAGCCATCACGCTCCATTTTAGCAACACCGAGGCACTGACAGATGTCGCAAATGATGCAATGTAAAATAAACTTCGGATACACTCACACATCACACACGTCGTTAGATTTACTTCCGTGCACGTTGCTCCGAGAGTCGTCCCTGCTGTCGATCTGCGTTGCCCATAAAGTGTAGACACCGATGGTTGCAGCGCAGTCGGCGTAGCGCGCACGGCTTCCGTTGGGTCCGAGGCCCTTTCCACACAACACCATGGGAGAAAAATGTGGAGGAAATCACGTGGTTTTTTTCGCGATCGGGAGGCCACCTAGTCCGGGCAGCTTAGCAACGGCGTCGTAGTTGCTGCTTGCAAGCCGGGCGGTAGCAGACGACCGCGGCGTAGCAGTTGCGGTGCGGCGTACTTTTCTCAACTGCTCGAGTTTGTTTTTGATCGTGCTCACAAGCTTACGTTGGCGCCGTTCACTCATATCTCAGGCGGAATTCGCTGCAAAACTCTCGTTGTTGCGTGCATTGATTTCAACGTGCTCGACCACGATCGCACGGGCATTTCGTCAACTGCGTCACTGCTCGGAGCCGTCGGGAGACCGCCGCTGCTTACTGAGGAGCACTCGCGCTGTTCGTTTACCAGTGATTCAATACGCCGTGTGCTAGAGAGGTCGTCGGCGTATTGCGCGGACGTTTCGCGTCCTGTGCGTGCAGTGTGCGTGTGCCATTCGCGCTCCCGTTTCCATCGGCAGTGAAACCTCGTTGCTATTAGGCGTGCTCTTGCAACGCTCTAGTGATCGTCACTGGTGTTAGTGTAACTATTTTCGTTTTTCGCGATTGCGCTTGTGTGAGCAGCGGGGGCCATGACATCGGTGGAGGGCGATATTTTAAAGGAAGCCGCTGCGCTCGCTTTGCATGCTTGCACGCCCCTGTTATACGCCGCCGGTAAAAATGAAAAGAAAGAGACCCTGCGCTTAAACAATACCTTAGAGATTTTTTTTCTTTAATAAAGGCAAAGGGTTAGTTTTGTTCACTGCAATATCTACATAAAGATACGAATGCACACAGGATGCCGAGAACTTCATTTGTAAAAAAACATTTATTTTCTCACAAAAAACAACTCGCACGAAAAAACGTGGCTATTTACAATATCTTCACATCATATACAACAACACAAAAGCTTCTGCTCTATAACAAAGTCATCAACTGCAAACAAATGACATTTGTCAAAACTTCAACCCCATACGCAAACCTGCGCTCGGCTGCAGGTCCTTTTAAAAAAAAAAACACTTTTTATTTTCGCGATACCTTCATTTGAGGAGAATGCAAAGGATTAAAAAGTAAACTGACGTAAAAAGGTCTGTTAATAATGGGGTGAACTGTGCCTAGAATTAAAAGGAGTGCCATACGCCGTGCGACGATGAAGAATAAATGGGCACTCTTATTTTCGTTTCCACATTTCGTTTCCAGATTTATTTTCGTTTCCAATAAATAAATAAAACATGTGCCCCCCTCGAACAAAATTTCTGGCTACACCACTGCTCGTGTGGAATTCGCGCGGCTAGGGGCCCGCGTTTCTCGCGTGTGCTTAGTTGTCCTTCGCCCACCGCAGTAATTGAAAGCGACGGTCACTTCCCGTGCTTACAAGAGTTGAGGAACAGGGAGGAGATTTTCGATACCGGACGAATGCCCTTCCCGGGCATCGGTGGCCGTCGTGTGGTTTCGCGCGACGAGGGGCCCACATTTCTCGCGTGTCCTTCACCTCACCCGGTGAAGACTAATTTCGAGCGCTGAGCTAAACAAGCAAGTATACTAGTTTCATCGAATGCAGCCTTCAACTTCAGAGTCCCAGGGACGGGCGTTGCCAAAGGGGGGCCACCGCAGTAATTGAAAGCGAAGGTCACTTCCCGCGCTTGCAAGAGCTGAGATAAGTATTTTTCTCGGCTGCTACTAATTGTGACCAGGGCCAAGCAGTTGGAGACGGCGCGGAGACGACGCAGTACGAAGCAGTAACTGAAAGTAGCCGCCTGTCTCACACGGGTATTTCCGCTTTATTAACTTTTCCGCTGACGAACACCGGCATAGGGCGCCCTAAACCGGCCGGTAAGCAGCCAAGCGCCACCAGCGCGGGGATCTGTGCCCCTGCGGTAGCACGCTCCTTCGTTGGCTTTGAAACGCGCGCGCAGTAATCGAGGGCGGGACTTATGCGATGACGTCAGCCCGGACAAGATGACGCCGAGCTGGTTTCCGGCTTCACAAAATGTCACGTGACGGCCTCTCCTCTCTTTTTCCTTCCTCCATGGTCCACTAGGTCCACGATGCCCACGACAGAACTGCGCTGATTTGTTAACAGATGTCGCCACCTCAGAAACTTACTTCTAAAGACATAAAGAAAGCCTAAAGCCCTTGAAACTGGACAAGGCAGCGAATTAACTCCATGAGGAGGTAAACTTTATTAAAGAAGAGGTCTTAAGCGCGGATTGGGGTGATGTTCCCCTCCCCGCGACGCAACGCCGCCATTTGAAGAACGCTTCCCTCCCGCTCTTCCGCTGCCACCGCAGCCTTCCTCGTCCCCATTGGCCGATCGCGGCCACGCGGAGTAAACAAGCTGGCGTGATGTTTTTCTGTGTTTATATGGTTTATTTCCCTTTGGTCATTTGTTGGCTTTTCAGCTGTTTTCCTAAAGCTCCCGGGAATAGTTTGTAATGCATCTGCGTCCGTACGTGTGCGTTTGTGTACGAACCTGTTTGAAACTTTCAGTTGTCTTAATTTGGAGCGCCTGGACGACGGAACATGCTCGAAACGCGACTCGACGGAAGACATCACCGTATCGAGGAGCGCAGTTGAAACCGACCGCAACGGCTATTCTGTGGAACGTACTGCCTCTAAGCAGCTTGGTCGTTGTCATACAGCACTACGTATAGTAATACGTGTGTAACCGTATAGGTGCAGTCTGTGTTTGTGTTTTCAGGCGCAGCTTTTTGCCTGGTGTAAACCCAATACCGCGTAGAAGTCGGCTACTGTACATGTGCTCTGCATTTTGCGGAAGGCACTCGGAAGGAGTAACTCAATCTTTCATCATTTCCACTGTTGACAGCAATCCTTATATTTTAGCGTTGGGCGAAAAGCCCCAGTGGACGCCGTATTGTTGTGGTTGTTGTTAGCGGCTATTTATTAGCAATAAAAATAAAAATAAAAATGGAAGGAACAGATGTTGCTAGCCGCTGCATCTGCCATCGAAATCAGAAGCAGCTGAGCTGCGGATCGCGGGAATAAAAGGACAGGGAGAAGGAAAGAAAGGGGAGGGCGATAGAAGAAAGGACCGGGTCGGGCGGCAATATACACTGGGCTTCTTCGATTATCCGCCTCTGGCAGCCCGCGGGTTGCTTGCGGGCACTTGCGGGCTGCCCGAGCGCGCTCGATTTTCTCGGGTTGCTCCGCCCACTTCCGGTGGCTGCCCGGAACGCGTTCGTTTTTCTCTGGCTGGGCGGTTTCGGGCTGCCAGCCGGCGGCCAGACTCGCCAGGACGATTTTGTGCTGGCAGCGCTCGGGCAGCTAGCAGACGACAGAGAGGTGTATGGTAGCCGGAAGGTCGCGCGGCCATTTCTATAAGGACTAGAAGGACCGCGGTTCTTCATGCGATGTTTTGCGCGATGCAGGCGCTTGTTTCGACTAGGCCACGGTGCATATCGACTGTGTCGCCTGCAATGACACCTTTTGCGGTAGTTCTCGCTGTTTATTGATATGTTTTGCGTGCGTATGCGCGATCATATTTCAATCGTCTCACCACCTCGCTCGCTTCTATTACGATCACATACTTCTGATTCACAAAATATTTCGGCTGTTAATTTCGTGCGCCCGGCGGATATTGCGATGGTGTTCGAGGCCTTTCACGAGAGCAGCCGGATTCCAGTTCCGAGTACGCGTTCAGAGGCGCGCATATATGCATGTGCTGAACGTGTTTTACGAAGTGTAGGTTGAGCGCGATACGGGAGCGTATGGTCTTCATTGCGTATGGCGCAGTGCAAAAGCGGATATGCTTTGAAAAACGCTTGACTGAAACATGTCCTCTATTAAAAGCCCTCACGAGCACATTGCTCGAGACATCTCTGCTGGCATATGTGTGGCCACACAGAATAATTGTCGCGCCGACCAAGTGCTGCTTCTGTCGTCGCCAACTGTTGTACAGCTTCATGCTCGGGCCTTCTGCCACATATGCTCAAAATATCTGAGAAGTACCGCAGGCATGCACCTCCTCGCGTTTGGCTCATTTAAAAAAAAGATAAATATGAGCTCTAGCGCTGATCGTCATGCAAACACACGCGGAACGTGAGGCGCCGACACGCAAGGCTTTAATTCCAGTGCCAGTTCTCTGCTATATAAAGCTGTATTATTACAGAAACGATACGCAGCTAAATTTATACAGTGCACCCGCTTGTTCTAGGTGGACGTTCAACAAGCTATGCGCTTTTGCCGATATTATGCGTTCCTTGCCCGCAGCAAAAGCCGGCGGCCGAAAGACTACAGTTGAACGAACGTATCCCGATTCTTTTCTGCTTACAGCTTACAGGAAGCAGGTTACGAGCGTAGAAATTGCAACGACCACAGCAGAGCCCACCAGGGTCGAACGTCGGCGGTCATACCAGTCATATATACTTACTGCGTAGTAAGCAAACACGCAATAATCCGAGAGTACGGCTTGTCGTTTGATAAACAACGCACGGGCAACTTTTCCGTCCTATGCGGTGTCGACTGAAACACGTTAGATTGCGATTGCTCACTGCATGCTTTTGAGGATTTCTTGACGCTTACACACAATGCACCGAAGGCACACGCTCGCGTTGTCGTTGCCGATGTATACGAGTGCGAGCTTGATCAGCTGCATGTTCTGCAGTCTGCGGCACGCAGCCCTCAATAACTGCAAGTCGTTGTTTTTGATACCAAGCTGCCTATTTCTACCGTACGCGTGCGTAGACGCAGAACGCGAAGCTAGAGAGAGCATTTGCCCTCCGTGATCCGCGACTTGCTTGCCACCGTGATTGCCGAAAGGCTGGTTCCGGTGGCCGCCAGCCCACGTGACCATAATACGTTTTTCTTCCTCCATGCGTTTTCCTGTCAGAGACGAACTTGCGGGCAGCCAGCGGGCTGCCCGAGCGAGGTAAATCGAAGATGCCCACTATGTACAAATACAAGATATTTAAATAGAAATAAATGTTGGTTGCTGCGCCGCGCAAGGTTGTCGAGAGTACACGGTACGCGGGCTTGCAAATTGCGTGGTGGAGAGGGAGCGGCCGATACCTGGCGCGGAACAGACGGGAAGGACGTCAAGCACGTCTGTTCGAAGTACAGAGGCTCACCAGAGTTCGTTCACGGGTGCGCGCACCTTGATCGAAATATACGGCCGCCGCGGGCGGTATCGAACCCGTGACCTGGTTAGCAGCCGAACGGCAAAACCACCGCTTACGTCCCTGGATGCGCACGTCAGTTGATTGTGAAAAATGAAATTTTGTTTTGAGGACATGACAGGTGCTGTAACTGTCTCACATCTCGATAAACACCTGCGCTATGTTGTAACTCTCTTCTGCGGTTCGTTCTTTACCGGCTTGTCAGCACTCCGTCCTTTCAGATATTCTGCGTGCTCATTGGCCATAGTTAGCACAGTGCCCCATGGCTGCCGCATGTAATTACTTCTTGAAGCATACGCTAGAGCGCCGAAGCATTGCAGCTGGGGGGACGACTGCCAAAGTGTATATACTGCACAATATCCCGACTGTAATTAAGCAGAGATGTACAAAAGATCGCATCCACATACGCCTCGTTACAAGACATCCAAAGGTTCAGAATATGGTGTCTACACCACAGTGCTAAAGCAGTGAATGTAGTGGTCACGATTCAGGCTTAACGGAGAGGTGCGTCCTGGATTGTGTGATGGTTCAACAGCGCAAACACACACAGACCAAGAAGGAGACAAGACACACAGCGCTGCGTGTGTCTTGTCTCCTTCTTGGTCTGTGTGTGTTTGCGCTGTTGAACCATCACTATGAATCTACACCAACTAGCCCAATCTGCAGTTCTTCTACTGGATTGTGTCATTGTTGCCTGTAAATCGGAGGGCGATAGAAGGGGAACGCCGCGAATGTACAATAATGAACAAGTTAGTGCGGGTGACACGCACAGCGTTTCTTTCTTTTTTTATTGTGCAGGACGTTTACGCTGTTGGGCTATTAATTTCTAGGCATATTCACCAACAGCAGCCATGGATTACTTATGCCGCCAAGCTAACGTGCTACACGAAGTAAACCGTTAACCTCCAGGGGGTTATTTGGAGCCACCCTTAGCGGGAATCTTTTTTTTTGTTGGCATAAATTCCTTGTGTGTGCAATAAACTAACAATTTAGAACGCTGACCTATTTGTTATTCCTGTAATTACCCTAATGCATTTGTATTAACTGAGCGATCCCCTACAAAAATTCTTTTAGACAGTTTATAGACTGTCTATAGACTTCTGTCTATAATGTCTACATGCTGTCTATAGACAAATCGTAGAGAACAGTCTATAGGCAATATGAATGCTATAGACAGGCTAGATTTATGGCCGTACACTTTTAGTAGACCTTTATCTATAGACATCAATAGACTATGAATAGACGAAAAGTAATATATATAGGGAGGCAATAGAGTCTATAAAAAATCTATAGACTGTCATAGACCACTTTTATAAGGGGATGTGGTCGGGTTTGCCGCTACTGACATGGATAAGCTTTTTCGAAAACACAAACCATCCCACGATCATATTTTGTTGTTGAAAGTTTTTTAGAGGAGATATGGTCGGGGCCTCTATTCCAAGATTCCGTTGGCGAAGGTTGCATGATCGCATGGTCAGTCTCGAGGTCAGAGCTGGACAGGGATGCCTCCCACCCCTCCTGTGTAGGCCGATTTCGAGTGTCGAGTTCCTGGTTTTTCTGGTTTACCGTGTAGTATAGGTCTACTTTCTCCCAGAAAAAAAAAGTGCCTGCATGGTGCCTGGAATCATTCCGGGTCGATCGAATGCATTTTGGCAGGGCTGCGTGAGTGGAGTTAGATGTTTTCACCGAGGCGCAGTTTACCATCGACCCTGAAGGCGTTGAGACCACAATAGTCATGACTCCATTCTTTGGTCCTGCTGCGTCTACGTAAAGGGTGTTAGTCTGCTTGTCCCATTTCTTCTGCAGGGCTTCCCCTCTTGCTTTCCTCATCGCGATGTTATATGCGGGATGCATAACTCCTCGGAGGTGCAGTGGGAGGCTATTCTGCTCAGCGATGGTCCTGACCGTCAGCACTGGCTGGTGGGGAGGGCCAGCGCAGCAGCAGCAGCCAGTGGACTACCGGACTAGGCGGCCCACCCACATGTTCTGAGAACATTGAAGAAATAAAGATGTTTTTAATCCATCAATCATGGCAGGGCTGTTGAATGTGAGCGTCTGCAGTCTTCTAAGATGTATTCTTCTGTTTTTTTTTTTTTGCTGACTCTTGGCGGAAGCTGAGCATGCCTGCAGTGTGTCGAGAACGAGGTGGTGTAATATATCTGCGTATATATACGCTGTAAGCGGGGTAAGGTGTACTGGTTCGTCCATTGGGCCCATTGGGATACCGGGGGAGAAAATCTCGGGCTGAGGTATGGGCTCACTGTCTCCTTTATACCTTGTTGGCCTCGCACCCAGATTAGTTAATCACAGTCAGCGTTCGCTTTTGAGTTTTCGAGAATTCTGACGGCCGGCGGCGCGATCCTACCTTTAATGAAGCGCCGCCGCGGTGGCTCACGAGCACCATGGCCACTGAGCCACCGCGGCGGCGCTTCATTAAAGGTAGGATCGCGCCGCCGGCCATCACCACTGAGCCACCGCGGCGGCGCTTCATTAAAGGTAGGATCGCGCCGCCGGCCATCACCACTGAGCCACCGCGGCGGCGCTTCATTAAAGGTAGGATCGCGCCGCCGGCCATCACCACTGAGCCACCGCGGCGGCGCTTCATTAAAGGTAGGATCGCGCCGCCGGCCATCACCACTGAGCCACCGCGGCGGCGCTTCATTAAAGGTAGGATCGCGCCGCCGGCCATCACCACTGAGCCACCGCGGCGGCGCTTCATTAAAGGTAGGATCGCGCCGCCGGCCATCACCACTGAGCCACCGCGGCGGCGCTTCATTAAAGGTAGGATCGCGCCGCCGGCCGTCAGAATTCGAGAATTCTGGTGGCCGGCGGCGCGATCCTACCTTTAATGAAGCGCCGCCGCGGTGGCTCAGTGGCCATGGTGCTCGGCTGCTGACCCAAAAGACGCGGGTTCGATCCCGGCCGCGGCGGCTAGAGTTTCTTTGGAGGAGAAATTCTAGAGGCCCGTATGCTGTGCGATGTCAGTGCACATTAAAGAACCCCAGGTGGTCGAAATTTCCGGAGCCCTTCACTACGGCGTCTCTCATAGCCTCAGTCGCTTTGGGACGTTAAACCCCACAAAACCAAACCAAACTTTAATGAAGCTTCCGAACGCGGTTTGGGTCTCTCACTCTAAACAGCGAAGAGCTAAAAGGGAGTAAACTCTCTTCCCTCCCTAGCGCATTTTACTCCCTTTTTACCCACAAGTAGGCGCATTTGTGTTTAGATTGCTGTAAGGATATATTTTAAGGACTTTGTGTTGAAGGTAAAGCGATATAGCTACCCCAAATTTTATCGTTTAAATAGTGCGTTCAGAACTTGCACTCTGCGTTTGGTGCTCCACACTGTCGGTATGGATTGGTAGTGTGAAAGAGCAATTGGAACCTTTAAACTTTTGAAATTGAGTGTGAGTACGTGGGAGGGTGAACCTTTTTTTTCACGAGGCGAGGGTCGAAGTATACTACGAAGTGAGGCTGTAGTGTGCCGGAGTGACATCAGATTTAGCGATTGAAGATGAGTATTAAAGAAGGACACTGTTTTAAAGGTTAACGCGAGGGAGGCGAAAAAACAAGACAAAAATAAGGAGTTAATTAACCCTCCTCTGATCGCTATGCGGCTGTACACTGTTTTTCCTAATGGGCAGAAATATAGCTCTAGAAGCCGTCAATGTGTTGGCCACGGTTGGTGACATTGTAACTACGTCCGATATACGCCGGGTCTGGTTCATACGAGGGACATACGACGAATTCCCTCGTTTTAGCTTGGTTGGTTTGGTTTATTGGTTTTTAACGTCCCGAAGCAACTCATGCTATGAGGGACGCCACAGTGAAGGGCTCCGGAAATTTCGACCACCTGGGGTTATTAACGTGCACTTACATCGCACAGCACACGGGCCTCTAGAATTTCGCCTTCATCGAAATTTAGCCGCCGCGGCCGGGATCGAACGCGCCTCTTTCGGGTCAGCAGACGAGCGCCGTAACCACTGAGCCACCGCGGCGGGGCATGTCGCATCACTTGCGACAGCGGTAAATCCTTTTAATTAATTTGATCATGTTCTTTCCTGAATAACGCAAATCGCCAAAAGCACATATTAAACATTGTAACTGAACCGAGCAAGCTCTTCTTTTTGTTGTTTATTGATTTTGTCGAAAGTCTTTGTTCATTGTTGTTGTCTAGTGGTATAATTGCACGCTGCATCACATCTGCGCTGCAACGCAAGGGACTAACGCTCCATCTAAAAACGGCGCACAGAAAAAACACGCAGAACACAAGGAGAACGGACAGGACAAGAGCGCACTAGCAACTAAAGCTTGGTCGAAAAACACTTCTCACTCGGTAAGCATGCGCCAGGAAATTCAGCACGTGTGAACAAGATAAAAACCCAAATAAAATCATGACGTTGCTGTACAAACGGACTAAACAAAGATAATTTTTTAAAAAATACATAAGGCAAGAAAAAAGACAAGAACCTAAACCCCCCGGGATGACCGAAGCACCTAAACAGCACATGCGAAAGGCGAAACCTGTATGAAGACGCTGCCACTCCTGCTAACAGATACCGAGAAACTTGCGCTCTTTTTCCAGCAAAAACACCGACGTAGAACTAACACAGAAGTCGTCACCTGCGGCGATTATGTTCGAGGCCTCCAGTATTTCTCTATCCACTCTTTTTCTACCGCGCCCAATGATACTTGTCGCACCCAAGTTGGGCACACAGACGCCCTCGCAGTCCTTGCATTTTTTGCAGTGCAGGGGAAGGTTCGAGCCATGACCCGTCCTTAGCGACGCTGCGTGTTCGCGCAACCTTTCATTCACACATTTCCCCGTTTGGCCCACGTAAATTCGGCCGCAGCTAAGGGGAATGCGATACACGACACCTGTCGCACAAGGAACAAACTTGGTCTGGTGGTTGACCCCACAGGTAGTTTTCTTTGTGCGCCCTTCGGCAACAAGCCTGCACAGCTTGGAAAGCTTATGCGGTGCGGTAAACACGAGGCGAACACCAGCCTTCTGGGCTACCTTCTTAAGATTATGTGACACCCCGTGCATGTAAGGTATCACCTCGAAGGCCTGTTTGGAGGGATTCACTTCTTGAGCACCCAGTTCACTCTCCGGTTTCTTTTTCTTTCGGTGGAGCTTTAGTAACGACTCAGACACCGCACTGATTAGGTCCAACGGGAAACCCGACTCCTTCAACCTACTAACTTGTAAGTCAAAACTTTCATCAACCTTGTGTAGACACGACTTAGACAAGGCGGACCGAAGACATGACGACGCCAAGCTCCTTTTGACAACTTGGAATGAGAGGACGCGAAAGGTAGAATCGCCTTCTTCGACCTCGGCATGTAGGCCCAACAGAAGTGGTCGACTCCCCGAAGGCACAACTGCAGGTCCAGAAACTGAATGCACTCACTTTTCGGAAGTTCAACAGTGAATCTCAGGGAGTTAGAGCAATTCATGAACAGCCCCACCACCGCATCTGCAACAGAGTCCAGGGCTTCTTCAACGGGTACATTTAGGAAAACCAGAAAGTCGTCATATCTGTAAACTTTCACCACCCCCCGATCCGCAGAGCTTAGTTCCTGCTCCAGCCTTCTATCAAATTGGGCCAGGAAAATTTCAGCTAGAACTGGAGCCACACAGGACCCAATGCAAGTACCTCGCTTTTGAACATACAGGTTGTTGTCGTAAGTAACCACGGTGGATTCCAAATAGCATTTAAGCAACTCCAAAAAGGAATCCACGGACACACCACAGGCGTTCTGAAAACTAATGAGCCCCGTACTCTCTATCAACTCTCGTACAGCAGAAAACAACTCATCATGGGGTATGGAATAAAACAGTTCGTCCACGTCCACAGAAATCGCGCTGTTGGCCGCTGAAATTCCTTCCTCCAAGGCAGCCACAACCACTCCCGAGTAAGCGACCTTGTAGGGGTCTTCCGGGGCGAGGCTATTAAGATGGCGCTGTAGGAACCTGCTGACCAGCTCTTGCCAGCTCCCCCGTTCCGTGACTATCGCTCTGAAAGGGCACAGCTCCTTGTGGGTTTTTGCAGAAAAAAACATCCGCAAGGCGTTTGCTTTGCAGTCTTTCACATCATGCGCCAACTTGTCCAGCTTCAAGCCCGACAGTAGAGCCACCGCCCTGGACTTGGCCTTGACCGGTTTAAGCTTGGAAATCTTGAAGTTCGAGTGACAAGCGAGGTGCGATAGCGTATAAGACCGTTTTCCGCGCGTCATAATGTACAGGTAGAAGCAATATGAAAGGGAACACGGGAGCGCGTGGCCTCCGTACTTCGTGAAGCACTGCCTCCGAGAGCCGGGCCCCTAGCGCCGTCCATTCTCATAGGACCTTGGCGGCAGTGCTTCACAAATCGCGGAGGCGCGTGCACGCACTCCCGTGTTCCCTTTCATATTATTTCTATCTGTACGAACACGCATTTACAGCTGTTGAAAATGAACGGCATTAAGAAGCTTTGACAATACTTGAAGCAAGGCTCTGTAGCTTGAGGAGTACTGTGAATTCACGATTAATTCTCTTTTTTTTCTTTCTTTTAGGAATGTTTCGCCTCCGACCACTTCGAGCACCGCATTCCACGCCTATGCAGACAAAGAAAAAAAAAGAAGAACGAATTACCGGTTCCTTGCTGGTGTTGGTAAAAAACTTTTATTTCATTAAAAGAAAGGGTGGCTGCATGGGGGACCGGTTCTCGTGGGCGGAGTCCCCAGCCCAGGAATCCGATAGCGTCTGCTATCCTGCCTGCCTACGCGATCAGCTGTTGCTGGTTTGTTGGTTTATGTGATTTAACGTCCCAAAGCGACTCAGGCTATGAGAGACGCCGTAGTGGAGGGCTCCGGAAATTTCGACCACCTGGGGTTCTTTAAAGGGGCTGCGAAACACTACCTGGAGGAATACCGGCTATACTTCAGGTGGGTTCTTTATGTCACACAGATGCTGACTTAAAAAGAATTACAGGAATCGATGCACAGGAACGGGAGTTATTCAGTGAAGAAATTTTAAAATACAAGCAAACAAAACGCTGCCCTCAACTCGATTTTGGCGGGGCTTCCCACTCCTATTCCGCTCTCCCAATGACGGCACCTGGCGCAACCAATCAAAACAGCCAGCCAGAGCACGTCGCGGAAGTTTGTACTCCATGGTTGCCTGCTCTCTGTGAGACTGGCAGCGTTGTTTCCATGCCAGAGCGCCCCTGGTGGTGTATTTTTATTTTACTTGCTTTGCAGGGCTTTTATCTAAGACAAACTAATTGCTTTTGTTGATCTAATATAAAACGCAGACAGGTGACAAAATGTGTCTCTATTTATTCACACAATTTGCAGTATATTTACTGTTTGTCCAGTCATCAAGCTCACGCCAGGTGATGTCATATCCGCTGCTAAAAATCCGCCACTGTGTGGGGACACCATCAGAGCCATGAAGTTGTTTTTGGGAGGACATTAAAATATTAAAAAACGGAATGTACGCGGTGTTACCGACGCTAATAGCACCATTATAACTCACTGTATGCAATCAACAGGCAAAACAGTTAACTAAGATTGTGTTTCTGGGCCCCTTTAACGTGCACTGACATCGCGCAGTACACGGGTCTCTAGAATTTCTCCTCCAAAGAAATTCGACCGGGATCGAACCGGCGTCTTTCGGGTCAGCAGCCGAGCACGCTAACCACTGAGCCACCGCAGCGGGACAGCTGTTGCTGATCGCTCAGGCTAGAGCTGGACAGAACAGCTTCCCACGAGGAGGTACTGGTGGTCGCCGGAAGGGAGTTTGGGCACTCCTACGTGCAGTGGTACTGAGTGGGTGGAGCACTGTTGAGATGTTGCACGACGCGCAGTGCTGTATTATGAGGGGAAGAACATGTGCTTGCGCACTCTAAACACAAAGCAGTACAAAGGGAGTAAACCTGTCCTCTAGCGTAAACCTTGTTATATAAGGGAGTGTTCTGGAGGACAGCTTACCCCCCTTTTTACTCCCATATAGGCGTATTCGTGCTTAAAGCGCATGGTAGAGGTTCGGGAAGGAGTTCGTCTGGCGTCCCCCCTTGATAGCGATGGTACCCTAGCGATGGGTGGGGTGGTGGAAGTGTTCTTCATTGGTGTCTGTAGTATAGCGGCTGCACGGCCACCATAGCCTTACGTAAAGACAGTAATAAAATCCAGAGAAAGGAAGGGTGTTAGTTACGGAGACACGATCTCTGCAGTGCTGTTCGCCGGTTTTAAGGCGGAAGCCTTTAATGCCTCATAGTTGTAAGCAGGAGTTGTCGACAGAAGTGTCACGCTTTTCAATTGGCCTAAATGGACGTGACGTCACAGTGCGCGAATTTCAAACGGGACCAATTGCACTTTGGCTAGCAACCATGCAACCAATTAAAGGGACGGTATAGTGATGCTCCAAGTAAAATAAATAGATAAAGAAATAAATACAACGGAGTTGGAAATTGGTCGAGTTGAGGAATCTAACCAGAGTCTCCGGAGTGCGAGACGAGCACGCTAATCACTCCGCCGTGCCAGCTCGATGGTTTGGAATGAACAAAGGCGCGTCTAGTGAATACGTTGTCTTCGTTCACTCACATCTTCCTCCCTTCCGTGGCGGAAAATAAAAAACACCAACAAAAAATTTAGAAAAAATAGAAAATGAAAACAAGAAAAACAAAAGGAAGACAGAAAAAAATGAATAATAAAAACACACAAAAAATAAAAAAAGACAAACCAGTGCGCAAGGAAAAGCTTTCGCCTTGCAGCACTTTAGAGAGCCAAAGTTCCCCCTGAATTTGCTCGAAGCGGATAAGCAGAGGTTTGATTGACTGAGGTTTGTTTTTTTACAGGAGGTATTCAGAGACACGGGGATAAGAGTTAATGGAGAATACCTTAGTAATCTGCGATTCACTGATGACCTGGCCTCGATAAGTAACTCAGGGGACACATTTCCAAGTATGATCAATGGCCCAGAAAAGGAAAAGGAAAGGGTCTAAAAGTAGTACGCAGAAAACTAATGTTCAACAGTCTTGGAACGGAACAAAAGTTTACGACAGGTAGCGAGGCGCTTGAAGTGGTATAGGAATACATTTACTTAATTAAGGCAGGCAGTAGGTGCGGATAGCGAGAGTGAAATAACTAAAAGAATAAGAATAGGATGGGGCGCGTTTCGATGTATTCGAAATGCTGGAGGCCCGAGTACTGCGCAATTTCAGAGCGCGTTAAAGAACCCCAGGAGGCCCCATCAATCCGGAGCCCTCCACTACGGCGTCCCTCATTGCTTGAGTCGGTTTGGGGCGTTAAGCCTTAAAACCAAAATGAAACCAAACAATCTGTCCATTATAAATCTCTTTGGTATCGTTTCAAGTGAAAACTTTTAGTAACGGCGATCTCTTTAGGTTTCAACTTTCGTACATTTTAACTTTCAAAGCCATGGACATCGCAAAAAGTACCCGTGCACACGCAATTACTGCTCTGAACATGATTTGTTTATTATCACAAAGACGTAAAAAAGATAACTGTCGGGATCGACAGTGAAACTACCAGTGACCGAGGCATAGAAACTGCTGGCGCTAGAATAGTCACAGCTACGAAGAAATTATTTTACAGTTGCACCGGCGTCGCTCCAGAGTTCATGAACCAAGAAGCTTTCCCGCTGCCTCAGCAATGGCTTCCTTCGCTAGTTCCTCATTTTTCCCGGACATCTCAGCCACTTTCTCGATGAGCGCATGGCTCCTGCGCGTGACCTTGAAAGCCTCCACCGATTCCGGACTGCACTCTGAACCATTGACGCACAGGGCGGCCAGAGACACCAGGGCTTTGTTCCTCGCCAGGAGCTGCCATATCTCCGGAAGGCCATCCACAATCTGCGGTTCCCAAGCAACGTGAATGTCTACAAGAGTCATGTTCTCCCGAAGGCCTTCCGCGATCAAGCTCATTGCTTCCTCATTAAGCTTGTAGACGTCGCGCAGGCAGAGCGAAAGAATGTTCAGTGTAGCGTTCGCCTTGAGGAGATCCCTGACCACACGGGCGATCCCAGGGGTGACCTCTGCAGTGGAGGCATCGTAGCGCCACACAGCGGTATTCTCCTTCAGGGCTTCCAGGATTTCCAGGATTAACTCTTCCGAATTGACATCAAGCCGTATTTCCAGGCATCCAACTGATGTGTTTGTCTTCAAGAAGCTCGCAAGCCGGCTTGATAAAGCAGGAAACAGCTCAGACTCCGAATAGAAGTTCAGAGTCGTCACGGTAGTGTTAACAGAAAGTGCGTCGAACAAGGCGTCCAGATCAGACAGGGACACGTTGTCGTCAATCTCCACCGACAGAAACGCATGGTGGTCGTTGGCCCGCACAATGCTGGCGAGCTCTTTCAAGCGAGCCTGCTGCCAAAAAATGCTGGCCCGCTTAAACAGCCCTGGAAAGCGGTCGGCCTCAAACAGCTGATTGCTCCTCTCATCAGAAAGATCTATTTCAGATATGTTGAGCTCCCTCAAGGTTTTATTCACATTCAAGGCTTCGGCGAAAGCGAGGAAAGAACCTGAACTGAGCTCGTTTCCTGAAAGACTTAGCAGTTCCAGAGTCGTGTTGTCTTTTAAAGCCGCGGCTAGCGCCAACGCCCCCTCCTCGCCTATGCTGTTCGAGGACAGGTCGACCTCTTTCAGTGAAGTGTTTTGTGTCAGGTATTTCGCCACGTTAACAGCCCCATCATCCTTGATTTCGTTGCAGCTGAGCTTGAGTACGCGAAGGCTACTGAGTATGCCGGTAAAGTTCAAAGGCAAGCTGTCGTGGACATCGCTGTCGTATTCGGTGCCAAATATGTGTAGCTCCTCCAGTGCACAGCCTTCCATGGCACCTGAAATAACCTTGGAGATCGACTCCTCCTTAATGAATTCAAACTTAAGCTTCTTCAGGCTTGAAGTTTTCCGCAAGAGATTTTGCAACGCACAGGCATCGTCGCAGGAAAGAGTCTCGATTTCCAGGGACAGCGACTCCAACTTGGCGCACCCCGAAAGCGCCTCAAATATTTTTCTAAAACTTCCGGCCGGAAAATCGTTTTGACGGAACTCAAGGTTTTTCAGGGAGGTCTTCTCGTGCAAAGCGCTAGCTAGGTCGTCTATGATGTCTCCATTATCTTGCGCCTCGTCGACCCTAATGGACTCCAGCATTTTACCCCCTTTTACCGCCTTCACGACTGATTTCGCAGGGACGCTAGACACATCTAGGCGCCGAACTCCAGGAAGCTCCCAACACGCCGTACCCGGCCTTCTTAGCCTCAACTCGTGAATGCATAAATGGTGAGTCAGAAGCCAGTCCTTCAGGAACTCCGCGATTGCACAGTCTTCCTTCTTGGGAAACAGCCCGAAAGCGGGAGTGATCGCTAGTCCGGCCGCACCGTGCAACGACATCTCCATGGCGGCTTTGGTGAAGACTTCGTTGAGGGCCCAAAGGTGGGCGCGTAGCCAGCAAGGTTCATCGTCGCCACCCGAACAAGGCTTAAGGACGTCGACACCCGCCTTCTCCAGGACAGCCCTTCGTTCCAGAATGCGGGCCTTCTCCGTTCGATGTGGTGAGTTTTCTAGGAACGAAACGAAGCTGTCGGCAGCACAAGTTTCTTCACCGGAGCCTGCCATTGCTGCTCGTCCACCTGGATGAAAGTAAACAAAAAAATTCAGGGGGGCACTTTGTTGACCCAAAGTGCGGTTAGGCGAAAGCCTTAAGCGCGGTGTTGCTGCTTGTGTCACTGATGCGTGGTTAAGATATTAATTGAGTACACAATTGTTTGTGAATCTTAAATGCTGGAGACACTGGAGCGCGTTTGGGAGGCATCCGTCTGATTCGACCCCTTTCTGCAAACACTCTCCAGTGTCCTAGACAAGGAGAACAAGATACGCGTTGGCAGGAAGTAGCGTAGCCCTTAGCACGCTGGGTTGCGGAACGGAAGGATGGTGGTTCAAATCCCATCGTACACAATGACTTTTTTTTCTGGTCTGACTAGAAAAAGTGTGACACCTTTGCTGACAACCTTCTGTCGACAACGATGAGGCATTAAACGCTTTTGACCTGAAAAATATAGACATAGCAAGTTAACGGATACCTACTGTTCTCACCGCACCAGTTGTGGGCGAAACGTCGGAACAGTTTACAAAATCTAATAGTGTCTTGCATTGAAATTTTACAGTTGATCTTTTGCAGGCCCATGTAAAATACTGCTGCGAAGCGTTGTAATATTTATTTGCTGGTGTTTAATGCCGCCGGCACGTGGCTTCATCACTTTATTTGTGATGCAAGACGCGACCAGGTTTGCCTCGAAGGATCGCAGCCAGGCTGAAGTGATGGTTATTTTTACGCCGATCTCGAAAGTTCGTTGTCATCTTTAAATTGCGCACTGCCGAGAGCGGCGGGCATTTTGTTCGACGACCGCCGAGCACGGTTGTTGGTACGCCGCCGCCGAGTCTTTCAGTCCTTCGCGGGCGCAAGTCCGCCCAAATAACGAGTTTAGTTCAGAAGCCATTTTCGCTGTCGTCCAGTTCGCCGGACTGCAGTCACCACTAAGTGACCGCGCAGCTGAACGACATGCACCGAAAAACTCCGAGTTACTGTCACCGGGAGCGAAGCTAATATGTCCGCCATGACAGCCGCTCTATGGTGAGACGAGCGCGAACGGCAAGTTACTGCAGGTTGTTCAGTGTTTTATGCATGCTCTCTTACCACGCCTTAGTATATAGATGTTACAATCTGCAGGTTTTCACTCGAGCTGGTAGCTGCTTGTATTGACAGCAGCCCCACTGCAGTTCAGGCGACGTAATATCAAGCAGGGATCAAAAGCGAGCAACGCTTGTCAAGAAAAGGTAGGCGCCATCTACTTCTCCCTTTCTTCTTTCATGGTACGATTGGTTTGGTTTACTGGGGTTTAACGTCCCAAAGCGACTCAGGCTATGAGGGACGCCGTAGTGAAAGGCTCCGGAAGTTTCGACCACATGGGGTTCTTTAACGTCCACTGACATCGGACAGCACACGGGCCTCTAGAATTTCGCCTCCATCGAAATTCGACCGCAGCGGCCGAGATCGAACCCGCGTCTTTCGGGTCAGCAGCCGAGCACCATAACCACTAAGCCACCTTGGCGGATTTCATGGCACTATATACTGTTTCTTGTTTTGTACGCCAGAGGCTGCCGCGACTGACGTTCCTACATTAGAAATCAGAAACACAGACGTATATCGGGTCCCGCCATAGCAGCGGCAGTAGTCAAATAAATTTGCGAGGACACTTCAGCAACTAAAGCTTTGAGGCGAAAGCCGAGGACACTATGCCGTGACGACTTTCGGTGCATGTGACGTCACACCATACCCGTGGCTATATCGATACCCAAATTGTACATCTGTCGGGGATCTTAAGTGTTAGTTACGCTTAAATACACATCTTTCTATCTAATTTGACAAAAATTCGTCGTTTTTCCGACCATTCTGTGATAATTTTCACTATGCCGTGACGACTTCTGGTGGATATGAAGTCACATCGTTCCCGTGGCTATACCGACGTCCGCGCTATTTCGACACAATTTCGACATTTTTGCCTATAATTAATTAATTAATCTACAGTTAACAAACTTGGCTTTTAGGTTAATTTTTTCCTCCTCTATCTGAAGCAACCATTGGTTTTCTTCTATCTATTTTAGTTCCCGAGTTAAACACGCGTGACAAGCTTTGTTAACGGACGACAGTATGAGCCATTAAAGGCTTTCGCTTCAAACGCACAACCGAGCGCGCTTTATAGACAGGTGTGTGGACGGCTGTACTACGTGATGGCATCTGCTATTCTACACAATCTATGGGCTCTCCAGTATAGGATAACCGTGGACAGATGTTACTGAGAAGTTTCGGTTATCTCTTCCTGGTATTCTTCGTACTATCACCGTCAGCAAGTGGCCTTATCATTTTCTCTTCCTCCAGATATAACTTGCTACACGGGGCGTGCTATAAGACTAAACTGAGTCGAATTCCGACGCCAACACTTTTATGCTCATTACGCAAGCGTATATCGCAGCATGCATGCCTAACAGTCGGGGTTGTCCGAATATTCGGAACTTCGAATGCGATAGAATTTTTTAGTTTTGCCAACACAATGATGGCGCTGCAACCTGGAACATTACGTGTTTTTCCGTTCGCCGTAAGGGTCATTGCGAGTCGGACAAAACTGACCTTTTATTCTAGCAAACAGGGCTATGATGCTGCAATCTGCGGTCTTAATGTATGGAAACATGCTTTCAGCGTCATGGCTAGCTGGCCCATTGGTCGACAATGTTCAATGCCCTAACATGCGACATTAAAGATGCCATAACGTCTAAATGCATGTGCTCACATTATTCAGCATGTCAGATGATGAGACAACCTCGTACTAAGTTTTGTACTTTGCATGCTAAGCCATGAAAGCAAGCGCAATTGTTTGCCATTCGAGAAGCCACCCCAGAACCACCCGTTACAAAAACTCTCCCTTTCTTGAGGAATTTTTTTTTTGCAGTAGTAATATTTTTAGTTTTTTTTTTCCCGCAAGCAGTGCGCCACTGCAGGAAGCCACTGTACGCCTCAACTGTAACTTTTAGGGCTTGCAGAGCTGACTATGTATTGCCACCGAACTGATTAAATTTTGTTAAAGCGTGGGTGATATGTGCTTTCTCTTGTTTAAACGTTATGTATAACTGGTAGAGGGGGGGGGGGGGGGGTAGGTCTGTGTCAAAACTGTGCCGGTCTCTGCGGTCAGTCACTGGGGCAAACCTTTTGTCCCAGAAAGCTTTGACAGGGGAGGGAGAAAGGAAATACTGGCCAGAGTTTCCAATTGAGCGGCCCGAGATTACTTGGGCAAGTTGTCATTATGCGTACTTCGACCACAGGCAGATTTGATGATTGTCATGCGACGATTTAACTTCATCATCATAAAAAAAACGTGCTGCTTTCTTGGGCCTCCTGAGCACGTACACATACTGACATCCACAGAGTTAATATCGTGCTGTCCCGTCGGTTCCTTTTGTCGCTGTCCTTGTGCTTTCCACGCTAGTTGCAATGTCGCAGTCACTAACGTATATAAACTACGACCACCAGCAGCCAGCTTCAGTGGGCGCGGCGGCACGGTAGAGGCAATGCGTCTAAACCTACGGCTGTTGCTTCTAGAGCAGGCTGACCACCCTTCATGCAGCCCTCGTGCCCTCGTTAGTAGCTGTTCCAGTATGCAGCGCCCTCTGCAGACATCAACGCGCAGCTGGTTCTTATACGATGGGCCAATGGCTTATCTCTGCTTTTGCAGCACGAAAATCATGGAGTGACGAAAACTGTCTGCTAGCGCCCGGTTTTTCAGCGCCCGACCCGCCCCTTGATGTCGTCAAGATGCATTACCCCCTTGGGATTTTTAAATGTAGAACACAATACACGAACCGAAAAGCGGCAACAAACAGCTTTAACAGGAAGGAAGGATGCGAGTAGTAGAGGTTTATTTTAAAATAAAATAGTAATGCAACGAAGACAGCAGTGAAGAACGCTACATCTTGTTCACCCGCGGTCAGGCAACAGGGGAGGAGTGGGGGGTTAAATCTCGACATAATCTAAATGCCAACCTTACCTGACCACACAGCCTACACTGAGCACGGCACGGGCGGCAGTGTCTTCTTGCGTGTCGCACGTGAGCACTCGGCGTGTGGCTGCCGAAGCCGATGCGGACCCCCGCGTAACCACCTCGATAGAGAAAGAAGACAGTACGTATCAACGAGGTATCTGTTATGTTGTAATCAGTTGCTGATAACGATGACGCACCATCACCCAGGTAAAAGCCACAATCGCGCCAACTAAAGCGGCGCCGCCCTCCGCGGGTGTTTACACACCGACACTAAGAAATGATAGTTGGCGCACTTGAGAAGCTCGCCATCAGGAGCGTTCTGAGCAATATAACCGCTTTACGTAAGAGAGCGCTGACGTCGTCAGTGATGCTTAAAAACTAAATCGGCGCCGATTTCGATGGAAGCGAAACGCAAAGGCGCCCGTTAACGGTGCGATGTCAGTGCTCGAAATGCGAGACAATTACTGCGCCATTTCCTTGCCTAAAAAAACTGGTTAATTTTTTCTGATCATTGTTGTGGCGTACTGTTGCGCGCAGTATGACATGCAACACGCATCAGGTGGTACAAGCTGATGTCACGAAGCAATGCGAGTCGGGCGTTGCTGCAGTGCTCTGTATTTAGCTGCCGAGCAGCGTGCCCGCATGCCTGGTACTGCAGTGCAGCACAGTGTATTCATTTTCTAACAAACCTAAACGAGCAGAAGGCGACCGCTAAAGCGTTGCAGGTCATTCTGACCGCGACTGTGCATGCAGAAGTCTGTATTCTCCCCAGGAAATCTTAAAAAATAAATATGCAAATAAATAAATAACCAAATAAATAAATAAATGCTTGTTGAAGCGCCCAAGTGTGCGACAAGAGGCAAGCGGCAACAATATGTAATAATTTGTAAACCGCCGCCGCGGTGGCTCAGTGGCTATGGTGCTCGGCTGCTGGCCCGAAAGACGCGGGTTCGATCCCGGCCGCGGCGGCTGAATTTCTTTGGAGGAGAAATTCGAGGCCCGTGTACTGTGCGATGTCGGTGCACGTTAAAGAACCCCAGGTGGTCGAAATTTCCGGAGCCTTCCACTACGGCGTCTCTCATAGCCTTAGTCGCTTTGGGACGTTAAACCACATAAACCAAACCAAACCAAACCAATAATTTGTAAACCTGCCTGGTAGTTAAGTCAGGCCGTCAGAGAATTGGGACAGACAAGTGTGCAGTGAGATAGAGAAAATCGCAAGTGAAAAAAAAATTGGATCAGGGTAGGTTGGGAAAAATTAGGAGAGCACTTAAGACTACTTACGTGCTGTGCAGGCGAAAGCTTTGTCATTGTGCGGTTCTAGCTAACTATATTTGATTGCTAGTTAGTACTAGTTCGTAATGAGTGCTTATGTCTCAAAGACCTTTCTGGTTAAGGTTCGGAGGTCGAATACATTTACTGCACTACATATGCGTACATTTAAGCGGCGCTTTAACCAAGCCACCACGTAACTTCTGGCTTAGCTGACGCCGCACTGAATTTCGCCTTATAAGGCGTAATTGAATGTAATGCGTTACTATTAGTGACGCACACCCCGTAATTCCCGCTTGCGTTTTTAACTAGACGGCGCTGCTGCTCATTTGTTTTGCATCGACGCGACTCAATCACTGGCGGTCTAGTCCAGGCCTTGTGTCTACGCGGCTCCCGCTCTCTGGACCGCAGTTTTTCTTAGCCTATGTGCAAAATGTCTGTGAAAAGTACAGCCAGCCCGCCGCGGTGGCTCAGTGGTTACGGCGCTCGGCTGCTGGCCCGATAGACGCGGGCTCGATCCCGGCCGCGGCGGCTGAATTTCGATGAAGGCGAAATCCCAGAGGCCAGTGTACCGTGAGATGTCAGTGCACGTTAAAGAACCCCAGGTGGTGGAAATTTCCGGAGCCCTCCACTACGGCGTCCCTCATAGCCTGAGTCGTTTTGGGACGTGAAACTCCAATAAACCAATAAACAAAACCAAAAGTACAGCCGCTACTCTGACCACATCGATTAGTTGAGACCTTTCGAGCAAAAACATACCTTATCATTGATCAACCAAACCGCAAAAAGATGGGCCTGCCCCTGCTGGTATATATGGGCTCACGCATTCAGTATGGGCACATGACACTTAGCGCGCCAATCGTTCGTTGGACTACACGGGAGATTCCATAACATGAAATAAAGGTATCGCAACTGAGTCACTCTGAAGACATTGGTACAAAAGGTGGAGGCTGTATATCAGCCAACAGCTCCATCGCAATCTTTTTCTGAAGAGCATTGCACTGATAAGGCGCCCAGCTCTCTTGAATGAAGCAACTTCGACTGTCTTTTCCCCCTATTGACAAGTCAGCGAGGAGGGCAATCCGTTGGCAACTTAGACGCCAGCAAGAGGAGGGTCTCTAGTTTTCCACCCTATATGACGTCGCCAAAGTGAAAAAAGAGGGGCCTCTGTGATAAAGTATTGTGATAATCCTAGTATAACTTCTCGCAAGGCGAACTATTAGTTCCACGCAAACAAGTTCCGAAGGGCTTCGCCTGACTGCGGCGTTCGTTACGCTATTGGCTTATTGAGCGCACATGTGACAAACGTCCAAACGTCTTTTACAGGATTTTTCGCACCTCACAGCGACATCTAGAAACGTGGCGCTGATGTTCGTAGCGTTACCAACCATGGTTGCCAATCTATTGTATTGAAAAGTACGTATTGTATGTACGTATTACGTATTGTACGTATTGTATTTTGCGCAGGAAATGTTTCTTCGTTTTGTTTTTGTTTACCGTTAGCTGGATAGCTATTGAGTTTAAAACGTATTTGGTCAAGAAATAACTAAGTTTAGAGATACTTTGAGAAGTTGGTCCATGAGAATTGGGCGGTTTCAGCACCTGGCAATTTCTTGAATCTCTAAAAAAGTAGCGAAAATTTTGTAGATGCAGCTGGATCCTAGAGTTGCGAGGACAGATTGCTCACTGCACTTCGTGAGTATTAATATATTTCTTCCACCTAACTTGTGGCTATATGTATGGCATGGTACAGCTGTTCTAGAAAAGAGATATCGGAGCCAAGCCACTTCAGAAAATTGTTTTAGCTCTTCCCTCACTGCGCTTATTCAAATCGTTCAGTGTGAACGATGGCGGGAAATGGCCCATTCTGCGAGATCCAGGCCGCTTCTCGACAAGTAACATCCTACAGTATGTTGTAAAAGAACTGTACTTATGTTCTGAATTCTTTTTTTTTGGTTAGCCTTATGATGGAGTATTTTTAAACTTCCCTTGAAAACTGTTGATGCGGAGCATTGAAAGGTTTCATGCAGTTTATTCTGGTACAGTTTAGCGCGATTTGGAAGTTCTCGCGTTCTTTCTGGCTTAAATGGACCGACAAATTTTTCCTAGCGTGACGATCACTTCGAGATGGTTCTTCGAGATGGAGGCTTCGAGATGGTTCGAGCACTGTCAAGAACACAGGGCGAGGGAGACATACAGCTTACCGCGTGCTGTGGCTCCTACTCCCTTTCTCAGCGCCGCCGCTCGCTTCTGGAAGTTTGGGGCCTGTTTACATACGAGTGTGTTGCGTAGGTTTACGCGGTTCTTGGAGAGGCTTAGACTAGAGAAGTAGGCAGGCCCCGGCTTTCCGGAAGTCGTGATGTGGGAGCAGTGAGCGCGAGTGATAGTTATTAAGGCGAAAGCCTGTAATGCCTCATCGTTGTCGACGGAAGGTTGTCGACGGAAGGTTGTTGACGGAAGGTTGTCGACGGAAGGTTGTCGACAGAAGGTTGTCAGCAGATGGTTGTCAGCAGAGGTGTCACGCTTTCTTTAGTCGGACCATAAAACCACCATCCTTCCGTTCCGCAGCCGAGCGTGCTAATGGCTACGCTACTCCCTGCCAAAGCATATTTAGTTCTCCTTGTCTAGGACCCTGGAGAGTGTTTGCAGAAATTCTTCGAATCATACGGATGCCTCCCAAACGCCCTCCAGGGCCTCCAGCATTTAAGATTCACAAACAATTGTGTACTTAATTAACATCTTAACCATGCATCAGTGACACATGTAGCAACACTGCGCTAAAGGCTTTCGTTTCACCGCACTTTAGGTCAACAAAGTGCCCCCCTGAATTTTTTGTGTCAGCTTCGGTAGCTGAGCATAAAGTATTGAGTAAGCTTTGGTAGCTGAGTGCGAAGCTTCGGCTACTTCTGTATGTATCTGTTTTTGTATCTCTGTTGAAGTTTTATACAGTCGAGTTCCGCTGTTTCTCTGTGTCCGCTACACGTCCTCCGCCAAATCACGTGCACCTCGAAGAAGCGAGATGGAAGAAAAGAACCGACTTTACTTTTTAGTTATTTTTTATTTGGTTTTATAACGTCGTACGCGAAAAATTCTAGACTTGTGCGAAGGGAGAAGCCGTGTCGTAGAGATTCAAGACAGCGAAAATAATGGAATAAGTCAGTGACTATTAGTGGGATATCGAGTGGGCGCACATAGGTTTTAGATATAAATTAAATCCGGTACCGATCGTTTAAAATGACGCAAAAAAGGGACCCAATTAGCGCTTACAACATTTATCGTATTCTGGTTAACAGGTGCTGATAAGAAATCGATTGTCAGCATGGAAGAAAAAAAAATATGCTGAGGGTTCTCATTTTCTACAAATGAAACATTAAAGTTACAAAATTTAGAATTTGAATAGCGAATATCTGCTTGCAGATAGTATAGCCTAGTCCAAGCAAAAACTGCAATCGTTTTTTGGCTGCTTCAAGATCGTATTATAATTTCCAAAGGGCACAAGCCGGGTGCTGCCACAGTGAGCGTCTTATATATCTGCCCACTGCTCGTAAATGGTTGGTGTGCATGAATGTAATCCAGCGCCGACATCTTGAGCAAACGCGGACGACTCAGTCCCTTGTGAAGTCGACTTCGGTGAGTGAGCCGAGGGCGACGATGCACAGCGCGGTAGCGACCAGCCATCTGCACGTTCTCGCAACAGGGGCAGATGACCTGTCCGGTTGAGAAGTGATGCAGCCGCCGAACCGGGCGTCGTTCTCACGTACTTCTTTGTGCAGGCTGACGTCGCCACTGGTGCAGTTCGATGGTAGATTGGCGCACTCTAAGCGCGACAGGGCCAAGCTGCGAAGAGTACATATATTTAGAGAACGGTATACTCAACTGTTTGTATACCTTTGTGCAGGCTGACATCACCACTGGTGCAGTTCGATGGTAGACTGGCGCACTCTAAGCGCCAATCTATAAACGAGCTATTCGTATGATAACTTATTCAAATAGTACATACCCCAGCAGGCCACTCTTTCAGCAGCTTCGTATCTTACCCCTATCAATGGCATATAAACTGAGGATAGCTGAAATAGTAAACAATGTAATAAAATCTAACAACCCCCTGCCCCTTAGTTTATTTAGATTACCGATGAAACAAACAAGCACTGCAACTAACAATCAATTAAATTTGCCACCTTGTTACAATATGTACGGCCGGAGACTCCTAGAATACAGCGGAGCCCATTTGTGGAATGAAATCCCAAATGAAGTTAAAGAAAAAAATAACTTTTCGCATCTTTAAAACACTATTTAATTTCCATGTAAATGTAGGAATGAATTCACTTGTGTGTGTTAATCTTGAAGTTTTTTATTTACACGGTCTGGAGTAATATTGTGCTTGTTTTGTATTTGTACCCCTCACTAGCCGTAAAGGCTATGGGTCCAACCAACTCTTTGTGTAATGTTTCTTAGAATAAATAAAGAAAAAAAACATGCTGACTGACATTAAAACAATGTCAACTAGACGTTCTACAAAGGTATTGAGAATCCTATTTTTTACCCTAACAGCTTAGTTCTCTACAGATAAGCCCAACTATAGTCGGATACAACTCCAGAGTGAAGCGGCTTTCCCCCGTCAGAGGACCCTCTTCGAGCCAATGGCGTCAGCCGATTATCACGAGCTTGCTACAGCGCGACAATGCAAGGAGTGGTCCACGAAAGGTGATAGTCCCCTGTTTGCACAGTCGGGAATAGTCCCGTCCCTGCATTGTTACTCTGGCAGGCTCATGAGAATCGGCCGACGCCACTGGCTGGAAGGGAATCCTTTACAGGAAAAAGCCGCTCCGTTCTCGATTTGTATCGCACTATAGAGCACCTTGTACGATGCAAAAGTCGGTACTGGAAGCACAGATGAAGATTATATAGCCCGCTAAAGGACTGAGTTGTAACTAGAGGTTGTACTTCATAGGTTAATCCGAAAAAAACAGATAAAAGTACACGGAATTCAGTTTTCGAAATTCAGTTTTAGCCGAAAAAAGTCAGTATTCTTGGCATGGAAGGCATAGCTGCCTGGCTTCTGAGTAAGGGTTGCATTCTGTAAAAATTGAAAATTAGCTAAATAGGGATGCCACGGGCGTGACGCGACGGTGCTATTGTTGGATATGTAGCGCAGTTGTACGATCTGAGGTATTTCGCCGCGACCTTACACGCCTCTACAGACCGGAAAGCACCACTTCCTCGCCGCCGGCTAGCTAACGAATCATCACCCACTTAGAACAGTTAACTGGTTAAGTAGGTTTATCAGCTGCGCGTAGGACAGTGACACGAAATGATGCATGGGTTTCGCGAAAAAGTATGTTCTGACTACCGCGAGAATTTAGCGGCAGTTCCATCTCTGCCGTACAGACGAGCGCTCAGGAAATCGGTAATCTTTCGACACCATCGCTGCCGTGTCCACTCCTACAAAAAACTGCGCAAGAGCGAGTTAACACTCCAAGCCGGCTAGCAGTAGAAATGGTAACAGTGTTGGCACGCTGTAACGGCGTGCTAAACATTCTAGAGTCCCTCACTCCTAACATAGCCCATGATGTGGCGAAGCTTTGAGGTGCTTTCGCAATTGACAGAGGGTCGTTATACTCACGAACAGAGGGACGAGTCATTAGAGTTAAGTCCGTCGCCAGCACTGCTGTTCATCGCAGTTTGACGCAGGCAGGTGGCTTGCCGCTCATCTTGTTCGAGACATTTGTACTCCGTCAGGTACTCTGCGAAGACAAAGAGTCACTGCGAGACTGTTACCCGCAGAACAAGGACAGCGCTGAACGTAGCCCCCGACGGAAATTTCAGTGAGAACATATGCCGCTCGCCGCCCCTGCTGAAAAAAGTTGTATGATGCAATAAACTCATACAGTTTGTCGTACAAATATCATAGACTTGTCATACAAATCACAGAAAATTATCACGCAAATGTCCTACATTTCTGCGAAATCATACAGTAATCATAGAGATGTCATAGAATATCATACAAACTGTATGATATATCATACAAATTGTATAATATTCTTTGATGAAGCCTCTAGGAGGTTATTGCATCATAGGACTTTTTTTCAGCAGGGGGAACAGTTCAAATATTAAAGATCTGCAGGTAAATTACCTGTAAACGACCTTAAGACTAGAGGCTAGGCTAGTCGTTGAAACAGTTCAGCTTCAAGTTGACAAAAACACTGAAAAAATGTAAACGCGCTTAGCAGCGCATCAGAGAAGTGCGAACTCGAGGGGTTGTGTTTTGTGGTTTTACCACAATGAAGTCAGTACTGTAGCGAAAGCCACACTCAAGGCGAAGCATTTTAGGGAAAGAAACTGATCTTTCACTCTGCACTATTTTCCAGTTTCAAGGGACTGAGCAATATACCATAAACAATGCAGACTAACTTTCACTGCCAAGGATGTTTGGGTGAAAAACTCACAAGCCTTTTCGTTAAAGCTGAATTTGGGAATAATCATCTCTACTGCCCTGTGAGGGAGTAAGGAGTTATTAGGCTATCTGAACATTTGTTTTCAAAGCGTGCCCAGAAAGCGCTGCGAATTTGTGGGATCTCTCTGATAAGGGAGGTTTACATATATTCATAAGTTGATGTGAGGGCTTGTATATATCAACTTTGAGGAGGCAGTGGAGGAAAAAAAAAAGTAAACACCACCATTCAATTACAAAATAGTTATATAAGAATGCAAGGAAGGGCAGATAATTACATTAATTAGAAGTAGGCAAAAAGAACGGTGCAAAATATTCGCATGAGCAAAAAATAAAAAACTGCGGTAGCATTCGAAAAACGCACCCAAAATATTCTTAGCTACATTTGCAAAGAAGTGAGCTCTCTAGGCGATGTTACGAATAAAATCCTCGTCAAGCTGCTTAGAGAATATGTCGTCGTTGCAAAGTAAGCCAATTCATTCAGCAAGACTGGCCCACAGAGTGGTGCCAAGGATTCCACGAAATAGGTATGGAAGGATAAAGTAAAGCGCTCGCTTAACGTTTGCAGGGAAAATTCTAGAAGGTAATTCTTAGTTTTGACACGAAACCACTTACATTGTTTTGAATTTTCTTCTAAGCTGTTATTATGTAATTTTGATGCGGTGACCAGTACGAAGAACCACCATCTGGAGCCAGCATCGTGAATCTAAATTTCTACGCATACGCGGGCGGCACAGGTACTGAAATATTGCCTTGTAGTCTGTCATCATATTTAATACGATGTGTTGCACGGTGTTAAAAAAAAAACGTACTCACCCTTGAGTTTCTTCTGGTTACAAAAGATGTTTCGCTGAGAACGGTAGGCCAGTTCTGTGTAGTGATACTTGCTCACGTCTGCCACGCAGTTTTCATAGAGATCCGCCTTGCAGGACGATATCACCCAGTCAGGCCTGGACAAGAAAGATATGAGCAAGTATGAAAATCCACTCCGTGAAATGGGGTCAGCATTACAAAAAAATTGTAGGCGATGAATGATACTGACGCGCCTCCTCTTGTGCGTCTTGCCTCGCGCCATTCCTCTTCTCTGCGGACACCATGCTACTACGCCGCGAAACCCGGTGATGTGGTACTAACAGCTATCGCTGTAGAAGCATTCACGTAATTACCGCTATCACTTCCAGCAAATATAGACATCTTCCAGATGATGTAATCTGACGCTGTCAAGTAGCGACCACTTGGTAAATCAATCTATCAATGATTACTAGGGGTTAATTAAATTTATCGGTTCACTGCGTCCGGAGGAGCCGCTGCCGTTGATGGGATCAGTACATATGAGCAGCTAGAGTGACCCAGCCGGTCAGTTATCGTGTGAAACGCTGTCATCATCATCATCATTATCATCAGCCTGACTACGCCCAGAGCAGGGCAAAGGCCTCTCCCATGTGTCTCCAATTAACCCTGTCCTTAGCCAGTTGCGGCCACCGTATTCTAGCAAACTTCTTAATCTGATCTGCCCACCTAACTTTCTGCCGCTCCCTGGTATGCTTGCCTTCTCTTGGAATCCCCTGTGTTACCCTTCAGGACCAGAAGTTATTTTTCCGTCGTACTGCATGCCCTGCCCAAGCCAGCGGGCCTTTCTTCATTCACCCTCTCCTCTTGTGCGTCTTGCCTCGTGCCATTCCTCCTCTGTGCGGACGCCATAATACTACGCCACAAAAACAGGTGATGTGGCACTAACAGCTATCGCTGCAAAGCATTCACGTAGTTAAAGCTGTCACTTCGAGAAAATATAGACATCTGCCCGATGATGTAATCTGACGCTGTCAAGATGTACTGAAGCCCGATTACTAGGGGTTAATTAAATTTATCGGTTTATTCGTGTTTCTAAATGCAAGCTTTATTTTGTTTTTCAGGCTTGGTATGTGAAACCTGCGCAGGGCGTTCACTGGCTTACTAAAGCTCTTGGAGCGGTTCGCTGTATGTGCATCGCGGGGAAGCCCATAGTGGAACATGAAAAAAAAAAAGAAACTTGAACTCATAGTTCGTCCGTAAACGAAATTTCCAGACGTCGAATGGGCGCGAACAGCCAATCGCAGCGTATTTAGCAGCTACAAGGCGGATGATGCGGGTTTTGCAGTTTTAAAAAACATCGAATCCTTGTACATTTTTTTTCTTTTCTTATTGGCATTGGCTGGTGTTCCAGTCCTACATTATCTTCCCGCAACCATTAAGGAATGACTGTCTACCAGCGGTCTTTTTAAACGCCTTTTTGAAGTGTGCGATGACATTTTGCGTTTCTTATTTGTTTGTGTGTGCTTTCTGTTGCCACCAACTTCAAAGGTGATTAGGGGCCTGGGTTTAAAAGCTAATACTTTGTGGTTTTACCTGCACATCTCGAACTTTGGCAGTGCGGAGGAATTCGAAATGTACGAGTCGGTGTCGAGCAGTTCAGTAAGCCTTTCCGAAGTGAACTGCTGGTAACACTCGAAGACTTCCGTGGCGTTGCAAGTGGCACGCGGTTGAATGCAGGGGCCTGCGAGAGAAAACATTCTTTTTTTTTTAATGGAGCGGTGTTGTGGTCATAAAGAGCAAACTCATGCATAAAGTTTACTCACAGCGCCAGCTAATGATTGGCCATGCGGAAAATGCCACTTCTCCACATTAAACCCGCAAAAATGACGCCGTACCATTGGGAAAAACGGTGTCCCGCCTGGTTCAAGCGGCAGCAAGAAACTACATAATATAAGAGTAGCGCCAAACCAGGACGACGGACAAAAGGGGAGAGAACACACACCCACAACACAGGCACTATGTTGTGGGTGCGTTGTGGGTGTTTGTTCTCTCCCCTTTTGTACATCGTCCTGGTTCTGCGCTACTCTTATGTTATGGATCAGTACCGACTTGCCCAAATTTCCACCCTGGTGAACAAGAAACTTGTAGGATGTATTCATCGAGTTTATATATCACGGCAACGTGCATGTTCGTTCGGAGGGAGGAAGGCCCTCGTCAGGCACCATGCCTTTTGGCCTCCTTCCTGAAGTGCTTGTAGAGACACTTCAAATAAAATAAATACTTTTCAAGTCAGTGTAACTTGTTCAGTTTCACATAATAGTCTACAGAGTGTTCTTTAATTTCCATTTAGTTTTTAAGCAAAAATCTCGGCGTTATATATTTTACAAATATTTTAAACAAGCATTGAAATAGGTAGAAGTGATATGAGATTAAAACTTTAAAATCCAATACTTTTTTAGTTTTTGCTGTTACTAGCTAATGTATATAGCCACCCTTTATTCATGACCCGCCGCAGTGCCTTAGTGGCGATTTGTTGAACTACTGTGCCCAAGGACGCGAGATCGAATCCCCCACCATGGCGGCCGCGTTTCGATGGAGGTGAAAGCAAAAAAAATCCTTGCGTCTTGCGACGTTACGGCATGTTATGAACCCCAGGCGGTCTAAACTAATCCGGTACATTCCAGTACGGCGTGTATCATAACCCATGTATACTTTTGGGACGATAAACCCCCCATACGATAGCGTGCCAAACCTTTTCTCCATGACTGTGCTTTTTGAGAACATGCCTGCAACGACTTCTTTGACCCCTATTTTCACCTTCAATAAAATGCATAGTGTGCTGCATGATTTGTAGAAGACAAATGATCTTGAATAAGATGCCATGGCGCGAATAATACTCTCGAATACGCCACGCGTATCACCTGTAACGAATACTATTTCGGTTGGCATTACCACAATGAACCAGTACGGATAAAAGGCGTACTAGCATAACAACAAAGCAAAACATCGCAAATTTCCGATTATGGCATCATTTCCATGCCAATTTTTATGAACTGCTGACACCTTTGCCTGTAACCATGATACAGGCTACATGAGGTGACTGCTTTAACGCTGGTCTGAGTGAAGCAATGTGGAATGTCTTGAAAAAGTCTGCAAGTGCTCTTTTGCATGACGTCATCGACTCACAGTGTTTAAGAAGAGGTGTAAAGACTGCCAGTACCGAATATTTATTTCAGTAACTTAAAGCACGTATTCACACTGACCTCCTCTAGCCCCTCAGAGGTTCGGCTGGCACAAAAAAGGCTATTAGACTGGTTGCTGTGCTTTGAGGCGGAGTGAATGGGACTTTTGTACAAACAAATTACCCACACAAACTGTTGTCACAAAGTGTTCTCGGTAATGCAGATCGCACATCGCAAGGCTGCTCATCTGTGACATCACTTTGCTTTTTGGGCAGTTTATAACCAGCTGAGCAAATGCGTCTGCTTTATTTCACACGGGCAAAAAGCTTATGAGTTGTTTGTGGAATTGTTTATCTTCTCTTCTGAATTTTGCACGCTGTTAACTTTAGAACAAATTTAGAAGAGTCAGCCAAACTAGACGCCTTGCCAATAGTGTCTTCTTGCCATAAAGCCGACAGGTGGGGTTAGCAGACTCGACATTGCAATACATGGAATCGCACTCACATTTATTTGAGGACTAAACAATTATAAAAAAAAATTGGCTGTGGTTTAGCTCTGGTTAACCCTAGTTGAATTGCGAAAGCAATTGAGCGCGTCATCTCTTCCTCGCTTCGTTCTTTCGTTGTTGCCTCTCTTTCGAGCTCTCCATAACGACTAGAATCCACTAAGGCGATATATATATATATATATATATATATATACACACACACCTCCTGACCCTTTACCCCAGCGGAGCACATCTGGTGGAGCGAGCGGTGACGGCAGCGGCGTCGACGGCGGCGCCATCTGTTGGAGCGCGGCTGCGGCGTTGCTAGGTAACGGCGGCTAAAGGTTGTTCATGGGCCACGGCATACGGCTGAAGTGTGACCACGCGACGAGCCGAGCTGGCTGGCGTAGTCTTGCTTTTGCAACAAAATATTTGTTGCCAAAAGTTGCGAGAAATATCCCAAGACAGTAACATGACCACCAAGTAAGTTCGTAATGCCGGAATGGTTGGTTACAAAGAGCATTCAGAGACCGTTCGGATGGTGTTGATTTCCACGGCAGGTTCAGAATAAGAGCAAACCTTCACTGCTTGATGCAGGACACAAGATGGTCTTGTGGAGCCCTGTACTAGAGGGCTCAGTCTTAAGCCAACTTGGTTTCGACTTATCGGCAAAGCCCTGTTAGCTGAATGCAAGAACTGACAGCACTCTCACAACTGTATTACTTTCGTGCTTTAATACGAGAAGATACTGTACAGGTCCAGCTTAAGCAGGAACCTTAAAGCGAGAGAACCTTCGTCTGCAGTAGCATTCGAGCCAAGACTTACACCTTTCATGTAGGACGATAGCGCGTGATATTATACGGGAAACGCGCCCTACGCTTTGTCAAGACATAGGTTAATACTGCTCCGACAGTTTTTATTTCATGGACACTTCTGGGTGAGGAGCCCTAGCAATTCTTCGAATAACCCCTGAAATTTTTCTATAGGACAGGGCTGGTGGTGGGATCCTAACGCCCTCTACATTCGCTTTAGTAAAAGCAAAGAGAGTTCACTGAGGCAGTCGCATTAGTCGCATGCTTGAAGAGGCAACATGTGTGCTGTAGTGGTTACTTTTTCTGCCGCTGGGGGTCATCATGTTACGTAAATTACTAAAGATACGTTACAGTAAACATTTTTTAAGCATAATAATAATTTCTTAAGATACACTGGCACAAATCTTTTGAGTTTAAACAAGAGGCGTGCTACTGAATTAAGTTTTTTAGCAGACATGCCATAAGTGGAGTTGCCAGGATAAGCTCAAAAAATCCACCAAGATATATTTTAGCCATTCCACACATTCAATAGGCGGCCATTTAAAGGAAACATATTTACAGTCTGAATTATGTAACTAAAAAGGCAGTTACAGTTGCCTTTAGCGGAGAGCGAGAACAGACAAGTTGCGTCTACAATTTCATAATGGGTGAACGAACGCATTGCATTGAACACATCCTTTTGCAACGTACAAGTGGCCGTTTTATAAGAAACAGAATTTGCCAGTAAAACAGTGTAGTCTACATATTGGAACACTGAATTTTTGAAAATTGCCAAAAGAAGACATGAACAAAAATGTTAAAAATGCCGATGGTAAAATTTACCCTTCAGGAAGTCCAGCATTCAGCAGCACCTTAGAACTGGAAAATGCCTTTGTGATCTGTAGCGGCTACACGAAATCTACTGCTCAGGCAGTTCTCGACTATTTCACAAAAACGCCCACAGAATTCCAAGAAATGCAGTTTGCTTAACGAGATTTGACGGTTCAGAGTGTCAAACGCTTTCGTTGCCTCTAAGAACGAGTATACGTGGAAAGTTTTTGGTCATAGGCTGAGAACAGTTCACACGAATATTCCTCATGTAGTGAAATCATACCACGCCGAGAAACAAAGCTAAGTTTACAATCAGTTAAGGTATAAAATTGATTAATAAACGAAGAAAGTTCTCCAAGACGTGAGCAATACTAACAACAGAACTTCCCGGAGGCACAAATTAAAAAGAAAACACATTCCTTATGGCCCTTGGTTTCTGTGGCTGTTGGCTTCTTGCATATGTATGACGAGCTTCTCATTCTCCTTCCCTTGCCTGCTTATTTGCGTAACGAGGGCCTCGGTTCTGGCAGCCTTGATTCCTTAGGAAGCACAAGAGGGTTCTCACACAGCTTCCACCCTCGCCGTTCGATGACGTTCCACGTCACACCAGCGGTAACTCAGAACGTACTACGTCTGCCGCTTATGAACGAGGGCGGCGCTGGTGAGCATTGTCAAGGTTAGGTCACACATAAACATAAATAGCCCCGAAAGCAGATTTCACAGCCGTCGCCGTAGCTCAGTTGGTAGAGCACCGGACGCGTAATTTGGAGGTCGTGGGTTCGAATCCTACCGGCGGCATATGGTTGTTTTTTCTTCTGCTTTTAGAGATCTCCCATTGACGAAAACCACTAATTAAAAAAAAACACATCTCTTATATGCTGCTTGGTTTCTGTTGGTTTTGGCTTCTTTCGGAGGTACAAAATTTACGCGCGTATGAAACGAAAACATGGCAATTCTATTGCGATTTTGTTCCAATTATATTGAAATTATGCTCTAATTACATTCCGATTCTATTCTATTCCTTTGTATTTTACTGGTTAACATTTCGTATTTTGCCACCTTCGATGACGTCACACCATTTCGGCCAATCAATCGCGAGTTTAGTAACGTCGCCACTGTTTGGGCGACGCAGTGCTTTCGTGTCAATGAGCATCTAATGCTTTCGCATTAGTAAACATAGCTGTCATGTAAGATGCTTCGTTACAAATTAAATTGAGCACTAATTGCATAACTTAATACCTTGAAGGCCTGGTCGGCAAGTTGGCAGGCGGGCAGGGCCGGGCATCTTGATTTTGGATAAGTGCGAGAGGTTTCCTCCAGGGGGCTGATGCCCCGCCGAGAACGCAGGTGACTTTTGAGCAGTAGCGGAGGCCTCTGTGTTCACATGCAATGAACTAGACTGTTGAGACGTCATACCTGCAAGAAACGAAGCTTTGCTACAGTCAAAGAAAGTTGGTGGCCTTTTTATAACGCATATTTTCAGAGAGGAAAAGCACAGGAAGTGCAAAGGGAAGAAAGGGAAGAACTAGAAAGCGCAAGCAATAGATTAAACTGGATGTTTGGTTTAGTTTGGTTTATGGGGTTTAACTTCCCGAAGCGAATCAGGCTATGAGGGACGCCGTAGTGAAGGGCTCCGGAAACTGGATGCATATTCAGCGCCAATTTGATTATCGGATGAAACGGTCATTCGTTTGACAGTTTTTAGGTGTAGTGACCGTGCGACCCAGCCGTCGTATGTACAGAGGGCAAAACGCATGTCTAGAACACGCTCTGAGCGTGTTTCGGGCGTAACACGCGATAACTGGCGATAAGATTTGGTTAGAAATGGTCTGGATGTAAACATGTGCAGTTAAACTCATAGAATTTCATCGTCATTTTTTGCCTTCCTGGTCGCAGCGGCTTTGGGAGCTCCGGAACACACAGTTTGGTTGTTCTAGGCATGGGTTTTGCCCTCTGTACACATTACTCTTAACCTGCATTTGAAAAGCGATTGAGGAAAGGTCAGAAGAAAGAAACAGATGGACGAAGATTTAGTGGGATGCATACCCAGGAATTCTGGAGAAGAGCATTTTTCAACCAAATGTTGTGTACAAATGCATTTTTTCTATATATCGTATTTGTTTTCTACGGCAGTCTTAGCCATTCGATGCCAGCGATAGACAAACTTTATAAGCAAGGTTTTCTGCGCATCGCAAGAATAGAGCATTACTTTCGATATTTACATAGCAGTCTAGAAGAATGCGGTGAGGTGCTAGTTGGTACGACATTATGAAAACAGGGACTGCGCAAAAAAAAAGGACGGCACTGCATGCGCTCGTCCCGTGTGCTTCTTCTCTCTAGTCCAGTACTTTTTTTTTTGCGCATTTCTTATTTTTATATTTACATAACAGCGCCTTGCAATATTCCTCAGTTGCCTCACAATTAAAATTCATGTCAAAGAATCCTAGACTTTGTGCGGAGATGATCGAGGAAGCACTTATGCTACACTAATTGGGGAAAGGTGGTTAGCGTCTCAAAGCTTCACCAGAACTATAAGAGACACCTAGTGCATGGCTTTTGATTTAATTTCCAGCAATCGTGGTTCTTTACGTGCATTGATATTGCACAGTGCACTGGAATCTTATGCATTTCGCATCCATCGAAACGGGGCCTCTGCCTCGGGATTTGTGCTCGCGTACTGAGGTTCAACAGCCCAAAGTCATTACGACTCAGCCACAGTAGCGGACGCGAGAAAGCCCCAATGAAACGCTTAAAGCTGAGACCCCATTGGTCGAAATGATGCATTGTTTGAAACAACACGTACGTGTCGCCTAAGAAGTGTATGGAATGAACATGCGCACCGGCAGACGAAGTCGAAACGCGAGTATGTAGTAGGATGGCGCACTGATTTGGCGCTAGGATGCTTGCCTTAGGCTCGAGATCTTTATTAAATCTCGTGACGCCAAAAGTCAGGGCACTTTAGCATGATTTGTGTGTTCATTTCACTTTTCACCCCAGTTTTACGCAGTAAGGCTCCAAGAAGGCAGTGGTTTTAACAGCTGAGTTTAATTAGAATAGTGGTTTGAGTAGTAGTTGGAGTAGCTGAGCAATTTCACATTGATCTGATTTGTAAAGCACCCAGTGAAATAAGGGAGATAATTACAAATACACTAAAGCACAGTTTTTGACATTAGAAGGAGGATAAAAGCTCCAAAAGCAATGAACAATGTAAATTACAAGGTAAGCATTGAGTGACTGCTTACGAGCTGAAAAATGAAAAAGGTATTTTGCTCTTAATGCTGGCAACGTCGTATACGGTGTTCTGATGCCTACTGGTTGGTTTGGTTGGTTTATGGGGTTTAACGTCCCCAAGCGACTAAGGCTATGAGAGACGCCGTAGTGGAGGGCTCCGGAAATTTCGACCACCTGGGGTTCTTTAACGTGCATTGACATCGCACAGTACACGGGCCTCTAGAATTTCTCCCCCAAAGAAATTCAACCACCGCGGCCGGGATCGAACCCGCGTCTTTCGGGACAGCAGCCGAGCACCTAACCACTGAGCCACCGCGGCGGCCTCATGCCTACTGATGCAGCAGTCATACAAGAATGTGAACACAGTTCCTTCGTTCTATTTCTCTCTCTAGTGTTTTATTTTGCGGCCAGTTCAAAAATAGCCGCATCCCAACAAGCCCATCCTTGTACTCCTGTGCTGACGTAAAAGAAATGCAGCAAGTGAGGTGCGTTCTTCGGATGCCACTCTGGTTTTATTTGCAGATCATGATCAGTGAGAAAGGCTGATAAAGAATTCTGACAGAACTCCGTGGAGTGGTATCTGGCTTATTTTTATCAGCTAAAGGTCTTCGCTAAACATTGGACCTTGGTCTGCGAAACAAATAAGATACACTACACAGCCTGCTGAAGCACTTCGCGACAATGATAACAACAACAACAGAAGTGTTTTCATGAGAGGGTAAGCAGATAACGCTGGAGCTGTACTGGTGCAACACGCCACGCGCAAAGAAGATATAGATAAAGATATACTGCAAATTTGAGCGCAAGGAAAAACGATGAGAGTGAGAAGGGCTGTAAAAACGACGTATTGCCAGACGGCCGGCTGAATGCTTTGCTTGACGTTTGCTTAACCAAGTCTTAGCGCGATCGTTTCGATACGGGATGTGAGTTTATGTTGGAGATGTTGGAACGGTATTGATATCTTTGCGGCATCCTCTGACCGAAAACACCTTGATCAGTGCTACAATGGGCCGCAGACTTCAGCAGCCATTGCGGAGGGTGGCTGATAATAAATAGCGCATCTAAAGCAGAGTAGCGTAGGAAAAACCTTTGGGAACGCAATCTGCCAAGTATCTAATCTTCATTTCTAACCATGGTATTAGTTATGTATTCACGGTGCTTTTGAAGCATTCACTGCCGTCTAACTACCCTTCGAAGATGCTTAAGTACGACAGAGCGATTTATGACTCTGCTTATTCGACTGATCCTTCGAATGATTGATTGTTTCTGAATAAATAGCTTTATTAGCACGAACTGTTAGCCTTACAAATGAAAACATAGCTTCTTCACTCAAAACATTTATAAATGTAAAATTCAGGAAGAAAGTTTTGCGAAGACAAAATGATGACTAAATTTCAGCCTGGAAGAAGAAAAAGCCAATAATGCATCCAAGTGTACTACTGACGCATGTATTTAAAATATACGCGGGTCCCTGTGTGTATATGGCCACTGTAAACATCGAAAGTAAGTCAGACATCAAGAAGCGTGGGGAGGGAAATTACTTGCGTGCGTTGATCCGACGAAGACGATTGCACACGTGATGATCAATGCTGCCGCACTGGACTCCATGCTGAGCCGTGGAGGTTAACAATGTATAAGTGCCCAGAGGACCGCAGAACGCTTATACCCGTCTTTGCGACTCTTCGTGGAAAAAATTGATCAACTGACTACTCAGCCCACGTTATAATCACGCTCAGAAGATACGTAAGCCAAGAATAAGAAAAGAAATCTCAAATGCATTGACCCTTCCCACTAGTAGACGGGGTTTCACCGCACTGACACAAAGCAGCCTCTTATTTCGGAGGCCACTGCGCTGTGTGGGAGGTGTGGCGAGTTCTCCGGATTCCTGGGCAGCATATCTCAGCTTTATCTACACCCTGATAGATAAACGTATTTTCGGTGTTGAGTAAAGACTGTGCGTCATGGGCGCTATTGTTCGAGATAAAGAAAGCAGTGGAAAATGCGATGTCACAAGGAGAGGAGCATGTGTTGATCAACCCTTTGCATCAAAGGGGACGGCCGACACAAACAGGCTTGCGCACAAAGGCAGGAACTCGGGGGCGCGTTTTGTAGCGAAACTTTCCGCTTTAGATACTTTGGCCTCTTTCGATGTCGCCCTCTGATACCAACGCTCGCGGCTGGCACCGCCTACTAGCCTCCCGCTTTGGCGCCACAAAATCAGCTGCAGATAACACAGGGGCGAAACTCAAGTTGGGGAAAAGAACCATCACAGTGCCATACGACGGATGATACCCGAAGAGCATGCATGGCGCTTTGATATAATCTCAAGCATCTCCTTGAGGTAATTGCCGAATTAATAACTGATTGATTTGCTTATTGTTAATAAGTCACTATGAAAATGTATGGAGACAGAGCACTAGCGCGACACGATTGCAATGCACAATAGAGTACCAACTATCTCTTCAGCTCATTCTCGCGGTATGCGATATCTTGCGCGGTTAACCTCTTCGTGGGTGCTTTACATGTGTGCTGAAAACAATATCGCGTGATATAAACTGAGGCCGATAACCTCCTCCGAGCACCTGTACATTTATCCTTTATTGAGTTATGCACAGTGGGGAGAATATACAAACAATAGAACTCTGTTCCACGTTTGGGAGCCACAAAACAAAACGGTACAAAGAGCAAGCTATACACCCCGCTGCACTCGAAATAAAAAAAAAGGTGTACATGAAAGAAGCAAAAATAAATTAATCAAAAACATTGTTTCAGAGTCCGAACTAAGCATAATGTTATACACGGAGTAGCAAAAGCTAGCCCAGGGTTCGTGGTTACCGTCGCAGAAAACGCCGCTTTAACCACAACGTTGCCTATAGGTATACTACCTCTATGCCAAACTAACCTATGTTCCGGTATTGAGTCTGTGGAGCCTTTCAACTGGTAACGGTGAGCACCACTGCAGTCCAGACGCAGGTGGACCCATTGAAAAGAGGATTAGGTCGCGGTACATCTGTTTCAATCCCTCCTTTGTCCAAAGGAAAGTATAGTACTAAGTCTGAGAGGTTTTTCGTACTCGGCTCAGTTCTTTTTGTGTGTGAAGGTAGGTCCATTTTAGCCACAACATGGACACCTTTCTGCTTTTACTTTCGCGCTGGACGACCGCAGTATAAACTGAAAGTATTCCAAACATCAAGGAACTAAATATTTCAATTTCTGCTAACAAACTAGCGAATTCCTGTGAGCCGTTTTTGTTTCTCGCGGCCTTCATCTTGGAGTCTCGACGTTCCCACAATGTGGATTATACGGGATAACATGATCAGCCATAGTGTGCAAAGCATTAGGGTGCTTTACAATGTGCAGTGCAGCAGGTCTCCTTTGAATGCGCTAAAGTGGACAGTTTACTGCTAGTTCTGAGTAAGCGGATCGGGAGCTAGGGGTCTCGTTCCTCGCAGATCGCGGTTCGTAAAACAAGTTTTTATGGCATGCCTTTGAAAATATTGCCTTTCCACCATGGGCGCCACACGCAGGTTCCGGAGAATCTCCTCAGACTGCAACGTCTACAGCACCACATACTTCTGTCAAACCTATGCTTGACTAATATGCTCGATACCTGATGCGTGGTATCGAACATATCGAAACATATCGAAACAGCTATCGAGAATCATGTCGCGCATAATAACGATTGTGCAGTAAAAGCACCAGGACGGAAGACGACGGGCAAGGTAAGAGTTGGCTGTCAACTCGGATCCTCACTGAGAAAAGAACATCAACAAATAAGTGCATGTTTTTCAACCAATACGTCAGCAAATCAACAAACTCAATAAATGCGTGCAGAGCCAATTTGTCGAAAGAAAGGTGCAACTTGCAGATAACCACTCGCACTAGACTCTAAACATTAATACACCTATACGAGAGTAAAAAGGGAGTAAACTGTCCTTTAGCGCACTTCCTTTTTAAAGGGTGTGCAGTAGAGGACAACTTTATTCCTTTTGTACTCCTTTTTGTTTAGACTGTACGGCGCTATCGCCCTCCGTCGTCGTGTGTTCCATTCCTTTGCTTCTTACCGTGACTTTTAAATTTCGCGGATGTCAGCATTTCCGGCGTATAAGCAGCTTGTTCAAGCTCGCTCTGTTGGAACTGAGTTAACCAGCTATTACGCTGTTGGTGACTTTCCTGCAGAGAATGAGGGCACCAAACGCAAACAGACTAACTGCTGTGGCCTGGCCAGACGTAACCACCTCATTTGCACCCGCAGTGACATGCGGCGAAATCATGACATTAGAGTCAGGCATGTCCATTTCCGGCGCTGAAGTTCCTGCAGGTTGTGGCATCGATGCGGCGCAGCCTGCCAGCACTTGCGAATTCACGTAGGTCCTCCGTAGGACGCCAGTCTTGAAATTGGAGCACATGGGAATGTGCAGGTCCAAACACTCCAGGCGCTTTCCTCCGGCCCTGTCAATGACATGTACGCGTGGTTGGCACGTACAAAACAAGCAGAGCGAAATGCAATAGACGAGAGATGGATGCACATTGAGAGCGCCTCTAGTAAATTGTAAATTGGTTTTATTGCGAAAGCAACACTACGCTCATGAGCGGCCTTTCGCGTAGCGGTGGCCGGTAGCCACTTTTGACCTTTAGAATGACCTCTGACGTCATACCAGCGTGAGAGATGGGCTACCAAGTCGAGTCGTCGCGCAGCGGCGGCCGGTAGCCACGCGTGACAGCAGACGCGGCGCACTGCGTTCTTTCTTTAGACGCGGCGCGCCGCGTTTCTCCCGTTAGAGGCGCTGCGCTCGCTTTCGCAACCTACCAGGCTTAACCAAAGCTGAGTTCCCGCGAATTTTTTTGAGTAAACGAACTGGCGCACTATCTGGCTCACATATCTCGGAGGACACCTGAACCGCATAATCCTGAAATTGATGCGATGATGGTATTTACGTGTTTGCATTCCGCTGTTCTCATTTATTTATTTATTGATACCGTCAAGGACAGTGACATTTCAGAGAGGAGTGGATGAGATGAGATAAGTGAAACGAAATTAAAATACAAAAATAGATGCGCCGTGTCCCTGGCCATAACATTCTGTCTCAGCATAAATTTCTACTGACAAGTCAGAACAACAAACAAAGGTATCAGAGAGACGTTAACTCACAAGTTGTGAGCCCTAGTATACAATGTTAACAGAGCTGTTGCGGGAATGCAGGTTGTCTGCATTGCTGGCTGTTATCCAGGAAGGTTATGGTTTATGGTTTATGGGGTTTAACGTCCCAAAGCGACTCAGGCTATGAGGGACGCCGTAGTGAAGGGCTCCGGAAATTTCGACCACCTGGGGTTTTTTAATGTGCACTCACATCGCACAGTACACGGACCCCTAGAATTTCGCCTCCATCGAAATTCAACCGCCGCGGCCGGGATCGAACCCGCGTCTTTCGGGTCAGCAGCCGAGCTTATCCGGGAAGGTGTTCCACGTCTACAGACGCACAAGGAATAATGGGGTGCGAACAAGGTTATGCCTGGCGTCAAGTTGTGCCCACTTTGTGAGCGTGATCAAGCCGTGATAATTTTAAGGATGGAGGAAGTTTGATTTCATCACTTAGGGTTGGGAAATAATAAAAAAATTCTGAAATAAACATAACTACGAGAATTTTTCAACGGGAACCTACGGATCGTAGGTTAAGCGCGTGTTTCACGTGACACTTGCAGTACTGATGTGGTTAAAGAGAATAAAAGGGGAGTTATTTTGCACGAGCTTGAGAGAATTTGCTTATCAGAGCTAGGGCTCCAAATTGTTGATGGCGATTATAGTTTGCTGTATAACATCAGCTTTAGAGAGGCAGGGGCACTGGAAAATTTTCGGCTTACTTAGCCTAACATGCTATTAGCATTGTTAATTATCGTATTCATATAGAACCACCAAGTGAGCAAAAGAAGACATTCGAACACTGGGGTACCGATATGATGTCCTGGCCTCGAGTATATGTTTTATTAAGATATGTGATTGGGGGAATGATGCGTGAAATCCCATGAGCAAAATCTTTCGCTTGCTCGCCGGAAGCACGAAGCATCGCAGCATCAGAAAGGGCTCACTGCATTAACTGACCTATGAGGTGCTGCATTTATTGAGAAATACTATATTAGGAAGTCAAATTAAGACCCGAAAAGATGCTAGGAATCTTTACGTGCCAACGGAACACTCTGAGCCGCAGTGGAAACCTTAGAATTGAAAACTGGTTACAAGTTACAAGGAGAAGCGTAGTATTGTTCTCACTCTCAGTGAACACTTGAAACGCACCTTTAGTGCACGCTAAAGAACCCCAGGTTTTTCGAAATTATACTGCAGTCCTCCACTACGGCACCTATTTCTCCCTTTGTTCTTTCCCTCCTATCATTTGTCCCCTCCCTACTGTACCTCTTTCTCCCTTTATTCTTTCACTCCAACCTTCCTCCCTTCCTTTAAAGCACGGTTCGTGTGTCCACCGAGATGTGAGACAATTACTGCATCATTTCCTTTGCTCAAGGATCAAATTTTCTATTTTTTTTGTTCTCTTACAGCGTGGTTCAGGTGTCCATCGAGATGAGAGACAAATCCGCAGAGGTGGCTCGGTGTTTAGGGCGCTCGGCTAATGAGCCAGAGCCCCCGGATTCGAACCTGACCCGGGTACCCCGACAACTCATACGCGCCTCAAGAGAAAGAGGGAATGTGGGAGTGAAAGAATAAAGAACGAAAGACGTACCGACGTACCGTAGTGGAGGGCTCCGGAATAATTTCGGCCACCTCGGAATCTTTAACGTGCACTGTCATCGCACAGCACACGGGCGCCTTTTGCGTTTTGCCTTCATTGAAACGCGGCCGCCGCGGTCGGGCTCGAGCCCGGGTACTCTTCAACTCTCTTAGATCAGTGCATTACGTCCTCATGGCAACAGGATCGACTTACCACCCTACGCAGCAAGACCTGATTCCGACTGCCGGCCTCACTACATACCAGATCTGCACCAGCTCTCGCGTTATTTTGCTTTATACGCCCGCAATCTTTGTGGAATTTTTTTGGCCTGGGGCAGGGAAGAAAATTACCTTAAAGAAGCAGCAGAACGTGGTAGTCTCCTAAAACGAGTTGCTGGGCGAGTTGGTATTTCATGCTCACACTCAGACAGCGTGACGACGAACAACGACAATAGGGAAACTTTCCTTTTTATGATTATCATGATTATAGCTACGGCGTCAGAAGGATATTCATACTGTGGCAAGCGAAATTTCACATCCGGCAACTTACGTGCAGTCGTAACGACTCGGTGCCATGCTGTCCTTCGGTGTCTTGGATATATTCTGAATGCAGTCCTTGAAGCCAGGTTGCTGGGCTATGCAGATGGCTGCTTGTGCGTACGCTGCAAAAATGAAACTGATCATTATCATGGTAATCATGAGATTGGTTTTGGCTACTCTTGGCCTAAGAGCTCCTTCAGTGCAATTGATAGTCACCGAGAAGTAGTCGCCCCCTTTTCGGACGTGCATGGCAAGAAACATTGATATGACAAGGCATGAACCTTCATCATGAGAAAATTTGGGTTCATTTGAAAGAGAGTGATTGATAATGTGTCAGCATACTGTGATGAGCGGACTGAATCTAGATTTAGAAGCTTATACGCAGCGATAAAATCTGCCCCGAAAAAAGAGGCTTTTAACTGCATTGCTGTTGAGAGGTAGCCTGGGTGTGAGTTTGCAGTTGTGTTATCATCGTATTACAATAATTACAGCTAACTGTCAGCGCTGGTGTACGTTTTTATAACCTGTAATTTGCCTTTAATTCACTGCTTTGTAACCGTCATGGATTTAAAACTAGCCGAAAAAGCTTTGTTACCAGGCGCTGAGCTTTCGCACATAAATAAGACTCACAGCGAGGTTAGCCCTGCAAAACGAGAGGTTCGTCAAAAGTCGTGGAGGTATTTCCATTTCGAGATATACTCTAGATAGTATTCATTTATTGATTACGTCATAATTATGTGTTACAAGCACAGCGGGTTCTGTTTTCTAACTAGATTTCCTTCTGGCGTATAAATTCAGAAAATAATTCTCAAATTTAGGGCAAAATAACCAGAAAATTCGCAACTTTCTACGAAAGCTTTTTTCCCTCTCATGTTGCCCACGGCTGTACATTCATTTGTAAACTGCTGTTTTTCTTGAATTAGACATTATCACTCTTGAAATATTGTCACGTTGTAGTGACGGCAGTCCAGCGGTCAGGAAGACACCAGAAAGACTTTCAAACGAAGCTCTTTATTTGGGCTGACTTGCGCCCGCAAAAGAACTGAATCACTCGGTGGCGGCGTAAGCAACAAGCGTGCTCGTCAATCGTCGAACTACGAATGTCCGCCGCTCGCGGCATCGCTCAATTTAAAGCCGGCAAGGAAACTTCCAGATAGGAGGACAAGATCATCTACAGTAATCTGGAAAAACCTAGATGCTGCGATCAATCGAGATTAGACTGGTCGCTTCTCGCGTCACGAAACAAAAATGATAACAGCCCTTTCCTGCAGCCTTGAGCGTGAACGAACAAACACTACAATGATACGTGGCACTATCACTTGTTTTTCAGTCCTTGGTAGTCACGAAGAAAGCCTTGTGATCCGAGAAGTTGTAGGAGGTGATAGTGACATCATGAGTCCCGCCAGTGAAACCCACCTGCTTCTCATTCTTCGGTAACCGAGTGGTTACCGTAGGTACCACGTTCCGAACATGCCGCCTGCTACAACTACTACAACTAGGATGACGTCGCTCAACACAGGAAGCGGCCCTTTACCAGCTATTGCTGCAAAACTTGCCAATCGCTTCAGTAAAGATATGCGTCTAAACGGAACGAAATATTATGATGACGACAGAAGGCGGATCGAGCGTACCTGGCAGCCTCACCACCTAGGTAGCGCTGCCCTCGCAGGTGATGTTAAGAGTGCGTTTGACAAGCGCGCACAAGCGCTTTCTGCCCGATCGTCACCTCGATTTCCAAACCGTTTCAACGCGAGCTAGGCAATTTCTTGCCGGTAGAACAAGAACAAGAACAAGAGAACGGTCTAGACACTGTCGTTACTGCTATCACCATTGTAATTTTTTCTTGCTTGAGATGTATTCACAGACACTTCAGTACATTGCAGGTGAAACCTATCGTACCTTTCTAACTGGATCTGCGGTTCACTGCAGTTCGCGTAATTCAGACTCATAAGTTCGTGGTATGCAAGAAAAGAATTGAAGCCGAAGATTGGTGCGGCCAGAATATTTGCATAAAGTCAAAGGTAGAGATCATTTTACCCACTATGTCTGGCGATTATATACCTATATAAGTTCACTTGCCCAGCGATTTATATCATAACCATTCCAAACGAAAAGTAACTAACACGAATGTTATACGTAACATGGGAACTGCGCATAAAAATTCACTAGTACCTAATAGCAATATAATAGTGGAAGTATGCATCAATTTTTATGACCTTTTTATGAACTCCTGAAAAAAATTCATGATTGGTAAGCTTTGTTCGCAACTTTCAGAGTAACGTTGCGTGCCACAAATAAGATGGCGACTCGCACGAGCTCACGTGATGTCACACCCCTTGAAGCCATTATCCAGCGCGGTGGTTATCCGCGTCACAGGAGGCTGCCCTTTAAACCGCCACCTTTGTATTTCTGGAAAGTGTACGCGACTTCTTATAACAGTCGGCCTCTCTAAGGGACCTCGATATTGAGCTTCGTCGTTTAGCGTAATGAAAAATAAGCCATCTTGTGTCGCAGCCTATACATTTCGTGTCGTCGTTTCAGTATTCGGAAAGGCTACAAATTTTGCTGTCCGGTCCAAGAGGTCACTTAATTCAGTTAGACGTTTTATGTCCGTGCCACGTGTCTATTCAATTTGTAAAACTCAATGGCATCTTCCCACCACCGTTTAGAGTAGTGAGAACAGTGGTTCTCACTGCACTAAACGATGGAGCTGTCAAGGAGGCCTCCTAGGCCCCACTGGCGGCCTTTGAGCGCATGTCATCTGATGATGATGATGCCGAATGAGCAGCGCGTCGTTGCGGCTCGTGACCAACGTAGTACGCAAGTACCGGCTCTTGCAGCGTAGTGGAGAGGTAAGCAGTGTGTCTCTGGAAAAATTTGTTAGCGACAACAATTTAAGGGCGTATAAAATCTTCAGCGTGGGGTACAAGGGCACGCTGGTCGTGCAAGCGGTCCGACCCGAGCCAAGCCGCCCAAGTGTGTAGGGAAGAATAAGGGATATGAGAGGTTTGAACAGACACTATACACTGGAAAACGCATTGTTCAAGTTTGGCCAACGAACTGGAGCAGTTTGGACAGGAGGGATCTGAGCGGAGGCGATAAAATGGCTACTCGGTTCAACGCGGTGGTGCAACACCATGTAGTCTCGTCATCCCAGCACCACCTAGAAGGTGCCTGGCGCCAGAAACTTTATTGCTACCCAGCACCACCTAGGAGGTCGGTTGTGTTCTTCGGCATTGTGCTGGATTGGTGCAGTCGTTTTCAATCCGAGGAAGCATTAGCTATGTAAGTAAAACAGCGGAACAACACAGCATAAGGCGCTAGCATGAGCTATGTATGTAAAACAGCGGAACAACACAGCATAAGGCGCTAGCACATAGCGCCTTGTGCTGTGTTGTTCTTCCTTTGTCCCGTGTCTAGCGCTGTTTTACTTACATATGATGTACCAACTTGCCCAAGCCTCCGCCTTAACAAAGCATTAGCTAACTAGTCTTAATGCGTGGCAGCGGGACTGGTTAGGTGCACTCGGTTAAATTCGAACGAAAGCTAATTTTTCTTAAGCTTGCAGCCAGTAGAAAGTTGCCGGAAATCTGAAGCTCCACTGCCTTCCTCGGCCTCTTCCAAGAAATTCGGTACTATACCGTTACCGACACTACCATCTGCCGTTTTCGACATAATGTACAAGAAGACTCGGAACGTTCTGCCAAAGCGTCTAGGTCACTCAGTACTTCAACATGATACGGGTAAACCGGCTTGGTGCTTATTGTGTTCTGTGCGCTGACCATCCTGTCGAACACTTTCTCCCCTCTCAAATACGACACTGTAAGGCGAAAGCGAAACGAAAAGCACGGGTACTTGCACAGGCTAAGCGCGGATGTTTTAATGCGGCTATATATTTAACGCTCACATTCTCTGTTTTCGGCATCCGTCACATTCGCGGTTCTCTGTCCGAGAACAATATTTTGAAGACGCAGGTTCCTGTGCTAGAAAGCAGGCAGAGTGAGTTAAGACTTGTTTATGTATAAGGGTCTACAAAATACATGACCACGTCAAGCATGAACTTAGATCCCTTGGTTTTTAAGGCGAAACCCTTTCATGCCTCATACTGTCGTTAGCAGCCGTGTCGACAGACGCATCGGTAGCCGTGTCGGCAGATTTGTCCGCCTTTCGGCGTCACTACTTAAAAAAAAAACTGCGCCGAGGGTGGCAACCGAAACACGATCTTTGGCATTTCAAGCGGAGACGCTACCATAACGCCACGAAGGCTGAAAGCTCGAGCATGAATAAAGGCGAATCTAGTGAATGCATGGGTTTCATAAATAAAATAAAAGGAATAAAAAATACAATCAAGAAAATAAAAATAAAAAATACAATCAAGAAAATAAAAATAAAAAAGTACAATAAGAAAATAAACCAAAATAAGAATAAAATAAAAATAAGATATGAAAATAAAATAAAAAACAATAAACATAAGAAAAGGAGCAAAAAAAAGAAAAAAAGAACAAAATATGAAAAATAAAGAAGTAAATAAAAACAAAGAGTGCGCCAGAAAACGCTTTCGCCTTGCAGCGCGTTAGAGAGCCAAAGTGCCCCCTGAATTTTTTTCCTTAAGGTCTTTAAAACGGGCCTTATAAATTTTACTTACACCGAATTGCTGTCCAGAAAGGCGTCGTAATGGGCAGTTTGTGAACAAAGCCGGAGGCACCACACGTAAACTAACGGATGTCTCGTACTTTTTAGGGAGCGCAGTTTTCAGCTAGTTGATGATTTTGTGCCTCTCTTAAAGCGCTTCCAGACATTGTTTTAATCGATCGATAAGATCCAAAAGTACGTTTTGAAATTGAGGAGCCAAAACACAGATACTGACGACATGGTTTATGTGCATCATTGTATAAAGCGCTACCCACTCTGCTGATAACGCACTGTTCCAAGGCTGTTGAGCCTCTCATATGTCCGCTATGTTGCTGAATGTATTTGCGATGTGTAAAGGCAAACAGGCAGGCATCTCTAGCAGAAACTTGGAAGGGGTGCGCGCGAGGACGGTTGCCATCATCATCATCATCAGCCTGACTACGCCCACTGCAGGGCAAAGGACTTTCCCATGTCACTCCAATTACCCCTGTCCTTTGCCAGCTGCGGCCGCCGTATCCTCGCAAACTTCTTAATCTCATACGCCAACCTAGCTTTCTGCCGTCCCCTGCTACGCTTGCCTTCTATTGAAATCCTCTCCGTTACCATTACGTACGAGCGGTTATCCTGCCTTCGCATTACATGCCCAGCCCAAGCCCATTTGCTGAATTTCAATGAAGGCGAAATTCCAGAGGCCCGTGTACTGTGCGATGTCAGTGCACGTTAAAGATCCCCAGGTGGTCAAAATTTCCGGAGCCCTTTACTACGGCGTCCCTCATAGCCTGAGTTGCTTTGGGGCGTTAAACCCCAATAAACCAACAAAAACATTTCCTCATTATCTTGATTTCGACTAGGTTGTCATTAACCCGCGTTTGTTCGCTCGCCAACTATGCCCTCTTTCGGTTTCTTAGCGTTACACTTATCAATTTCCTTTCCATGGCTCGCTGCGTTGTTCTTAACTTAAGCTGAACCCTTTTCGTTAGTCTCCACGTTTCTGCCCCATAGGTGAGTGCCGGTGAGATGCAGCTGTTGTAAACTTTTTTCTTGAGGGATATTGGTAAACTGCCATTCATGACGTGAGAGAATCTGCCATATGCGCTCCACCCCATTCTAATTCGTCTGGTTATTCCCCTCTCATGATCCGGGTCAGCGATCACTACCTGCCCCAAGTAGACGTATTCTCTTAACAGTTCCAGCACCTCGCTACCAATTGTGAACTGCTGTTCCCTTGCTAGGTTGTTGAACATTACTCTGGTTTTCTGCATGTTAATTTTTAGCCCCACCGTTCTGCTCTGCCTGTCTAACTCATTGATCATGCTTTGTAGTTCTTGTCCTGAGTGGCTTAACAAGGCAATCCTCCACTACGGTGTCCCCCATAGTCCCAGTGTAGATTTGGGACGTTAAACCCCAGAAACCATAACATACTTCTGAATTCGGCAGCAAATTTTTACTCGGCCGAAAAGCCGTTGAACATTACGTTCTGTTGAACATTACGTTCTGTACGTCACCAAATAGGCGTAATCCCACAAAATGAAAAGCAAAATACATCGTGTTGAGAGCATTTTTGGGGTTCAAGCTAGTATTTGCATACTGCTCATGACAATAATGACCGCAAATAGGCCATTTTATGTCCCGAACAACAACGTGATCCAAAGGTACCTTATTTTACTGATAAGGTAACCAGAAAAAAAACGCGATTTATGTGAACTTTGGTAGAAAAATCTCACTTCTACTCGCATCTGAATTCATAAAATTGTGCCCAATTCCCCCCTCCCACCCAGCACGCACTAAGGAAGAAAGTGAAACCAGAAAACTAAGATCCAGACTTATATTGACGAAACTGCCGCGTACGTGGGATACAATGTCCAAGTTATTTGTGTGTGCTTGGAAGGAGAGGAAGCGGTATACGAAAAACAAGAGCTTCAATCGAGTACATGAGATCTTTCAGAAACTCCCATCAGAAGAGGAGAATTTTAGTGGTCTTTGAGGAAAGGAAATGGCGCAGTAACTGTCTCACATATCTCTGTGGACACCTGAACCACGCCGTTAGGGAAGGGAGGAAGGTGGGAGTGAAGGAAGAAAGAGAGAAAAAGGTGCAGTAGTGGAGGGTTCCGGAATAATCTCGACCAAGTTAGTACAGGGTCGTCCACTCTTAGTTAGAACCCGCTAGCGCAGGCCGCACTCTTCAGAAGGTCACCGCGTGCGACACAGTCGCTCATCGCAGCAAAGTGGCGCAGGAGAAGGTGTACCTGGACGTGGTGCTTCGCGTCATCTGCCGCTTCGCTTCGATGCGCAGCCGTTTCGGACGCAGTGACCCTCCAAAGAGCACGGCCAGGCGTTAGCGCATTCTAACTAAGAGTGGACGACCCTGTACCTTTAGTGTGCACTAACATCGCACAGCACAAGGGTGCTGTGCGACGGACGGCGCCGTCAGGTTCGAACCCGGCTACTCCGGCTAAGCACTCGGGTTCGAACCGGAGCGCTATGGCCGCAGATGACAGGCGCGGTAACTGTAGCAAGGAGGTTGTCATGAGAGGAAAGGCTCGGTAAGTGTTGTGCGAAGTACAGACTGCGCACACGAACACTCAAGCACATTGGTCCTGGGAGCTGCGAGGAGGAGGTTAGGAGGAGAGGGAAAGCATTCATCCAGCAGTGCTGTCGAGTATTCACGAGCATTATTGCAAAATTTTGATGCTTTTTTTCTGATAGATGATTCGTGTTCGGCTCACCTTGAAGATTCTCTGCTCTGCAGAAGATGTCACGCTGAGCGACATACGCCTCCTCTCTCTGCTGATAACTGGTGTCATTTGTCGAGCAGTCGTCCCGCTGTTGCCAGCACATCGAAGTCGGCGACAGAGTGCTGCACACAGTCGTTCCAAAAAAAATTGCGGGCACACTTTGGCAACTAAAGCGTTGAGAGGCGAAAGCCGAGGCCACTATGCCGTGACGACTTCCGGTGGATGGGACGTCACACCGTTCCCATGGCTATATCGATAGCGAAATTATACATCTTTCGGGGATCTTAAGTGCTAATTACGCGTAAATACACATTTTTCCATCTAATTTGACACAAATCCGACGTTTTTCTGACCATTCTGTGACAATTTTCACTATACCATGACGACTTCCGGTGGATGTGACGCCACAACATTCCATGGCTCTATCGACGTCCGCGCTATTTCGATGCAATTTCGACATTTTTTGCCTATAATTAATAAACTAATTAATCTGCTATGTTCCTTTTGACTATTTACAAATATTCAAGACTACCGATACAGGGGCGCCCCTCCTTTCTCCTTTTCCCATGACCTCAACCTCGGACCTTGCCCCATTCAGATGAACGCCAACATTTTTTTCATTTCATTTAACTTCTCGGTGGATCATACACAAGCGGGAAAACCGCCTGTGCATCGCATCAACGTCAGTGAGATGATTAGGTGAAATCAGTAAAATTCTGCTTGGCGGAAGGAACCCCGCCCGTCAGTTTGGACTAGCGTCGTCGGGGAAATAAAGTTTTTCGGGTGTGCAGTGCTGCTGCTAGTTTATTGGGTTTGATAGCAAAAGCAAGAAAATTTTGAGCTCATTTTGATGCCCGATGCCTATAAAGCACTCTGGCAGGTAAAAGGACGCCTTTAAGTTCATCCTTTACAACTGAATCACAGCGAACAAAAAGTCGTTGCACGACCAGTATCGAACTGTCTATGACGACAAAACATCGTCACGAGAATGTTGTGATGTGTGGACAGCGATGGGATGTGTGTTATGCACAATGAGCGGTTCCAGTAATAGAGTGGCAGGCCACCAGGCTGTCCGTAAGCATGATTAGAGAACGTTTGTTTCTGGTAGGGCATACACTGCATTGACTTGAATATGCTGCTAATGTTTGCTGCGGCAAGCGTCAGTTGAACATTAAGATAACAGACCTAGATCAAGAAATATTCGTGCATAATTCCGTCATCGTCTAAAAATTGCCCCAGTACTTGCTCCAATTTCATCCCGAATCACTCGCCGGTATTTTTGTTTCTTAGAGGCTGACCCACCGCTTCTAAGTCTTTTGTGCGCAGACAGCTTGAAATTAAGCACATGTGTTCGAAGCTCTGTGACTGAATTCAGTTTCAGGTTTGCCTGAGAGTTACTCGGGAGAGCAGACCCCTTTTTATTCCTGCTTCACTCAGCGTGAATGCGCGCATTAGGCAAAAGATCCAGGGCCTGCATTAAATTACACTTAAGCCTCCTCCATCAATGATGTTATATTTGGAATACATATTAGTCTGCATCACTTTCTTTAATAAGTTAATCTTTATTTGCATTCTTGATTTGTACCCTTTATTACCAAAACTTCCTTTCAACTTTTCCCTCCATTACCCTTGGTAAAATGTACTAACACTTTAGTGGCTTCGTTTCTTTAGTTCATTTCTGTTATTGTTCATCAGTACATTTCGACATTTTTGCTCGTGCTTCCTTTTGATTTTAACAACTTGATGGACTCCGCTAGATGCGCTTACTTGAAACTTCGGCGTTTTATTGGGGGCGTACGCTTCTGTTTTGATTCATCTGTTTATTTCGCTTCAGCGAGGATGCTTGCCATTGTCCATTTCTTTTTCATTTATTGCCTGCGCAGCAGTACATATTAACCTATTAAGTCTCACTGGTCATATAAAGTATAATCGTAAAATGATTTATTTCTAAATCTGATTAAATTTTAAGCCTTTACACGATTACGTGCGCAATCTCTAACGACGTTGAGCTCAGGAAGGGGCACAAAGAATACAATGTGCTACTCTAAAAATTCAAAGTAAAGCTGCGCCGGTTTTTGAGAATCCAATGAAATTTAAGAATTCGCATATATGACGCTCGCAGGTAGAACAAGGAAAGTTTTATTGCGTTAGCACGCAAATGGTGACGTCATCGCCAATTGAAGCCGCACTGATGTTTAAGCTTGTTTTCACAGCTCTAGAGTAGTGCGGCAAAGCCTAATAATGACGTCATGGACGATGACATTTTAGATTACCGCGTCGTCGGATCCCGCCAAAGAATTCTGCGGTGGGTTTACCTTCAGTGGCGCTCCTTTTCTTCCTTCGAGGAAGCCTGCGTGCGTTGGTAATGCACCTCTGCGGTAGATGGCGACATCTACCGCCTTTTCAGTGCGCTTAAAACCCTAAAATTGCCTGCGTTAATAAACCACCCCGTACTGTCAACTTACAGAAGACATGCAAAAAATAATGCCGTTCTGAGCTCTCTCGCTAATCTAAAAAAAAAACAAAAAAACGCGCAGCCCCTTACACAACTCATTCTCCCGAGACTTGGTGTTTTTCACCTACGTACTAATTATGGTCAGCAAATGCAACGCCACAGGCAGACCCGTTTCCTGAATGATCTTTTTACATGTAATATCGATGTGCTCACTTGTTCCGCAAGAAATCTGCATGAAGTGTTTTTGCGCTCATGACTGTACGGTTGTACTTGTACCTTTTGTTGCGAAAGCAACACTACGCGAGTCACCGAGCCATTTCGCGGAGCTGAAGCAAGGCCATACTGCGCATGCGCGAGCAGCAGTGACGTCACACGGCGCACAGCTGGCGCGTCGCCGCTGTCGCTGCGCGGGTGACTCAGAGGTGCCGCCGCCGCGCTCCCCAGTTGCGCATGCGCAGTAGCGGCGCATAGCTAGCGTGCCGGGGCCACCGCCGCTGTCGCCCGCTCTACATCGCCTCTCTCTCCTCGTTGCTTTCGCAATCCTCCAGGTTTAACCAGAGCTAAACCACTGCCAATTTTTTACATGCATTTTTTTGCATATTTGAAAATTGTTATATGAATTTGTCTTTGGCCTCTTGTTCTTCATTTTCGTTTTTGCTTAACAAGTTTGCCTCCGGCCTTGTTGCTGACTCCTTTGCAGCTTTTTCACTTTGTTTTCCGCCACAACCTTGTACCTCCTTGTTTGTGGAAATAAATTAAATCTAATCAAATCAAATCTTGCGGATCCGAGCCGGTGTTGTAGTTGTGCGCTGCGGAGAAACTTGAATGTCGTTGCGGTTTTATTCAATGATTACGTCACCATTTCTAACGCTAGGTCAAAAAGACTTTTTTATGCTTCAAATGCTATTTTGGTATATTGAATTTTTTAAGAGCGTTAGCTCTTATTCAACACGTTTCTCGATTTCTTGGGGTCTGCTACCACCTCCCTTCGGCGTGAAATTTTCCAAGTCCGAGGAATTCAAGATGGCGGCCCCCATAGTAAATCGATATAGCAACCCAAATGGGGATTGACTGGTGACGTCATTAGTAAATTGAATGGGTGATTGGTGACGTCAATGATTTTGTGACGTCATAACTAACTAGTCACATGACTGTTTAATCGCTTTTAACTCAGTAGTTAATGAGGCATCATAAAACTAATTAAATATTTGGAATCCTGTATATGAGATAACAGGTTAGACACCAAAATTTAATAATGAAGTAAATATTTAGTTATGGTTATGCTTATATTTAATTGCTTACAATTAACTAACCGATAACGTCATGATTTAACTAATGAACATTCGTAACGGGCTCGATGAGTAGAACATGTTAGACGCCAGTATTGTCTAATTAGGTTAGTATTCACTTATGGTTAGGCTTAACATGGCGGCCGTGTCGTCAGCACTCGGCAGCTCACAATTCCATACCTCATGGCGACTGGGCACCTACCGCCTTGAGGTAAGGAAGAATGGCCCTCCAAAGAGTCGAAAAACTTTTTTCGGTGCAAATTGGTCAAAAATATCCGACCTCAAGGCGGTAGGCGCCCGCTCGCCGTAAGGTATGGGAAAGTAGCCTAAACACGTGGTAATACACCACATGGACGATAGATGGCGTTACCGAACAACTAACGCTCCTTACTTCAACGTCTTCCAGACGGTGGTAGCATTTTTTTAGTCGGTTGGTTCCTAAGGCGCCTTCAGTGGTCATTTAAGCGGCAGCTGTACTCAACATAACATATCCCATTTAGCTCCAAGGTTTCAGAAGAGTAATTATAGCAGTATTCAGCAGTGGTTCATGGATCGCACAGGAATAATTTATGCCAGCAATCGCTCAGAACTGAGAAGCACAACCTACAAGGCATGACAGTTAACTTATTCGCCGAATTATACGTTGTTGTCTTAAGGAAGTACTAAGATTATTTTCCGGAGTCTACACTCTGTAAAGTGTAGCTTCGATGTTTATTGTTAATTCACCTCTTCAATTCAGAGGATGCAGAAAGGAAAGAGCTATAAAAAAAGTGTTTGCCGAGATTACCAACATCTCTTGGATGTCCCTAACGAGGTGTGAAATAATTTAACGCAGGCAGTTGATGCATGAGGCTTTTTGTTGTGTCACGAGACCGCAGCACTAAATCGTCGTTTACTTTAAACCCAAAGAAGATCTAGGTGATTGAAAAGGCTGTTTTCAATTCAGCCGGTCTTAATGCACGCGAAAAACCCCCAAAGTGTTGCTTCGTCTGAACGCCCTGGAACTACGAAGCTTCTTGCATACGTGCGTACCAAACTAGTCTGTATGCGGACCTCTATATTATATACGCCTCAGCAGTAAAGCCTGCAAGCGCGAACGCAGTGATCTTTCGGGGCCATTAGGTGAAGTTCCATCACAACAGGCAATGGGGCGTCATGTGCTCATTATTTCAGCGGTGTTGCTTTTAAAATAGATGAGAATATACGCGTGCTGCGGAAAGATATTTTACCTGCACAATTCGTCGCTGATATTACCAGACTGTGAATAAGTCTGTAGATCTGGACCCAGAGCCGCATGGAGTATTTCCTGTGTGTAGTTCAGGTAGCAGCTTATGTCTTCATCCGGAACGCATGGAACGCCGTCTTGGCTCGAAACTGTAAGGAGCAAAACAGCACCATGTCACTGAATTCCGCGCCGGATGCTTGTTTTCCAGTTTCATGCGAGTTTCTAGCAGGGTTTCGGTATCTGTGTTTTAAGGCGAGGGTCTTTAGTGCCTCATCGTTGTCGACAGAAGGTAGTCAGCAGAGGTGTCACGCTTTTCGGTTGGTCGAAATGGTTATGACGTCAGAGTGTGCGGATTCACAGTAATGAGGTCACCCACGGATGCCTGACGCCCCCTTTTGGAGCACACGACAACTTATAAAATGGTTGTCGTCCGCTCCGACAGGGGGCGTAAGGCGTCCATGGGTGACCACATTACATACCTCATTACTGCGATCAGAGCCACGGATTCAACCGAACTCATCGAAGCAGAGAGAGAGTCGTGCTAAAGAAGCAGTCAGGGTGTGTAGTTGTAATGTGTAGTCAAATAAAGCACTAGTACAGCACAAACAGTCTCGCAGTCGATGCCAAACAGTGCGCCAGGGAACGCTTTCGCCTTGCAGCAGTTTAGAGAGCCAAAGTGCCCCCTGAATTTTTTCAATTGTCCAAACGCAATGTTTGTTCGCTTGGTCACTGCTCCAGAATGATTTAAGTGAATGCATGGTTTCAAGCTATGTGGAGCTTCACTTCCTGAATTTGCATTTGGGATATGAGAGACGTTGTACTGAAAGAACCCGGGATAAATTAGGCCTCCCGGGGTTCGTTACCGCGCAGTGACATTGCACTGCACACGGAGGAGTTTATCCTTTCCCCCTCCAGCGATAGGCGGCCGTCGTTCGATCCCGCGTAAGCGGCCGAACGCCACAGTTCTTAACTAGGGCGATGGGTGACTCACTAACTCAAAGTATCCCACCCCAATTGGCGGTCATGTGCCGACAGAGACAGCAAGCGTTAAGGTAAGCGCACATATTTTGTTTCGAAAAAGTTGCGATCGTGATCGAGAAAGACACGTAAAATTAGGTTCAATGGCAAATCAGAGCGTATTAATGGTCGTTCTTGAGATTGCGACCCCCGTTGAAAATTTTCAGGTTGCAGACTAATCCGGGTGAACTCAACGGCTCCGTGTAACGGTGTTCCACATAAAGAACCTCTCCACGAGTGCAGGATAGGCTCACACGACACCCACTGCAGGATTAGGAAATGCAAAAATTAAACTTGAGTTGAGTGATTAAGACTGCTAACCCATGGCCTGGTGTCCCAGCACGAATTTAACTTAGGACGACAGTTGTTAGAGTCGAGAGAACCCAGACGGTCGCGCGCAAAAGCATGCGTTCAATGTAAAAAGCGTGATGGTAGCTTTGTGCTTGCCTTGAAAAGCAAGTACTTTAAGCCTGCTTAGTTAGCCGTGCTTCAAGGCTGGATGAAGGCTCCCTACTAAGGGATGGCGGCCTTAATAAGCGGTCCTCGATGATGTAAGCTGCACGTATTTAGAAGAAAGGCAAAATCGCGACAAATGTAAAATAATGGCATTAAAATCATATATATGGACTCAGAATAAATCCCATGATAAAAGCGGAAGTTCTCTGGTATAAATAAACAGAACAGAACATTTTTTTTTATTTCACACAAAAAGTGAAAAGGGAGGGTGGAGAAAAAGCTGTTTGAATACAGCGTGACAGCGCTCCATCCTCACAAAGGCAACCGTAACAGCTTGCACATTTCACGTTACAGGATTACAGAGAAAGCCTATAGATTAAAAAAAAGTTAAATACTGCATACAAGACTAGAAGCTTCAAAATCTCGAAGTAAAAAAGGTACAAGGCAAATAGTTATCTAGGGTTTATTGCGACAAAAAAAATTATATGAGAGAAAAAGAGCGGCAAGCCTCGGGTTATGGCTGCAAAACTTAGCAGCGACCTCTAGCAACATTTCTTTCAGATATATCTGTAACCCCATTACAGCAGCTTTTACTCCATTACAGCAGCTCAGCAGCTCATGCTGCTGTATATTACTCGCATACTCTGACGTTTTCTTCGGCTTCTGTAACACTTGCTAGTCTGAATGTGTCTGATCATACTTTAGTGAAAGATTCTTAAGGTCAGTAAATGGGTCTCTTCAGACTAGACCAATGTTTATATTATAGCGCTACTTATTTCAGTGCATCTTGTTGCAGCCTTCCAGGTTTCTTATTCCTAATTGCTTACTGATTCGTTTACGAACTGCGCTTCCTTTTTCAATCTCTTGGGTCGTTCCGATTCATAAAGGCGCGAATAATCGTGTATTGTATATTGACTGACATGTCAGCGCACAATGGTGCTTTCAGGCCAAACAGCGCGTGCTCCAACACAACATTACTGACCTTTACCGCTGAACCAGATGCAAAGGACACCACCTACGTAAAATGCCGTAAACCTAAATGCCATGGCTTCTGGCTGGCCGACTTTCTCAATTCTTAAAATAACCTACTTCAGAGAGCACACTCCCATGTGGAGATCTCGAACTGGCGGTTGTGCAGACGACTGCTCCTTTGTGCTGTTCAGTCTGCCTAGAGCTGATAGAGGCGGGGGCTAGCGGATGCGAATCAGGACATCGGAAACACAGATGTTAAGCCCTCAGAGATATGGCCACCAGTCCGTATTACGCCCCGACTGTTTGTTTCCTCCGTTCGTGACTCACCGTGGCAGCAGACACTCTTGGCTGGCAGCCGTTCTTCCGCCGCCATAGTTCCTTGTTTTTTATTGCAACTTTGTTCTTTCTTCTCCGTCCGGAAGTTCGTGTCGCGACGCGGTTTGCTAATGCGTGTTCTCTTTCAACTCTTACACATGACGCGCCTTGGGGACGAGCTCTCGACGGCTAGCTGTCAAGGATAGAAGTTCTCGCTCAGCTGCTGGTGCTTGCAATGACCATTGCAATGCGTTCTTGGCTTTGGCGAGGCAGTTAATTCGCACCAAGAGCGCTGTAGATTACTTTGATTAAGCTGGAGCAAAATGATCTTATTACTTAGGATGGTTAATAAAGTTCGAACTCGATGGCGAAAGGGAGGAAGGAACTAATTACAATTAAGGTTATCCATCTATCACTGTTTACATGAACACGATAGAGTCTAGTCGAGTTTGCTTGTCGGGTAAAAAACCAGTCGTCGGGTAAATGTAAACGCTGTCGGATCGAGTAGAATAAGCCGCAGAGCGAGTCGAGTTAACTTGCCTGCAGTGGGTAGGTTAACTCGCTTGACCCGGTTTTCTAAAAAGCAAAGAGTCGGTTTATGGGGAGGGGAGAGGATAAATGCGAACCTGTTTTTCGCCTACGCCGTCGCGCCTCCGTGACAATCATTTCACTCGGCGTTGCATGTCGGAAGTACAGGGTCTGTTCTGAAAGTAGTAGGACTCATTTTTTTAAATAAAATTTATTCATGAGATTAGTACAAAAGATTAGAATTCTTCAAAGTAGCACCCTGCCGCATCTACACGCTGCTGCCAATGAGTTTTCCAGTTTTCGTACGCCTCCAGGAACACCTGGACCGGAATGCTGTTTAGCTCCCTCGTCACGGCCTGTTGAAGCGCCTCTACCGATCCGCGATGTTTCCCCTTGAAAGTCTATTTTATTCTCGGGAATAGAAAAAAGTCTGGCGGGGCCAAGTCGGGGCTTTAGGGGTGCTGAGGGAGCGTTGCCGCCTTGTGCTGGGCAAAAAATCGGGGTCCTCATTCACATTATGAAGGAGATCCTCGCAAGTCGCTTTCCGGTTGGCCTTTTGCTCCTCTGACAACACTCCCGGAACCAACTTCGCGCACACTTTTCTCATGGCTAAGTTTTCTGTCACGATCTCAAAAACTTGGATTTGAGGAATGCTCAAGTCATCAGCAATCATTCTGATACTCATCCTACGATCACTGTTCAGTGAATGTTTCACTTGCTGCACATTTTTCTTGGTCTTGCTGGTTGAAGGGCGCCCGGAGCGGTCGTTGTCTTCCACTCTTTCCTTACTTTCTCGGAACAGCTTGTGCCAAACAAAAAACAACTGATCTACCTATGGCAGCATCATCGTAGTCCTCCTTAATCATGTCGTGAGTATCTTTACCCGTTTTACCGAAATTTACACAAAATTTGATCGCTTATCGCTGATCTAGTAAACGCTCCATGATTCTGCGTGACGAGACGTTTCGACAGGGGTTCACAGTACAAGCGACCTGCTCTCTTCAACGGCTGAGAGCCGACTGCCGATTTTCCTCAGCATTCCCAATATCCCCCTTCAACGATCCTGCACTCGCAGACCGCCTCTGGTCCGCCCGTTCGCCCAGGAAAAACCAGTCCTACTACTTTCAGAACAGACCCTGTATAAGCCATATGTTCCATAGCGCCGCAAGAAGTTCTTGCTGCGCTATGGAACATAACGCATACCCACTAGCCCGGACCATCACCTTCTTAAGCATAAGCCATCAAGTCAACCTACCGTAAGCGCAATATTCACCTTCAGATGCCTCAGATACTCTACTCAGATGCCACGGAGGCGTGGCAGCAGACAAGAAGAAATGCAAGGGCGAGAGCTCTTGTTGTTCTTTTCTTGTAGGTTAATGCAGCCACGGCTCTTCGGACGTCCCAGCTGTCGAGAGAAGTTGAGGCTGCCTCAACATAGCATAAATGTACTTCAGTGGACCTTTGCAGCTAGTGCACTCATCATTATTACTTACATTTGCTCAAGGGTGAGCGCCTTTATTAGGGTCTGTATTTTTATTGGCCCAGTTGGTCGCTTCGGAATTTTTCAGCGTAGCGAAGGCACAGTGTGTGGAGGGTAAAGAGATTCGACTGCCGATAAATGCTCCACATTTAGAATTTCAAGGCTTATTGTGGCAATAACGAATAATAGGCCGTCGTTATATCCTCGTCAAACTCCACGCGCATTATAACGCAAATTTGTGTAAGGGGGAAGTAAAAAAAAAACGCATGACTTTTGTGGCTCAAAAGCTATTGTTGTTGTTGTTCACCTCGTAGAATGGCGCATACCCACACGGGGGGATCGGCCAAGAAGAGGGGTGCATAGAGAGTTTTCGTGATGATTTTTTCTTTGGAAACATAAATAAATAAATATATTAATAAGGATAAAATAAGGCTTGTGAAGAGAAAAGTCGACAGAAAGCAAAAATACCAAAAAGAAACGGGAAATGCATAACGCACGCAGAAGTTAAACTCTGAGATTTGTAGTAGAGGGATTCATAAAGTATACTCGCTGCTCTTCTACTTCATGAACTTTCAAGAACTGTGTAGCAATAGGGGAGCTCGGAGCAGCCTTGGTAACTTTGTCGAAGTCACATTTATGCTCTTAGTCGCGAAATAGCGGCCATGTTTCTAGTCCTTTGCAATATGAATATATGTAATTGTGATTTGAATTCGATTCTGCTGCGAATTTATTTAACTGAACATACGTCGTAATGTGAAGGGCTGTGTACGGGAGGCCTAGGCATGGCACAAAAGAACTCTCTCCATCGACGAACACCAGAGACACTGTGTCTTTCTCAAAATTATCGCCCTGCTCCGTCAGCGAAGGCGGTTGTGTAGAATGCAGCGGGCGCAACACAAAGACGTGCGAAATAGCCAGAGGGCAAAAGAGGAGAGGCCGCGCGCGGAGCCCTGCGCGACCACACGCATCCCTGCGGCCCGTTTTGCAGCGCGTCCCCAACTCCCCCCCCCCCCTTTGGCACAGAGACAGGCACGTTTGTGCGTTTGTGTGTGCGCGCATGCACGCCTGCAGACGGCCTTGTTGCGAGGGACGGTCTGTGGACTCGGAGGAGGCTGGGAGTTGGGTCTTTATTAAGGGAAGTTAACCCAAAAGAAAAGAGGGCCCCATGCCCTTGGAAAACAGACTGTCTCCCCGGGCAGCTGCTCTCTTCCGCTACTGAAGGAGGACTCCCTTTGTCCGTTGACGGCCAAGTTTTCGAATGCCCTGATCACGTGTCCAAGCCGCGGTTCTTGGAAGAGACCACCCCGGGTTCCGATGCGAGAAGAGAGAGGACAGCCGTGACCCTCATAAATATGTCAACTTCGAGAGGAGTGCGTCTTCGGCTGAGCAATGAGCCCCGCGTTCGCGAAGAGGCCGGCACCCTGCGGCGCCGAGGGTAGGCCGGGACGCTCGCGGCACAAACAGCTTCCCGGAGTTCGCGGGCCCACAGGCCAGCAGTGTCTTGAAACGCAACGGCCTTACTAATGGCTCGAGGTGGCGAGGGAGGCCGGCAAGTTAGCACCAAGAGGGCTCCCAGCAGAGGAGGCGAGGAGGACACCGAAGAAAAAAGAAAGAGAGTCCTCAGAGAGACGCGTTGGGGACAGAAGGGAGAGGAGAGAACGAGAGAACGGGCAGAGACGGCGAGGTGGACGGAAGCAGATCGTGCTGGTCTGTAGTCGGTGAGGCCGGACCCGAGGGCATCCGTTGCAAACTGACCGCCAGCCGAGACGCCCAAGAAGCCGGACGCCACAACCCGTCAGAGTACCGCCAGCCGAGACGCCCAAGAAGCCTGACGCCACAACCCGTCACAGTCACCGAAACGTGGGACCGCCACCAGGCTGAGCGCCACCCCCGCCAGAGCAGCCGAGAGTGAGGCAGCGGTGACAGCGATGAGCGGAAGACAGCGGTGAGCGGAACTCCCAGTTTCACCTTCAGGCAGAGTGAGAATAAATTAGGTTGATTCGGAGGCGTTGTGTGTTGGCTCATTTCTCCTCGCTTCAGCAGAACCCGTAGATAGCAACAAACAACTGTGTTGCATTGTGACTGACCCCCGACAGGCGGGAACGTCACAAGTGGTGGCAGCGGTGGGATTTTGCTGAAGTTTTGGTGCGAGACCATTAACCCTCGTACCCGAGGAGAAAGGGGCCAACATGTCGCTACCGCAATCGCAGAATTCTCAGGACGGAACGTTGGGAGCTAGTGCGCTAATGTTGGGCGGTATGATTCCGACGTTCACGGGGGACGACACGGGTCCCAAAATCAGGGACTTCCTGCAAATTTTAGAACAGGTGGCCAACATGGGAGGATGGCAGGAAAAACAAACGATTGGGATGGCGCGGTGCAAAATGGTCGCGGCGGCTCAGGATTTCGCCTGGAGGGATGAAGAGGTGGCTAGCGCTGCCACATACAAATCTTTCAAAGCGCTCGCATTAAGGTGTTTCGACAACGAACCGGCGAGCACAAAAGTTGAAAAATTCTTAAATGCGCGCCAAAACGTTAGTGAGGATGCACGCTCTTTCGCGAGCCGTTTGAAGAGACTCGGGGCGGAGACCTTGAGGGACATTGATGGCGAGGACACGTCGAAGAAAAGTGTAAGACATGAGATACTAAATGAGCAGCTTCTCTCCCAGTTTCTTAACGGCCTTCGTGACCCAGTCCGGCGGTTCGCTTTGTCGCGAGACCCCAAAACCTTTTCCGACGCGGTGGAAGTGGCAGCCAGGGAGGAGGAAATTGAGAAGACTTTGCGTACACGCGCTGCGACTGTCAGGCAGCTTGAAAACTTTGAGGAGAAGGACGCACTCGGAATGCGGTTGGAACGCCTAGAGAGACTCCTAGAGGAAAGCCTCCGAATGCGCAACCAGACTGAACCGAATGGGGAGCCCCGCCAGCGCGGTAACTTGGGCGTTTGCTTTTCATGCGGCAGGCCGGGACATTTCGCTCGCTTCTGTCGGGCGCGTCAGACGCCCCGCTGGTCCAGGCCAGGGTCAGGAACCCACTTTAATAAGCGTCGCGACGAGGACGAGACCACCGCAAAGGTGCAGGGAAACTGAGTACGGCCTCCGTCGTCAACCGGGACGAACGGGGGCAGTGCGAGGCAGTAGTGAACCTATGCCGGGAGACGAGCCCGATAATCGAGTGCAAGGTGGCAGGCAGACCCGTGAAGTGTCTCGTGGACACAGGTTCCAAGGTCAGCCTATTAAAGCGCAGCGCACTGACAGGTATAGACTCGAACTGGGAGAATGTGTTCGAAAGGTGCGAGAGCCAGATAACTCTTATCGGCATCACTGGAGACCGCATAGGCACGTTCGGAGTCTATCGTATACCTTTGGCCCTTGGCAGCCACACGTTCATTAGTAAATTTTTCGTGTGCGACGACAGTGTCATGCTTCCTGTAGCCGGCATCATCGGACAAGACATATTAAGAGACCAACGGATGGACATGTTGTTCAGCCAGGGCATGATTCGGGTAGGCGGAGCTTATATCCCGATTGATAACTGGGCGCGCGATAGGCCGGCGATACAGGAATATAGTTTTGAGGTCCTTCATCGCCCGGGGAAGACAAATCAGAACGCTGATGCGCTCAGTCGCTCTGCCGTAACCCGCGTAACCCAGTTTTTGCCCTCTGTGGAGTGGTCCCATCTACACGACGAGCAGAGGAGGGACCCATCAATTAGGAAAATTGTAAACAAGTGTGAGAACGCGGGGGGAAAGGAAGCTGGCCGATATTTTTTGGATCGGCAAGGTATTCTAAAGTTCAGGGAGAAGGAGCATGACCCGGGTCGGAGCGTTGTTCCATCGTCTATGAGAGGGGAAATCCTGCGGCTGCATCACGACATACCGAGCGCGGGCCACCTAGGTTTCCGAAAAACCCGTCAGAGGGTCAGCAAAGGGTACTTCTGGCCTGGCATGAGGAAGGACATCGCTCAGTACTGTAGGAACTGCGAATCCTGCATGCTTCGAAAAACCCCGAAAGGAAGGAAGCCCGCTCCACTGCAGGTTTTCCAGGACGTAAACGGACCGTTCGAAAGGACTGCCATGGATATCGTAGGGCCTTTGCCGAGTACGACGTCCGGCAAGCGCTACATTCTCGTGTTTGTGGATCACCTGACGCGGTATGCCGAAACGTTCGCTCTGGAAAACCAAAAGGCTGAGACTGTTGCGAGGGCATTTGTCGAAGGGGTTGTATTGCGTCACGGAGTTCCTTCACAGCTACTCACCGACCAAGGAGCTAATTTCACTGGAAAGTTGATGCAGAGTGTTTACCGCTTCCTGGGTGTCAAAAAGCTCCAGACGACAGCCTACCACCCTGAATGCAACGGGGCCGTGGAGAGGTTGAACCAAACGCTGATTAAGATCCTTTCGCACTATGTACACAAAGATCAGCGCGACTGGGATCTTTGGCTGCCGTTCGCTACATCAGCGTACAATTCTGCCGTCCACGAAGGAACTCAGGAAAGCCCCTTCTTTCTACTTTACGGAAGGCAACCAGTGCTCCCCGGGGCAGCATATGAAGAACCGAAAGGCCACTATGGCACCCTAGACAACTACCAGGCTGAGCTTGCGCAAAGGCTGAGTGACGCGCACAAGACGGCAAGAGAGGCCCTCCGGTCGGCCGCAGAGTCACGAGTAAGGCGTCTAGAAAATGCTAGCAGGGAGGCAGATTTCAAGGTAGACGATAGAGTGTATCTGCACGCTGAGGTCCCATCAAAGGGACTTGCGAGAAAGCTGTCGCCACAGTGGGTCGGCCCGTACCGAATAGTGGAGGGCCTGTCTAACGTGACCGTTCGCATCCGCCACACGCAGTCTGCACAAGAAAAGATAGTCCATGTTAATAGGTTGCGTCATGCCGGAGGTGCCGAGGCCTTCTCCAGCACTCTAGGAAGTTCGGCGCGACCACGCCTGACGGAGAGTTCCGGGTCTCCCCCGACCGATGTCGCCGAAAATGGCTTGCAGAGCGTCCCACCGGAGGTATTGTTTGAGCTCGCCAATCAAGATGAGACTCGCGCTTCGGGGATACCCCTGCCAACACATAACTACGCTCTAAGAAGCCGCGGGCCGCCTATATACCCTTCATAATCACATATAACCTTTGTAATACATTTCGGAATCTAAGATGATCCTACGAGCTGCTGCGATCATTTGTTTTGTATGCTAATAGCCTGGACTTAAGAAAAAAAACGAGAGAGAATGGGGAAAATAGTCTACTTTTAACTGTACTCATGACTTTTCTGCGGTTGCGTGTTTTACTTAGAAGGCGGAATTGTCCGCCGTGTGAAATTTACTCCTCTGCCTGGGGGGACTGAGGGCCCGCCCACATTGTGCCGTGTTGTGAAACCAGTGCTTGTGCGCGAGGACGATGTTTAGCAGCTTTGACATACTCGAAATATGACTACTGCCATAAGATTGAGTTGCGAACTTTGCGACGTACTGTTGGTTGTGAAAGTGCGGTGATCACAAAATTTTCATAGAAAATTTCTTTATAAGAAGAGGGGGTTGTGAAGGGCTGTGTACGGGAGGCCTAGGCATGGCACAAAAGAACTCTCTCCATCGACGAACACCAGAGACACTGTGTCTTTCTCAAAATTATCGCCCTGCTCCGTCAGCGAAGGCGGTTGTGTAGAATGCAGCGGGCGCAACACAAAGACGTGCGAAATAGCCAGAGGGCAAAAGAGGAGAGGCCGCGCGCGGAGCCCTGCGCGACCACACGCATCCCTGCGGCCCGTTTTGCAGCGCGTCCCCAACTCCCCCCCCCCCCCTTTGGCACAGAGACAGGCACGTTTGTGCGTTTGTGTGTGCGCGCATGCACGCCTGCAGACGGCCTTGTTGCGAGGGACGGTCTGTGGACTCGGAGGAGGCTGGGAGTTGGGTCTTTATTAAGGGAAGTTAACCCAAAAGAAAAGAGGGCCCCATGCCCTTGGAAAACAGACTGTCTCCCCGGGCAGCTGCTCTCTTCCGCTACTGAAGGAGGACTCCCTTTGTCCGTTGACGGCCAAGTTTTCGAATGCCCTGATCACGTGTCCAAGCCGCGGTTCTTGGAAGAGACCACCCCGGGTTCCGATGCGAGAAGAGAGAGGACAGCCGTGACCCTCATAAATATGTCAACTTCGAGAGGAGTGCGTCTTCGGCTGAGCAATGAGCCCCGCGTTCGCGAAGAGGCCGGCACCCTGCGGCGCCGAGGGTAGGCCGGGACGCTCGCGGCACAAACAGCTTCCCGGAGTTCGCGGGCCCACAGGCCAGCAGTGTCTTGAAACGCAACGGCCTTACTAATGGCTCGAGGTGGCGAGGGAGGCCGGCAAGTTAGCACCAAGAGGGCTCCCAGCAGAGGAGGCGAGGAGGACACCGAAGAAAAAAGAAAGAGAGTCCTCAGAGAGACGCGTTGGGGACAGAAGGGAGAGGAGAGAACGAGAGAACGGGCAGAGACGGCGAGGTGGACGGAAGCAGATCGTGCTGGTCTGTAGTCGGTGAGGCCGGACCCGAGGGCATCCGTTGCAAACTGACCGCCAGCCGAGACGCCCAAGAAGCCGGACGCCACAACCCGTCAGAGTACCGCCAGCCGAGACGCCCAAGAAGCCTGACGCCACAACCCGTCACAGTCACCGAAACGTGGGACCGCCACCAGGCTGAGCGCCACCCCCGCCAGAGCAGCCGAGAGTGAGGCAGCGGTGACAGCGATGAGCGGAAGACAGCGGTGAGCGGAACTCCCAGTTTCACCTTCAGGCAGAGTGAGAATAAATTAGGTTGATTCGGAGGCGTTGTGTGTTGGCTCATTTCTCCTCGCTTCAGCAGAACCCGTAGATAGCAACAAACAACTGTGTTGCATTGTGACTGACCCCCGACAGGCGGGAACGTCACAGTAAGACGCGGTTGCATGCTCCTGCACTGTATAGGTACAGAGAACCGCAGCGGGGACCATGTAGAAATTTTTTTTTCTCTTTACTTCGTGGTCAAGTGGACAGCACGTCTGGCATGAAGCTGGCGAGCCTGTCGAAAACACCTAAAGGGAGAACTGTCAGACCTACGACTGCAAAATGTTTGGACACATTCATGGAAACACACGCACTAAAGAAATCTATGAAACCGCAGCTGCTAGGCGCCCGTTCCTTCGAGCTTCGGTGGCGATGTTGTAGCCTTTTGTAAAATCGTGAGAAGGAAAGCGAAGGAGAAGGATAAGGCGAGAGTGATGCCACTCTCGTCTTATTCTAATCCCCCGCTGCTATGACGCGTGGCTAGCGCCCGCAAACTGTCGAAGACGATGAAGTTTCAGGACACAAAATACGCCAATCAATGCGGCTAATCGTCCTCGTAAGTATGTGCCAGTTTCCAAGCTCACAACATGTGTGTTTGGCGGCGCAAACCTCGGTGGTGTTTGAAAGTGCGTTCTAGCGTATAGCACAGTCGATAGAAGGCGACATTGGCCTGGACAGTATAAAGCTAGAGACTTGAAGCGCAAGTTCTTTGGCAACACCAGGGCTGAGTCGAGTCGAAGGACGAGGAGGTTTTCCAGAAAAAGTACAAAAGGTTGGTTGGTTTATGGGGTTTAACGTCCCAAAGCGCCTAAGGCTATGAGAGACGCCGTAGTGGAGGGCTCCGGAAATTTCGACCACCTGGGGTTCTTTAACGTGTACTGACATCGCACAGTACACGGGCCTCTAGAATTTCTCCTGCAAAGAAATTCAACCACCGCGGCCGGGATCGAACCCACGTCTTTTGGGTCAGCAGCCGAGCACCATAACCACTGAGCCACCGCGGCGGCAAAGTACAAAAGTGATGACCCTAAGAACCGAATATTGATATCCTGCTCCTTACATACGAACCGGTGTTTTTTTTTCTGCATCTTTGGCGACAACAATTTTTGTTGCATTTGAGCGACAAATAGGTTTTCGATAAAGTATTACATCACTTTCGAAGAGTCATTGCCATTGAGCCTGGCAGGGATGCGAATGAACCCATAATTCATCGACGAAGGATCGAGCAGAACACTCGTGGTATCACGCTTCATATGTATCAATTATTTTGTAGGGAATGCTATACTACTACAACTGCGACGCATTTCGCCGTGAGCCTCAGAATGACTTTGAAACGACCTTTAAATAAGTCATGGCTAGTGTTGCTATGCACATATAGCTAGCCATGTGTGGTATACTTAGTGAACCACCACTGACTCTAAACTTTTACCTTCAACGGTGCTCTTGAGCTTTGACAAACGACACACAATTCACCGTGAGCCTCCGAACGACCTTGAAACGACCTTGAGATAAGTAGTGGTTGCACATCTGCCTTACCATGTGTGGTCAGTCTAGGTGCTGCACTATTTGACCTTTTATGTTTCAAGTTGTCTGTACAGGGCGGTAAGAAGCCATGTGGTAATCACGTGGTGTCACGTGATTCAATTTACAGTTGTGACGTCAGGGTATGGGGCATATAAACCGGAGCTGTGCGCTCAGCTCTACCCCCCCGCCCCACCCCTCCCTAGATAACACGCAACACTCTGGCGCAGACTACAGACACACACTCTCCCCTCACCCCTTAAACTAGCCCACTATCATCCATCCTTTCCCACTCCCGCATATGCCCTATGCCCAGAACCCTTCGCCTCTTCCCTCCACATCCTTTCCCTCTGCCCGGCGGACCCTCCCCCGCGGGACCTAGAGAACCTCAAGACCTGGGAGGACTGGAAGACCCTGCTGCGCTCGGAGGGCCCGGCCGTGCAGGCCATGCCAGGGCTGCCAGTGTTATGGACCTTAGGAACATAAACACTTGAGTGCAGTGGGGTCGTGCGGGAACCCTGGGGCGTGCCCCGAATTCCTGTCGAAATATTTTTTTTCTCTCTCTCTCTCTCTAAGCGCATCACGAAAACGTTGTCCACGCAAGATTAATTTAATAGTGATAAAAAACTCTCAGCTGCATTGCAAAGAACATCTCGCGTTCTAGTAAGCGACGGCGGACAGTAAAAAACGCTTGAACCCTAGTGCGCTAGCCGATGGACCGCATTAGCGGTGCTAACAATGCGACGTCATTACCAGAATAAGTTATCTAGGAGCTGACAGACTCGTTGCTTATTATTGCGAAAGCAATACTAATCGCACTTTCAAGCCTTCGCGTGACCCAGCCACAGTTACGTTTGACCTTTAGCGGAGTGATTATGGGCGACCAGCTCGCTCCTTCAGAAAGCCCGGCTGTATAGTAACGCCGCGCCGCGCACCTCTGGCGCTACTGCCGCTGTGACGTCATACCAGCTGTAGATTATGGGCGACCAACTCGCTCCTTGTTGCTGCGACGCGTGTCTTTCCTTTTTCTCTTTCCTGTGATCTTTTAACTCTCCTCTATCTGCACGTGGCAGCGGTGGTGGCTCGGCTGGAGCCAGTAGGCAGGCCCGTGCAATTTCCTTTTCATCCTTCTCTCAGTCGCAACAACTCCTTCTGAGAGCCCGGCTGCAGTTACGGCGCGTGTTTGTCGCGCTGCGCACCTGTGGCGCTACTGCCGCTGTGCCGTCATACCAGCTGTACATTATGTTTTCTTTCTCTCAGTCGCAACAACATCAAAAATAAAATATAAAAGAATTACCGAAGACGCTTTGAGTCGTCGCGCAGCGGCGGCCGGTAGCCACGCGTGACCTGTAGATGCGGCGCACTGCGTTCCAAGACGCTTTCAGTGATCGCGCAGCGGCGGCCGGTAGCGACGCGTGACCTGTAGACGCGGCGCACTGCGTTCCAAAACGCTTTCAGTCGTCGCGCAGCGGCGGCCGGTAGCGACGCGTGACCTGTAGACGCGGCGCACTGCGTTCCAAGACGCTTGCAGTCGTCGCGCAGCGGCGGCCGGTAGCCACGCGTGACCTGTAGATGCGGCGCACTGCGTTCAAAGACGCTTTCAGTCGTCGCGCAGCGGCGGCCAGTAGCCACGCGTGACCTGTAGACGCGGCGCACTGCGTTCCAAGACGCATTGAGTCGTCGCGCAGCGGCGGCCGGTAGCCACGCGTGACCTGTAGACGCGGCGCACTGCGTTCCAAAACGCTTTCAGTCGTCGCGCAGCGGCGGCCGGTAGCCACGCGTGAACTGTAGATGCGGCGCACTGCGTTCCAAGACGCTTTCAGTCGTCGCGCAGCGGCGGCCGGTAGCGACGCGTGACCTGTAGACGCGGCGCACTGCGTTCCAAGACGCTTTCAGTCGTCGCGCAGCGGCGGCCGGTAGCCACGCGTGACCTGTAGACGCGACGCACTGCGTTCCAAGACGCTTTCAGTCGTCGCGCAGCGGCGGCCGGTAGCCACGCGTGACCTGTAGATGCGGCGCACTGCGTTCCAAGACGCTTTGAGTCGTCGCGCAGCGGCGGCCGGTAGCGACGCGTGACCTGTAGACGCGGCGCACTGCGTTCCAAGACGCTTTCAGTCGTTGCGCAGCGGCGGCCGGTAGCCACGCGTGACCTGTAGACGCGGCGGACTGCGTTCCAAGACGCTTTCAGTCGTCGCGCAGCGGCGGCCGGTAGCCACGCGCGGCCTGTAGACGCGGCGCACTGCGTTCCTTCAGTTGGAAGCGCTGCGCTGTTGCTTTCGCAACCTACCAGGCTTAACCAAAGCTAAGCCCCCGCCATTTTTTTTTACAGGGCAAGCTGCAAGCATTCCCCTATCCGGTTTAGTATATACTTAGAGAAGATCGCGCTAGTTCTTTACTTTGCTCTTCTATGGCAGCTAACTCTTTTATTTAATTAAGAACTTGGTATAATATATTGAGCAAAGATTCACTGAACGCTCGCATGAACCTCTTTATTTATAGCTTGTGGGTGTCTTAGGTAAATATTCATTTCATTCGTCACCTCTTTATCCGTTCAATTTTATATCTTATGGTAACCCAGCAGCTGTGGAGGGGGGGTTGGTATCAGTGCAGAGCGATGGTGGTGAAGGCTATTTTTTTAGATGTGTCAGCCCTGGAGCACACGGCACCAAATCCAAAATGATTGGCGATTGGTGAGCAAATTCAGTCCAGCTCTCGCTTAGTCCTAATGATGATGATGAAAACTTTATTTGGAACAAGGGAGTTTTGGACTCGTCGGTCCTTGGGCCCCCGCACGGCCCCACTGCACTCAAACGTTCATGTCCCGGAGGCTCATGACGCTGGCAGCCCGGCCGGTGGCGATGGCTTGCTTGGCCGGGTCCTCGGAGCGCAGTAGGGTCTCCCGAGCCTCCCAAGTGGTAAGGTGCTTAGCAGTGGCTTAGCTCCGCTATGCCAGGTTATACATAGTGAGAGGTGCGGGGTAGCCCTGGTTACATCTGGTTGTTTTGCTTATCGTCATGGTTGGTGTTGGGCATTAAAAAATGGCTGAGGCTTAGCTTAGGTTAAGCCTAGTCAGATGCGAAGCATATTGTCGCCGAGTTGCATATCGAGCACGCCGCTTGGCTAGACGTTCTTCACGCTCTTCATCAGTCTCTGTAGCACGCCGCAACTTTTGCTTCTCATTCCAACGAGCAGCCCTGTCTCCAGGAGGCATCTCTATCCCGTGTACGCCTAGCAGAGGCAGGCGCACCCCTTTGTATACCGCCGCTCCAGCATCACGTGTTCACTACAGCGCACCTAGCGGCAGAATCAGGAAACACATTGGTCGCGACGCCTTGCGCGACGGCGCGAGCTGGGGCCCCATTTCTCCTATGTCGTTAGGTCACGCATCACCACGTCCTCCTTGGTCACGACGCCTCGCGCGACGGCGCGAGTTGGGCCCCCGTTTTTCATCTGCTGTGACATCACGCATCACGTGGTATGACATGGAGGTCACGAAAGGTCAATGGTAACGACACCGCCGCGCTCGAGGAGCTGGATTGGGCTATTTTAGTATGCTTCGCATAAAAGACGACACATGTGGTGAAGGCGGCTCCGTGGTCGGCGCGCCGCGCCGGCAGCTGTGCAACTCTGACGCCACTCGGCTCTCCTCGGTCGGAGGCGAGCGGCATCTGCTCCGCGGTCGGCGCGCGGCGCAGCAGCTGCGCGGCTGTGACGTCACTCGGCTCCTCGCGCATGAGCACAAGTGGCGCCGAAGGCACACAGCGAAACGGCGAGACTGCAGGTAATGTCGCTCTCGCTACAAAAGTACCCATGGGCCACTGGACCCCAAGTGCACCAAAGGAATTATGTTAATTGAAGTCGGACCCGTTAGAGGTGCCCGCGCTTAATAGTAAAGAAGGGGAGCTACATGACTATCGCAAGAGGAATGTCAGCGCAAGTAACACAATAAAATAAAGAACACGACACATGCCCGCATACCAACTGTTTATTTCTCTTTTGCATCTGCACCAACTCGTCCAATCCATTATTATGAAGTAAAATGAATATTGGTACAGGCCAGCGCATAAATAGAAAACAAAAATTCAGGGGGCACTTTGGCTCCATAATGTACTGCAAGGCGAAAGCGTTTCCTGGCCACTATTTGTTTTTATTTACTTTTTATTTTTCATATTTTGTTTTGTTTTTTGATCCTTTTCTTAATTTTATCGCTTTTATTCTTATTTCCACATCTTATTTTTATTTTGGTTTTATTTTTGTTTATTTTCTTATTTTTATTTTTGATTCTCCTTTTCTTGACTTTACTCCTTCTATTTCATTTATGAAGCCCATGCATTCACTAGATGCGCCTTTTAAGCAGTGACTCCGAAAGGCGGACGAATCTGCCGACGCGTCTGTCGACACTCCTGCCGACGCGAAAAACCCGACTGATCGCCAGGGGGCCAACGGGAGCGGACGCTCGCCGAATGGGCTCCGTGTTTTACACGGTTTTAAGCATGAAATGCTTTTAGCTCCCGTTGTCGGCAGTGTGGTGACGTCACGCCGAGACCGAGATCCACTCATCCGGGCACTGAAATCCACTCATCCGGGCACTGAATTCCAGTTATCCGGGCACTGAATTCCAGTTATCCGGGCACTGAAATCCACTCATCCGGGCACTGAATTCCAGTCATCCGGGCACTGAATTCCAGTTATCCGGGCACTGAAATCCACTCATCCGGGCACTGAAATCCACTCATCCGGGCACTGAATTCCAGTCATCCGGGCTCTGAAACGAGAACATCCGGGCACCGTACGAGACTTAACGAGATTTAACGAGACTCTCTAAGCCCTCCTACGCGACCGGCATGCAAGCGCCGGTTGGTCTCCAAACGAGACAAAAAATAACTGCTGCCAGTGCCTTCTCAATGTTTATCAAGATATCAGTGGAGCTGTGGGTTTGATAATGCACGGAATTATAATTTCCGATTTCTAATAACGCGTGCAAAAAGCACATAAATGCCACGTTACACTTCGTTGTCATACGTGATCCGGGGGAGAAGCGCTGCGTTCAAAGGGCAAGGCATCGCGCCGAACGGGTGGTGGCGTTCCTCCCTTCCATTACGGCGCGGTTCGGGTGTCCACCGAGATGGCAGAGAATTACTGCGCCATTTCCTTTCCTCAAAAAACCTTGCGTTCAAATGGCAAGGCATCGCGCTGAACGGGTGGTGGCGTTCCTCCCTTCCTGTACGGTGCGGTTCGGGTGTCCACCGAGATGACATTAGGCCCGTAAACATTTCATGCTTACTCTACTCTCGGTTACGGGAGAGGCAGAGAATTTTAAGCATGAAATGCTTTTAGCTCCCGTTGTCGGCAGTGTGGTGACGTCACGCCGAGACCGAGATCCACTCATCCGGGCACTGAAATCCACTCATCCGGGCACTGAATTCCAGTTATCCGGGCACTGAATTCCAGTTATCCGGGCACTGAAATCCACTCATCCGGGCACTGAATTCCAGTCATCCGGGCACTGAATTCCAGTTATCCGGGCACTGAAATCCACTCATCCGGGCACTGAAATCCACTCATCCGGGCACTGAATTCCAGTCATCCGGGCTCTGAAACGAGAACATCCGGGCACCGTACGAGACTTGACGAGATTTAACGAGACTCTCTAAGCCCTCCTAGGCGACCGGCATGCAAGCGCCGGTTGGTCTCCAAACGAGACAAAAAATAACTGCTGCCAGTGCCTTCTCAATGTTTATCAAGATATCAGTGGAGCTGTGGGTTTGATAATGCACGGAATTATAATTTCCGATTTCTAATAACGCGTGCAAAAAGCACATAAATGCCACGTTACACTTCGTTGTAATACGTGATCCGGGGGAGAAGCGCTGCGTTCAAAGGGCAAGGCATCGCGCCGAATGGGTGGTGGCGTTCCTCCCTTCCTTTACGATGCGGTTCGGGTGTCCACCGAGATGGTAGAGAATTACTGCGCCATTTCCTTTCCTCAAAAAACCTTGCGTTCAAATGGCAAGGCATCGCGCTGAACGGGTGGTGGCGTTCCTCCCTTCCTGTACGGTGCGGTTCGGGTGTCCACCGAGATGACATTAGGCCCGTAAACATTTCATGCTTACTCTACTCTCGTTTACGGGAGAGGCAGAGATTTTTTAAGCATGAAATGCTTTTAGCTCCCGTTGTCGGCAGTGTGGTGACGTCACGCCGAGACCCATCATCCGGGCACTGAAATCCACTTATCCGGGCACTGAATTCCAGTCATCCGGGCACTGAATTCCAGTCATCCGGGCACTGAATTCCAGTCATCCGGGCTCTGAAACGAGAACATCCGGGCACCGTACGAGACTTAACGAGATTTAACGAGACTCTCTAAGCCCTCCTACGCGACCGGCATGCAAGCGCCGGTTGGTCTCCAAATGAGACAGAAAATAACTGCTGCCAGTGCCTTCTCAATGTTTATCAAGATATCAGTGGAGCTGTGGGTTTGATAATGCACGGAATTATAATTTCCGATTTCTAATAACGCGTGCAAAAAGCACATAAATGCCACGTTACACTTCGTTGTCATACGTGATCCGGGGGAGAAGCGCTGCGTTCAAAGGGCAAGGCATCGCGCCGAACGGGTGGTGGCGTTCCTCCCTTCCTTTACGGTGCGGTTCGGGTGTCCACCGAGATGGCAGAGAATTACTGCGCCATTTCCTTTCCTCAAAAAACCTTGCGTTCAAATGGCAAGGCATCGCGCTGAACGGGTGGTGGCGTTCCTCCCTTCCTGTACGGTGCGGTTCGGGTGTCCACCGAGATGACATTAGGCCCGTAAACATTTCATGCTTACTATACTCGCGGTTACGGGAGGCGCAGAGATTTTTTTTGAGAACGTTTTGCCGCTTACATCGCACTCCAGCCCCACGAGACTTACAGAAGATTGTTCCGCATCGTTGGACACCGTATTTGTCACCTTCACCATCATTTCGGCAAGTTCGAGACCCAACGTGGCCGGCGGCCGGCGGCCGCGTTCAGCCGAACGCCGCAGCAACAGCGGCGGCTTGGCTCGCATCTGCCACATCTCTCGCCATGGAGTACACCGTGCAAGGTGAGCCCATTTCACCGCACGAGGTTCAAACTCCCGACTGGAAGCATGTCCTCGCCGTGCGAGATCGACATTCTCGAAAAGAAAATGAAGCCCACATAGCGCATTCAACTCAAGCAGCCAACGCAGAGACGCCAACATCCCAAACCGGAGACGCGGCATGTGGTTCAGCTAAAAAACAAGACAAATTGCCTCCCGCTTCACCTCGCTACAAAAATTCACTCCCTTGCCGCGCGACGACTACAAGATTGTCTTTAGGCCAACGGGCGGCGGTTTTGATGTCACAGCGTTCGCAGAGCGTGAGCTTCGAGCAGCCATACTGAACGGCAGCGCGGTACCAGTCGCGGCTGCTGAAGAGGACCTAGTGCGCAATAACCCAGTCAAAAACATTCTCACAATGGCGACACCCAGCAAGGAACGCGCTCTTCAGTACGTCAAACTAAAATCCATCACTGTGCAGGGACTCAAGGCGGCAGTGTCGGCCTACATTGCCCCCCCTGACACTGCAATCCAGGGAATCATATACAAGGCCTACGGGAATGAGTCTCCAACGGAAATCTTTGATGAACTGAGAAGAGCAAATCCACTCCTTCCCATAGTGCAGGCACGTTCTCTAGGAAAGACGTCAACATCCCTTCTAATCCACTTCCCGGCGGAGAGGCTACCCCAATCCATCAGGTACTTCGGAGTCCTGCATGCGGTTTACCCCTTCTGTCCGAAAGTAGAATCATGCACGAACTGTCGCACAGTTGGACACAGGCGTGACGTGTGCCCAATGCCAGTACAAGATCACTGTCAATTGTGCGGTGTTCAGCATCCGTCAGAGCAAGTCTGCACCCCAGTCTGCATCATATGTGGAGGCGACCACAGAACGGGAGACGCAAGATGCAGGCATCGCTTCGAACGCACGGCCAAAAAAGCATCGGGATCCTCGTGGGCCAAGGACCGACCTTCAAGACCAAGCTCCAAGGGCAGCGACTCGACCACACGCTCCAGGTCCAACTCATTCCCCAGGCTGAAGGGTTCCAGATCCTCCAGCAAAAGTCCAACAAGAAGCGGAGACTCCAGCGCCTCGTCCAGGGCCGGAACATCCAAACAGGTGAGCTGGGTGGACAGGGCCTCCCATCTTTCGCATGATCGATCAGAGTCTCAAAAATCCCAAGAGCAAAAAATCATACAGAACCTAATGGAAGAGAATCGAATCCTTAAACAGCAGATGGCGCAGATTCTCGCTCGATTAAATACCCTTACGAGTCCCACCGCCCCCTCCACAACCCACAATTCACCTCCTCCTAAGACAGACGAATCCAACCCTACAGATAACTCTCAGCAATTGGAGCAAACCTCTTTTCACCAGTCAGACCTCACTCCTCGTAAAAAACGTCCGCTGGTTGATGAGGGAACGCAAGTAGTAACAATCCAACAACTTCGGGAGATCGAGGAAAAAGCCAACAACACTGAAAAAAAAGTCGAGTTGGGCTTCACTCAGATCGCTGAACGATTTACTCACCAGGAGCAAGTACTTGATGATATTGTTAAGAAACTTAGCAGCCCCCCGTCTAACCCTTCCTCCCAACCAGCATAGAAATGGCTACCTCTTCCACGCCAACCCCCCGTCAAAATCCTTCCCTCCATATTTGGCAATGGAACTGCAGAGGCCTTAAAAAGAAAAAAGATAATCTTCTTCTTCATATTCAGCAAGCCTCTCAAATCCCAGACATTATAGCAATCCAGGAACCTAACAATACGTATAAGTTACCAGGCTATCAAGCTATCCACCCCTCTGATGCATCACACCAATGTGTCACTACATTCGTGCATCGCAATATCACCTACATCATTCATGACATGACAGACGTGCTCCATGACTGCCAGTACATTGAAATCCTCCCCCGCAAATCAGGTCAACCTGCATACTTTGTCCTGAATATCTACAGCCACCCGAAGGATAAACATTCACAGCTTTTCAGGGCCTTACGAAAAGCCCTTTCTGTTGCGGCGCACTCACCACTAATTGTTGTCGGGGATTTTAACGCCTCGCACACGGACTGGGGATATAAATATACTCAACCCAAAGGGAAACATCTCTGGGAATTCATCCACCAAAATCACATGACTCTCTATACAGATCCCAATCAGGCAACTAGAATAGGCAACAGTGTAAGCAGAAATACCTGCCCAGACCTCACCCTTGGCAAACATCTAAAGCATGTTACTTGGACAAATACAGGCCAAAACCTCGGAAGTGATCACTTTATTCTTTCACTCACGTGTTACGCAAAAAACCTCACCCTGCCAGTCAAGATTAAACGCATAGTGGACTGGGACCTTTTCAGGAAAAGGCGAGAGTCCACTGCCACTCAAAAAATAGAGGACTACTCCTCTTGGGTTACCCAATTAAACAAAGAAATTGAAGCTTCTACCAAGGAAGCAGCAACTACTCTGGAGTCGAATCAAGTAGATAGCCGACTACAACATCTGTGGCAAGCCTATCAAGGGGTAGAAAAGCGATGGTTGCGGCAAAAACATAATCGCAAACTTAAACGTACCTTGGCCAAAATTCTAGAGCAAATTACGGAACACGCTGCCTGGTTAACCACTCAGCAATGGTCTCAGATATGTAATAGACTGGACGGCAATCTCAAATTTAAGAACACATGGCATTTCCTCAGATTTCTATTAGATCCCAGCTCACCTAGATCAGAGACCTCCAAAGCAATTATACGCTTAGTTCATTCCGCACAACAACAAGGTCAGGACATTATTAAAATACTTAGAGATAAATACTTCCCAGACACCCCTCAACTAACCCCTGTACAATATGAGGGATCTTGTAACTCTCTACTCGATGCCCCTATAGCCGAAGCAGAGGTTTGGGCAGCTTTACAGCAGCTCAGGACCACTTCAGCACCAGGTGCAGATCAAGTCACCAATAAGGCTCTGAGAAATCTGGATGGCAAAACTGTCGCGGCCTTCACAGAATTTATGAATCAGCATTGGGAAGCTGGCACGCTCCCAGAACAGTGGAAGCATGCCAGAATTACCTTTATACCTAAACCAGGCAAACCGCTAGACCTGCAAAATCTTCGGCCCATATCTCTAACTTCATGTGCGGGCAAGCTCATGGAGCATGTTGTCCTAAACCGTCTCATCCGACACATGGAAGAGAACAACATCTACCCCCATACCATGTTCGGTTTCAGATCCCACCTTTCAACACAGGATGTCATGCTACAGATCAAGGAAGACATACTTGATCCTTCGATTCCTCACCTCACCAAAGCACTTCTTGCTTTAGATTTAACCAAAGCATTCGATAATGTGCAACATTCAGCCATTTTACAAGCTTTGAGCTCCCTGCACGTGGAAGAACGCACATATGCATATGTGAGAGCTTTCCTTACGGGCAGGACAGCGGAGTTCCAAATCGGATCAGTCACATCTCCTACCTTCCCACTAGGCAGCCGTGGTACGCCACAAGGTGCAGTTCTCTCACCATTTTTGTTCAACATCACGCTCATCCCTCTTGCTCAAATCTTGTCTAAAATTCCCCACCTCTATCACTCCATCTATGCGGATGATATCACCGTATGGACGAGCGCAGGAAACTGCGGTGAAATAGAGGAAACTTTACAAAATGCAACAAACGCGGTCCAACAATATGCACAAAGTATAGGCCTGGCATGTTCCCCTGCCAAATCAGAACTCCTTCTAATCAGACCCCGATACCCGGATCCTGATCCGCCACAAATTGTTATCAAACTTGAAGACATTCCAATTCCAATTAAACCCGTCATTAGGGTTTTGGGTATGCTCATCACGAATGACGGCTTCAACACGACCGCCATTAAATCACTCCGCCACACTGTACAGAATACGACTGCGATAATTCGTAGAATTAATAATAAACACCGAGGCATGAGGGAGGCAGACACGCGACGTCTCGTTCAAGCCTTCTGTATCAGCAAACTCATTTATACTCTCCCCTATCTGTATCTCACTCGGACAGAGCAGGAGCAGATAGATAGAATGATCAGGGGTATATATAAGGCTGCCCTTCACCTCCCGAATTCAACCCCCACCAGCAAATTCCTCAAACTAGGCGTGCATAACACCCTGGCAGAACTAATTGAAGCCCACCTCACGGGGCAATACTATCGCCTATCTCGAACACCTACCGGACAGAATCTTCTGAAAAGACTCAAAATCACCCTCGACGACCAAATTTCGGATCACCATAACATTTCTCTAGACCTTGCAAAAAATCTTTATATTCCACCTCTGCCTAGAAACACTCATCCTGAGCATGACAAAGATCGTCGCACAGCTCGGGCAACAGCCCTACATAAGCACTACGCTAGGGATCGAGCAGTCACATACGTAGATGCTGCAGAATATTCTACCACCTCAGCCTATGCAATCACGGTACTTAACTGCAATCATAATCCTTGCTCATCCCTTACTCTCAATCGCGTTCAACATCCCGTCGAGGCTGAAGAAGCAGCTATAGCCCTGGCCATTACTCAAACAAATGCGAAATACATATTCTCGGATTCTAAATCAGCCATACGAAATTTCGCCAAACAACGGGTTCACACGCCAGCACATCGCATTCTGAACAGTGGTGTACCACCGAGTCGGCTCATCACACACATCTGGGTTCCTGCGCATTGCGGACACCCGGGGAATACGGCCGCACACAATCACGCCCGAGGACTCGTCAACCGGGCGGTGGACGGCCTCCCCTGCTTCCGCAGTGCTAGGGAACGCATGATGACGTACCATGAAGTCACGCTTCACTACCGGGGTTCCCGACTAGTTTACTCCCCTCCCCATAAATCGCTAAATAAGGCCGAGGAAGTCGTTTGGCGACGGATTCAGACAGACACTTTTCCGAACCCTTACCTGTATTCCCTCATGCACCCAGGGGACTACCATCCGTCCTACAAATTATGCCAACACCCTAAGGCGGATGTTCATCACATACTTAGGGCTTGCCCTAATACTCCAACTCCCCCTTTTCTGAGACTCGACGACCAGGAGAGATGGGAGGCCGTGCTGCACAGCTCACAGCCGGAGGTTCAGCTCCGGATGGTGACCTGGGCCACAGAGGTCGCCAGGGCCCATGGGCTCCTGGCCACCTAGCGCGACCGCGAGGGCCCACCTGTTCCTGCAAACCCCTTATCCTTATCCCCACCCTCACTGGCTTCCTTTTAAGGGTTGCTTAATAAAAGTTTTTCCTCCTCCTCCTCCTGCCGACGCGTCTATCGACACGGCTGCCGACGCGTCTGTCGACACTTCTGCAGACGCGTCTGTCGACACGGCTGCCGACGCGTCTGTCGACACTTCTGCAGACGCTTCTGTCGACACGGCTGCCGACGCGTCTGTCGACGCGGCTGCCGACGCGCCTGTCGACACGGCTGCCGACGCGTCTGTCGACACGGCTGCCGACGCGCCTGCTAACGACAGTATGAGGCATTAAAGGCTTTCTCCTTAAAAAATTGGAGGACGCTTAAGCTTCACTTTTAGGAGTGCAACCCTACACGGAGTTGCAGCGCTGCCAGGGAGTCCACGGAACGCCATCGCCCGTTCGGCGCGACGCCTTGCCCGTTGGAAACAGCTTTGAACGCAACACATTTTAAGCATGAAATGCTTTTAGCCCCCGTTGTCGGCAGTGTGGTGACGTCACGCCGAGACCGAGAGCCATCATCCGGGCACTGAAATCCACTCATCCGGGCACTGAAATCCACTCATCCGGGCTCTGAATAAGAGGGAAGTTTATTCAACAGTGCCAACAAACAAAACATTGGAAACACACTCATGACTGAGGGCAAAACAAATGTATACAAAGTGGGTGGCCACCCAGAAACACCATGACCTTATTATAACACACCGTACATATCACAAATTACAGCCTATAGTGCATAGAACGAACACTGGACAAAGAAGAATCAGCCTCCCGTAGCAACGACGCACTGGGGGGGGGGGGGGGGGGGGGGCAAGGATCTTTCTCAGGGTGATTGGCCCTTTCAAAACGAGAACATCCGGGCACCGTACGAGACTTCACGAGATTTAACGAGACTCTGTAAGCCCTCCTACGCGACCGGCATGCAAGCGCCGGTTGGTCTCCAAAGGAGTCACAAAAAATAACTGCTGCCAGTGCCTTCTCAATGTTTATCAAGATATCAGTCGCTGTGCGTTTGATAATGCACGGAATTATAATTTCCGATTTCTAATAACGCGTGCAAAACGCACATAAATGCCACGATACACTTCGTTGTCATACGTGATCTCTTAGGGGCTTCGCGCATCGAAGCAAAGCCGCGCAGGCGCACAGGGGCCCGGCGGAGAAGCGCTGCGTTCAAAGGGCAAGGCATCGCGCCGAACGGGTGGTGGCGTTCCTCCCTTCCATTACGGTGTGGTTCGGGTGTCCACCGAGATGGCAGAGAATTACTGCGCCATTTCCTTTCCTCAAAAAACCTTGCGTTCAAATGGCAAGGCATCGCGCTGAACGGGTGGTGGCGTTCCTCCCTTCCTGTACGGTGCGGTTCGGGTGTCCACAGAGATGACATTAGGCCCGTAAACATTTCATGCTTACTCTACTCTCGGTTACGGGAGAGGCAGAGATTTTTTGTTGTTGAATGGGGCGCGCTTTATTTTTTGTTTTCCTTTGTTTTAAAGCGTAGGTCTTCGTCGTGAGGAGGTCAGCGGAGTTTGCGTGGCGGCCATGCACTGTACAGGTCAACTTGTTTGGTAAACGTTTCGCTTTCTCCGATACGCGCGAGTAGCGCGCGGCTCTCCCGTTACGCTACCTCGCGGTTAAGATTTTTATAGAAATTATCAAACGCAGTCGCGTGCAGTGCGCCAGTGTTTCGCGCAAGGACGGCGGCGTAAATATATCGGCGTCCAGTGCGCACAAATAACCCGAGCGCACGGAAGCACTGTACACGTATATTGGCGGCACGGTGGCCCAGTCGGGTCTACGAGCGGACGCGTAGGTCGCCTCCCGGGGCAATATAATATGGGGCATGAATTTGGTGATGAGCGGCCGGCAAACCAGCTGGCTGGCGTGACGCGCCACAATCACACAGACGCGTCACGCGAGAGCCAATGAGAAGGCCCACGGGACAGCCCCGGGTCGATCAGTCTAATGGCCACCAATCACACGCGCCATAGCGGGCTCGTTTGCAGCATGTCGTGAGTACTGTTTGCCGGGCGAATTTCCTCCTTTTGTTTTGAGGAAAGGATTTGCGAATTGTCTCACATCTCGGTGGACACCCGAACCGCACTGTAAAAGAACGGAGGAAGGTGGGAGGGAAAGAAGAGAGAAAGAGGTGCCGTAATGGAAATGAAAATTGGGTTTAAGGAAAGAAATGACGCAGTAATTGTCTCGTATTCTAGGGGGACACCCGTGGCCCTGATTATAGGCCGCCGGTTCGAATTCGTGCCGCAAGCTGGGCTCTAACTTAACTAGTACGTTTGCTGCACGAAACGCTGAATCGTATGACACCATCTGGAACATTCTGCGGCAAACGGTTGGCATAATACGATTTTATTGCCTAAGCAATACTGCTTGCACTTTCAGCCTGTCGCGTAGCGAGGCCGCAGCTACCAAGCGCGGCCTAACTCCTGCTCCTGCCACGCGCGGCGCGCTTAGCGGTCTGACGTCACAGCTGCAAGAGCGGGGCTCCAACTTGCGCCGTCGCGTAGCGAGGCCGCAGCTACCAAGCGCGGCCTAACTCCCGCTCCTGCCGCGCGCGGCGCGCTTAGCGGTCCGTTCGGGTGTCCACCGCGATGAGAGAGAATTACTGCGCCATTTTCTTTCCTCAAAAAGCGATGCGTTCGAAGGGCAATGCATGCCGCAGTAATTTTCTGTCATCTCGGTGGACACCCGAACCACAGGAAGGGAGGAACGCCACCACCCGTACGGCGCGATGCCTTGCCCTTTGAACGCAACGCTTTTTGAGGAAAGGAAATTCTCTGTCATCTCGGTGGACACCCGAACCGCACCGTACAGGAAGGGAGGAAGTGGAGTGAAAGGAGAGAGAAGCTTCTAGACAATCATCTGTTAGCGTCAGCCGCTCGTTTTGCCGACCGAGGCACGCATAAATCTCCCAGCACGTTAGGGCCCTCGTGTGGTGAGTATGCCATGTAAAACAAATGGGCAAAACTTTCATAAATAAGCTTTACTAAGAGCACTACCAAGACACACCACCAGGCAAACCAGGCGCAGCCAGGGCTATTGCTTTCGCAACTTACCGGGCTTAACCAAGCTAAGCCTTTGCCAAATTTTTTTTCCGACGCGTGGTGCCGAGAACTACAACTACTACTACTGCTACGACGCCGACGGCTTTTCCACCGAACGAGCGATATACGCTGTCGAGTAATAAAAATTGGCGGGGGCTTAGCTTTGGTTAAGCCTGGTAGGTTGTGAAAGCAAGAACGCAGCGCCTCCAACTGAAGGAACGCAGTGCGCCGCGTCTACAGGTCACGCATGGCTATCGGCCGCCGCTGCGCGGACTGAAAGCGTCTTGGAATGCAGTGCGCCGCGTCTACAGGTCACGCGTGGCTACCGGCCGCCGCTGCGCGACAACTCAAAGCGTCTTGGAACGCAGTGCGCCGCGTCTACAGGTCACGCGTGGCTACCGGCCGCCGCTGCGCGGAGACAAAGCGTCTTGGACATGTAGGGGTATTCGAGTATAGAGTGTAGGAGTTAAATTTTGTGAAACGCATCTAATGCCAGTTAGATTAATGCTTTCTTATCGCCGCACCTTCATTTCAAAGTTCTTCTTCGCAGCTAAATAAATGAATCAACCCAAAGAATATGTTTCAAGAGTAAACAGTTTCCTGAGACGTTTCAGGCTCACTCACACAAACATGACTCGCGGTGTTTGCACTCGCCATCCATCCAAAGAAAGCTTGGAACAAGAGCACAGAACAATGGCCACCCCTCCCACCACTGAGGAAGGAAAACCCAGTGGCCACCACGGGTGCCCAGACACCTTTGGAGCAGACCATAGAGACCGAGACCTCAGAACCGTCGGACAACCAAGATAGCAAAGAGCACACGGAAAAGCGCAGTGTGGACACCGTGAACGCCGGATATAAAACTTCACAACGCGATTTCGCACAACTTCAACCCCTTCGGGTGCCCAGTGGTACCGAGACAGACGCCACCGAGCCACGGGCCTGTACCTCGAAAGCCAGTGATTGCGCATCCCACATCCAGGAGACCCAGGAGACGCAGTCACTCCGGAACGCTACATCCGAGAAAGAAGCCGGCTCTGCTAAAAGCGGTGAGTTGTCCGTCCAAGCAGCCTCCACTCCCACCTCTTTTCGAAACCCTGACTCCCCTATTACACCTCAAGAGGCGGTTAAACAGTACATACGTTCCGCTGAATTTCACTCGGAAATCACTACCATAATAAATACTATATTAGTTGCTGAACAACACGGAGCGATGCAGCGACAGCTCATACTAGCCCAGGCACAGTTGATACAGTCCATGGCTGACAGGATAGAAGCTACGATTAACCCACGCTTGGAAAAACATGAAGCCTGCATCAACAAGCTTTTCGAACTTGTACCGCATCAGGGATTGCCTCGCAAGCAGCGCGCAGTTGAACCCGCTGCCTGTCCTCATCCACTCTATCCAGACCAGCAACATGGCGCAGAACAATAACACGCGAAAACGTCGGCGGCGACACCAGTCCAACACACCAGCAGAAACAATTATATGGCAATGGAACTGTTGCAGCATACGCCGAAAACAAGCACAACTAGCCGCATATATAGCAAACTCCCCTAATCCCCCCCATGTCATCGCTCTGCAAGAGACGGAAACAAATCGCATTCATATCCGCGGTTATCACACGGCAGCCCTTACACCACGTACGGCAATCCTGACACTCGCATCCATGCCGGTACTAGACCGCACACCGACAAACACGCCCGACAGCAAGGGCACTCAATATACCGCGATAGAGCTAAGCTCACCAGGACACACAAATGGCCTCACTATTATTAACATATACAGCAATCCTAAAGATATAGGCAGAGGTATTCCGGATATCCTGGGCTCCTTCCGTTCCTCTAACCTTCTTGTGGTGGGTGATTTTAATACACGTCACACGCACTGGGGATACAACTCGGATACCCCCAAAGGTAACCTGATTTCTACCGCAATGGCTGATTACAACCTTAGCCTGATCACAAACCCCACCGTACCCACTCGCATTGGCACAAGCGTCACCCGTGACACCACACCCGATCTCACATGGGCCACACCGAACATAATCGTTAAATCTCACACGGTGCTCCAGGATAGCCTTGGAAGTGACCATTTTCCAGTCTCCACTATTATATCTTATGAATCCAAGATTTTCAACCCTCGTTCGCAGCTTCTCACTGACTGGGATAAATTGCGCTCATATTTGGCAACTGATTCGACAGAACCCCGTACTGTCACTGACTGGGCAGACCGTCTGGTGAAGGCCATCCAGGCGAACAGCAAAAGCATTAAAAATACCCCTAAGGCACCGCAGGTTGATCCGCATCTGGCTCATCTATGGGAGGCCCGACAGGGACTTCTCAAGCGCTGGCGTCACCAGCAACACAATCGTAAATTGAGACTCCGCATAGCCGCTCTCACTCGCGAGGCAGAAGAATACGCGAACACGCTAGCCCGCGCAAACTGGGCAACCTTTTGTAACGACCTGAAGGGTACATTAAGCACTAAACGCACGTGGTCCCTCCTACGCGCTCTCTTGGATCCAACAACCACTAAATCTCAGACACAAGTAAACACACAACGTCTGATACAACTAGAGCTCCAAAAGGGCACCGACGTAATTGGCCAACTACGGGACACTTATATACCCACATCTCTTCAGTCGGCAGATCCACCCAATCTACCTCCACCTAACCCAGAACTTGATGCCGACATCACCTTAAACGAAGTCCGCCGAGCACTCTTAGTATTCGCCGCTCTACGGCGCCGGGGCCGGATGGCATAACGTACAAGGCACTACTCAATCTGGACGATGTCTCCCTCCAGGAACTCACGGAGCTCTTTAATAACCACTGGCAAGCTGGGACGCTCCCCTCAGCCTGGACCCATGCCAGCATGCGATTTATACCCAAACCGGGCAAAGCCCTCACTCTTCAACATTTGCGCCCCATCTCCTTAACGAGCTGTGTCGGCAAGCTCTTCGAGCATGTCATTCTGAATCGCCTGCAACCATTCCTAGAAACAACAGGCTTTATCTCAAACGTTCAATTCGGCTTCCGCCCAAACATCTCGGCGCAAGACGTACTTCTCGCGTTTAAAGAGTCCCTCTTTTGCACTAAGCGTCGTACAGCCTCTACGCGAGCCATACTGGCCCTGGATATCCATAAGGCTTTCGACACAATAAGCCATGACCATATCCTCACGACATTAGCCACCACGGGGTGTGGGACCCGCATATGGCAATATATTCGGCCCTTCCTTCAGGGGCGCACGGAAGACCTCCACCTTGGGGATATTGCGTCATCGACTCGTCACTGTGTCATCGAATTGTCGTCACAAATACAAGAATCAACAATGCCCGATATTGAGCTCACTTATGAAGGCGTGTTATCTCTTGTACTAAATATAAACGTAAAAAGTCTGTTGGACCGGACAGCATACCAAACACCTTTCTACGCAGGTATGCGGAATGGGTAACCCATTATCTGATTATTATATTCAAAACCTCACTCGAACAGAAACAGATCCCAAATGACTGGCTTACCGCTAAAGTGATCCAAGTACACAAAACTGGGAACCGGCAGACAGTTGAAAATTACAGGCCAATCTCTTTAACTTGCGTTTGTTGCAAACTTCTAGAGCACATAATATCAAAGGCAATCTATACACATCTTGAATCAACAAAAGCTTTTTTTTCAAATCAGCATGGTTTTCGGCAACAGTTGTCTACTGTAACACAACTAGTAGAGACCGTTAATGACTTCGCGAAGGCTCTGAACGACAAGCAACAAATCGATGCAATATGCCTTGACCTTTCGAAGGCTTTTGACAGGGTCCAACACAGTGATTTAATTATTACTATTAATGGGTATTAATCATAAATTCGTGCACTGGATATCAGCTTATCTAAGCGGAAGAACTCAATTTGTCGAAATCAATGGTAGTAAATCAGAATTATTAAACGTAACCTCCGGTGTACCTCAGGGGTCCGTCTTGGGTCCCGTTTTATTTTTAATCTATATTAACGACATTGTTTCCCATATTGATAAAGATGTAACAGTGAGACTTTTCGCTGACGACTGCCTGCTCTACTGTTGTATAAATAATACAGATAATCAAAAAGCGCTTAATGATGCTCTCGTAGCTGTCGAAAAATGGTGCCAATGCTGGAAAATGAAAATCAACGAAGAGAAAACAGTAGTTTTACGCGTCACGAACAGGACCAAACATGTACATGAGTACTGTTATACGCTAGGATCTACCGCACTTACCACAGTGGAAACACTTAAATACCTGGGAGTCCTCATTTCTAGAGATCTAAGCTGGAAAAATCATGTACTAAAAATCTGTTCAGCCGCTGAAAAGAAACTCTGGTTTCTGCGCCGAAGATTGAAACTGGCCTCACAGTCTGCCAAGCTAGCTGCCTATTTAACTTATGTACGACCAACATTAGAATATGCCTGCATTATATGGGATCCTGTAGAAAGTGGCTTGATAAAAAAACTTGAAAGTGTGCAAAGAAGAGCAGCTCGATTCATACTGTCCAGATATGCACGTACTGATTCTGTAACAGAGATGTTGTGTGTTCTCAATTTACCACCTCTAGCCGAACGTCGCCGAGTAACCAGACTAAAATTTTTATTTCAGCTCTCAAGAAATTCCTTCAATATCAATAGCTCCCATTACTTGGTCCCAAAACAACTTACACATCTCAGAGCAAGCAATGAATACTGTTACCAAACCCCGAACCCACGCATTAATGTGTATGCTAATTCTTATTTTCCGAAGACGATGGCAGAATGGAATAATTTACCAGCATCTCTCTTACAGTCCAGTACATTAACAACTTTCGAAAAAGCTATCTCAACTTCGCACTAAAAAGTTTTTTTTCTTTTTTTTTTTTTGTGTGTGTGTGTCATACGCCTAATCAACTCACCTAAGGTGAAGGCCGGGAATGTAGAAATTTTTGTTGTTATTTTTTTCCTTTTCTTTGTGAAATAACTGTTTTTCAAGTTAATATTTATTAACACTGCTTCTGTATAAAAAGTGAAACATTACGCGGTAAGAAATGATTGTATATTTGAAGATTCACTTTGTATTTTTGTATAATCGTCGAAACCTTTTTGCTTTCCAAGTGTCACGCCCCACCACTGTAACGGCCTCACGGCCAAGAGTATTTTCAAATAATAATAATAATAATTGCCTCCCAGCCTTTCCCCCTGCCTAACCGGGGAACCCCACAAGGGGCGGTTTTATCACGTTTACTCTTTAACATTGCCCTAGCGCCACTGGCAAAGGCCCTTGCTGCTATCCCAGGGCTCCACACAGCCATATACGCAGATGATATAACCCTCTGGACAACGGGAGGATCCCTTGGAACGGCCCAGGATATCCTGCAATCTGCCATAGACATCACCACCACTCATTTAGCAAACACAGGCCTCCGTTGCCTCCTGCAGCTGAAACCCCTCCCCAGTGACCCCCCAATTGAACTGCACATGTACGGGAATCCAGTGCCCATTGTGCCTCAGGTGAAGATTCTCGGCCTTCTAATTAACAACACGCTCGATGCAACCGCCACCCTTCAGCTCTAGCAGAGACAGACCAAACAGGTCGCTGCACTTATCAGGCGGATGGCAGCACGCAGTCATGGGCTGTCTGAACGCGAGACCCTCAATATGACAAATGCACTAATCATTAGCCGCATTATATACCACCTCCCATACCACATACTCACTCAGCGGCAAAGCCAACAGGCAGACATCCTAATACGCACGGCTGTCACCTCTGCCTTACGTCTTCCACGGACGGTTAGCACGAAACGTCTCCTGGCCACTGGTACCCACAATACAGTGATCGAATTAATAGAGGCTCAACGCACCAACCAATTAGTCCGCCTGAGTCGCACGGAAACAGGACAATGCCTTCTGCGACAGCTACGTCTCAATCCACCAATTCCCACCCCAACAAGTCCTACACCTTACATGATTTCTCTGCGCACGCAGGATCAGATATATCAGAAGCCCCTACCGCGCAATATGAGTGCTAGTCTCCATCACGGTAGGCGGCAGGCACGAGCGAGCTATTACACCAAAACATACAGCAACCGCTCCGATATCCTTTATGTCGACGCGGCACAAAATTCTAAACCAGGATATTTCACGGCAGTCGCAGCCTATGAAGACGGCACAGTCGGGGCCGCCGCCACTATTCGAACTAATTCGCCTGCAGAGGCGGAAGGAGCCGCCATCGCACTTGCTCTGGCCCACTCCATCATTGACAAAAACATAACAGAAATTTGCACAGATTCACAGGCCGCGTACCGCCACTACCTAAAGGGCGTGGCGACTCCGGCAACACACCGTATTCTTACCACGGCCACCTCTCTCGACCGAACGGTTACTCTGTCGTGGGTCCCTGGGCATGCCTCAATCCCCGGTAATGAGCGCGTTCATGCTCTGGCCCGAGAACTCTCCTCCCGGACCGCGGAGGATCAGGCACCCAACCCTGCGCAAGAAGCCCCTTCGGTCCTCTCTACATATCACCAAATTACCACATTTTACAAATTCAGCCGCATGACACTGCCACCACCCCACAGTACCTTGTCGCCCTTATCCAGCGCCACATGGCGGCAATTACGGACAGGCTGCTTTATTTCACCCCACCGCCTCTCATGCTTTCATCCCACCTTTCCTCCTGATTGTAACACCTGTGGCGTGCCCAAATCCACACTTTTCCATTACCTTTGGGAATGTCCTTCCCCAAAGGCAGTATCCCCCATCCCCAATCCCACCCATTCTTCCTGGGAGGCTGCTTTACGGACCGCTCAGCCCGCCGGCCAGAAATGGCTAGTGGATCGGGCTTTACGTGAAGCACTAGCCCGTGGACTCCTGGACCAGTAGGGGACCACCCTGGAAGATTTTTTTTTTGTGTGTGTGTAATAAAGTTGTTTCCATCCATCCATCCACTCGTAGGTTATTAAGGCGGAAGCCTTTAATGCCTCGGCGTTGTAAGCAGGAGTTGTCGGCAGAAATGTCACGCTTTTCAATTGGTCCAAATGGTCGTGACGTCACAGTGCACGAATTTCAAACGGGCCAATTGTACTTTGGCTAGTAACTATGCAACCAATTAAAGGGATCGGATAGTGGTGCTCTAAGTAAGTGGGACTGAGTTTAGTTCATTGCTTAATTAACCAGTCAGCCTAATTAACCTTTCTAGTAAGACCAGATAAATAAATGAAACCGAGTAGGAAATTGGTCGAGTTGAAGAATCGAGCCAGGGTCTCCGGAGTGCGAGACGAGCCCACTACCACTCCGCCATGCCAGTTCGTTGGTTTGGAATGAACAAAAGCGCGCCTAGTGAATACGGTGTCTTCGTTCACTCCCAACTTCCTCCCTTCACTTACGGCTAGGTTCAGGTGTCCACCGAGATATGCGAGACAGATACATTTCGTTTCTACAGAAACCAGTTTACCGACGAGCAAGGCGTAGAGCCGAACGGGCGATGGCGTTCTGTGGACTCCCTAGCAGCGTTGCAAGACGCTGTCGCGTTCCACTCTTAGAGGTGAAGCTTAACATCTTGACCACACATCAGTGACACAAGCAGCAACAAAGCGCTTAAGGCTTTCGCGTCACCGCACTTTACGTCAACAAAGCGCCCCCTGATTTTTTTTTGCTTAACACAGAGAACTGCTCCGTTTCAAGTCAGTTGGTGTTTTTGTTTCAAGTTCATAATTTTTGCTGATATCACTGAGCTTGGCAATATAGAATACGACTTTGCTGCGTGATAACATTAAGTTCCGTTACATTTACTTTTTTTATTTCGTGGCACTGAAAGCGCGAACTATGCTTTCAGATGGGCTGAGACAAAACTGGAGGAGACACGTAAGCTTCGTGTTAAGGGTATGTCGGTATGACGTTAGACGGTTAATGCCCATATATGCGGAATTGATCACTCTCTACTTCACATTCATAGACCCCTGGGAGTCCTCCTAACCCTCCTGGCGCAGTGGTGCAGCGTTTAAGCTATGCGCCACTGTCCTGCGATGGCAGGTGCTGTCCCAGGTAGGGCTTGTGAGGCCCAGGTTGCCCTTCCCTAACGACCTATTGGTTTATTGGTTTATTGGGGTTTAGCGTCCCAAAGCGACCCAGGCTATGAGGGACGCCGTAGTGAAGGGCTCCGGAAATTTCGACCCCCTGGGGTTCTTTAACGTGCACTGACATCGCACGTAGAGTACACGGGCCTCTAGAATTTCGCCTTCATCGAAATTCAGCCGCCGCGGCCGGGATCGAACCCGCGTCTTTCGGGTCAGCAGCGCTCGGCTGCTGACCCGAGCCACCACGGCGGGGCCCAAGCAACCTATAGCGGCCAGTAATTAAAACAACTGCCACCTGCCACGATGATCAGTTTTCTCACAATCCGTTGGCCAGGTAGTGATGACGTCACGTGACTAAGGTGGCCTACCTTCCCCCTAAGTTCATCCTCTGGGATTATGTCGTCACCGACAACGATGCCGAAAACTTTGCCTTTTCTGCAATACTGGCCTCTTAACGCCATCGCTTTAGAACAATTCACTGGTCACAAATAATAACTATACAATCGCCGTTTTGCACTTCCAAACGTACGAAGCTTCAGGAATGGATACTAGCGCCGAGCCAAAATAGTTCTAGCAGATATGTAATTTAATTCGGCTTTCCAGCACCGTTTATGGCGAGGCAAGTGAAGTTGAGATCGGAAGACAAATGCACGCAAAACAAAGTGACTTTTTTGGCTTCGTGATGAGCTGACCATTCATCATGAAGGCAAGCGCAGCCGAGAGCGGCGGAAAGTTAGGTGGGCGGATGAGATTAAGAAGTTTGCGGGGATACGGTGGCCGCAGCTGGCAAAGGACAGGGTAAATTGGAGAGACATGGGAGAGGCCTTTGACCTGCAGTGGGCGTAGTCAGCCTGATGATTATGATGATGAGATTTGCAGATGACCGACTTGGAGCAGAATTGTTGGACGAATAATATTGAACCAAAGGGTATCATGGTTGACGAAAATATATAGATCTGTGCGACAGGTAAGATTTCCACTTGTTCACCAGCGTTTAACGTCAAAACATTGAGAACCTAGGCCAAGTTCCCCGGAGAGTATTTCAAACCGTATTTGTGAACTTACCCTCCAGATCTAGACATTAAAAAAAATGGAAAGCTGTAAAGAATACGCTAAACACATTAGTGCTCGGATTCGAGTCTCACAAATCAGTTTTTGTGAAACATAATTTGGTTCGGTTTAGTGTTACAGGGTTTAACGTCCCAAAGCACTACTCAGATTATGAGGGACGCCGTAGTGAAGGGCTCCAGAAATTTCGACCACCTGGCGTTCTTTAACGTGCACTGACATCGCACAGTGCACGGGTCTCCGGAATTTCGCCTCCATTGAAATTCGACCACCGCGACCGGAATCGAACCCACGTTTTTCGGGTCAGCAGCCGAGCTCCATAACCACTGAGCCACCCGGCGGCAGTCAGTACTTCTATTGAAAAATATAGCTGTCTTAGGAGATATAATACAGGCCAAATGTGAAGAAAATTGAAATTGCGCATGGGCTCACGACGCATGAGTGGAACAGCCAAGGCAGTTTCTCGAGCGCCTCTCGGAGCAGAAGGCAATGTTTTCCAAGGCAAGACTGAAGCAGAAATGCGACCATTTTTGAATACTAATATCATCGTTTTCTAGCAGCCTTAGAAAATAAATATAGATAACTATCGTTGCCGCAAACTGGCACACCTCAAAATATCGGCTAAGAGGAAAGTCTTTCATGACACACTATGAACTGCAATATGTACCATGCGGTTGTCACCGCCTAGTGACAAAAAATGTGCTGCTCAGTGGTTTCGCTGCTCGATTGCTGACTCAAAGACGTGGGTACAATCCAAGCCGCGGTGGCCGCATTTCGATGGAGGCGGAATTCTAGATGCCCGTGTACTGTGCGATGTCAGTGCAAGCTAAAGCACCCACGGAGCCGGAGCCCTCCATTACATCATCCGGAGCCCTCCATTACATCGTCCCTCGTAGCCTGAGTTGCTTTGGGACGTTAAAGTCCATAAGACCACATAAGCCAAGTGAAGTCTATGTCGGAAGGCACGCTTGACGAAACTCCGGTATCTGAAAACCGGGCTGGCAAAAATGTAGGGGAAAAAATCTAACTTTACGGTTACTACATGGAACACGAATTTCAGTGACAGCGGCGGCAGGACGCACGGGTGAATCTTTGCGCCTGCGTCGATTTGCCTCGTTGACGGCGGCACCCAAACTGGGATCTTGCCTTCGCACTCACACTCACACAAATATCACACCGAGCATATTTTGAATCGTATTACTTTTGAAATTCATATGTTCTCGGTCAAATGTTTAGGGGAATCCCCCAAGGTGGAGTAGATTTGTAATAAGGGAGTAATTACTCATTGGCATCCACCCGAGCGCAGCCATACGGCTACAAAGGAAAGCTGCACAGCTTTCTCAGAAACTTCGTAGTTAAAGAAAAATTCGTCCTGGTCCGGGGTTCGAACCCAGGACCACCGCTACACCGGAGCAGTCGCTCTACCAATTGAGCTAACCAGGACGGCAAGCTTATGGTAGGACGAGAGCGAATTGATCTATAACTCGAAGTGGGAAGCCGTATGTTTGTAGCCGTATGGCTGCGCTCGGGTGGATGCCAATGAGTAATTACTCCCTTATTACAAATCTACTCCACCTTGTGGGATTCCCCTAAACATTTGACCAACACAGTTCCCACTTCGAGTTATTGATCAATTCGCTCTCGTCCTACCATAAGCTTGCCGTCCTGGTTAGCTGAATTGGTAGAGCGACTGCTCCGGTGTAGCGGTGGTCCTAGGTTCGAACCCCGGACCAGGACGAATTTTTCTTTAACTACGAAGTTTCTGAGAAAGCTGTACAGCTTTCCTTTGTAGCCGTATGGCTGCGCTTGGGTGGATGCCAATGAGTAATTACTCCCTTATTTCATATGTTCTCAAAGCAAGGGTGTAATATTTCTCGGCATAACACGATTCTAGAAATCAATTTTGAAACATAATTTACGAGATTGACTGCTACAGAATATTGAGTTTGTATTCTCATTTCGCTTTTCCTGTTCCAGAAGAAAGTTTTACCGGTGCTTTGGCAGCGCGGGTACAGTCCCTTGCCCGGAACTACCACCAGGCCCAGCTAAATGGTAATCGCCATATTATGGGTCTTGTCCTCCGCCCTGACTCTTAACCTCATGGCTTGCGTTGTAGAGCCCTTATCAGATACACTGCGGACTCCACAGCACTCGTTGACCACCTCTGCGATTCTTCCATAGGCCAAAAGGCCGCCCTCCGGTCCCTCCGGTCTTCGACGGGGACGGGCGAGCAGTCTCTTCACACCTTCGTCACACTTTAGCGTAACTGTCCTAATATGATTAATTTATACGCCCCCAAAGCCGAAACCTTGGGGAGCAATTTCAAATTCGCCCAATGTCTCCTTGAAGTCTTCCGCTGGGCATGACCATGCTCTCACGTCCGCATGCGTAAACACTGCGTTCGAAACTAAACGTTCTGAAGGCCGAATGGGAAAATAACACGATACTCATCTTCCGATGGAGTAGAAACCCTGTTACCGTGGCCAGAAACGACCGATGATACCGCTCCGACGGAGCGCATTCCACACGCGTCCGCTTGATATCGGAATCGAAGAATCTCTGTACTGCACCGCACAACCTAACATAAAGAAGCACTGCTAACTAGGCTGTTATTCGTTCTCACAAACATACTCCTGTTTTCTTCGGCTGATGCACGCATCGTCGGCGTGAGGTATGCAAAACGCTACCTCTCACTTTCGTTTCCCCCTCACGCTCTTAGATTACTACATCGCCACGGACGCTTAAACCAGGCACTGAAGCCAAATAGCTGTATTGTAAAAGCTAGCCTCTTTTCGCACCACTTCTGCAGAGCAGGATGCTTAGTGTTACATTTATTTTTTCATCATGTAAGACCGAGTTGGCTGATAGAACGCCTTCAAGCAGCTATTGGTATCTAGGAGACCGTACTTTGACTGAATAGTCAATACTTGTAGGCGCGTCGTCATACCAGGTATGCGCCGTTCAGTTTCTAACAATGGACCGCCCTGCCGTTTAAGGCATGCCTCTTTGTGTTTCAGGAGAGCAATATTCCGGTTTATTATTGCAGTCAGCGTGGTTTCTTTAGCGATAATTGAACAGGAGTCAAAAGAGTGTGCAATACTTTTACCCGCACAGCAACATAACAGCCATCACTAAAATTATAGGTGCGATTCTTGCGCAACAAGCACTTGATTACAGAAAACCAGTAGTGACAGAGTGCTGCGAAGACATTTTCAAGCAAGTAACGGTGACGACACTGGAACCTCGGGGACCTTAGGGGAATATACGAGTATGCAATGGCTGTTCCATAGTTCAGACAAAACAACAACTAATATGTACATAATAGCAACCTGCCTCGCAGAAAGTTGCGCGGCAGTTCCCATTTACTCAGTTCTAAAAGCCTGAATAGAAGTGTGCCAAAGTTCGAGTAAATGTAATACACAGAGAAAAACGGACTTCCATCGCAGCTGGAATGAAAAGAGCGTTTCCTGCCACAAACATATAAGCAACGCTCAAGGGCGACGGAGAATGGGAGAAGCCTCTTCACGTGAAAGCAGCTCACATACCTTCGCAGATCACCCGTGCTTAAATGTACATAATCTTTACACAGTGCAATATCCTAAATGTGTTGCCAAGTATTTCGCTTATTTGCGTGGTTTGTACCAGTACGCCTTGTTAGAATATCGAGTACATTTGCCGACTTCGACAGAAATGCTCGTGAAGCCACTCAAACAATTTGCACCAAAGTAAGGAATAATTTTCTCCTTCGTGCCCTTGGAACATGTTAGAAACGTCAGAATATCCCAAACTTATTGGAAGTCACTCTGAGAAGTGACTTCCAATACACACAGCTTTAACAATTTACTGTGGACACACGCCAGTACTAATCATTTGGCCTCGCTGTTACACAACCTTCTCTTCACCACGTCAAAAGTGCTCTCGTAAAGGGTCCTGGCGCGCTCTGGTAAGCTACTCAGAAATAGTGACCCTAAGAGAACGCAGTAAACCTCTTGACAAAAAGGGGTCAGCAGCAATTGTAGAGAATAGTCCTTCTTTGAAAGCACATGCTGCAAGAACAGCAAAAGGACACATGATGTACTTAGCAGCACTCCCGAAATAACAATCTGCACGCGTCTTCCTGAAAAAGCCAACATTATTAGGGCATATACGAAGCCTAATAATACCACTCCAGCCAGGCAAAAATTCATAAAAACTTGAACAAGGTTCGTCCAGGCTGCGTACAGTGCATGAATTGCGAAAATACAGCAGAGCACCCAAATTCCAAACTGCAGTAAAATTCCTATCAGCCATGTAATTAAGAACTGGACAAGAAATACCAAAGGTAACATATCGCACCTTAAATATGGTGAGTGTACAAGCAAAATCGTTCCTAAGACACTGTAGTACCGGACATACTGTGTTTCTAGAAACGGAACATCAAAAGACCACCTCACACCTAGAATCCAGAGTAGAAGTAGTACAGTGTAGTGTACCGCTGCTCCCATTAGACAAGCAGACAAAAGAGCCAGCATTGTGTTTCCAAGAACATCCGTCAACTTGGCTACAACGCAGTCAACAATGCGCATCAAGAACTTCTCTACCAACTGATACGGAAGGTGTTGCTGACGTTTTTCGGCGTACTTTTTTCGCTCAGCCAAAGACACACGCACAATCTGGCTGATGTGTTTGAATGGCCGTGCGTTAGAACGCAAAGTTCTTGTCCATGACCGCATTGCAGCGGCCGGTGAAGAGCTCGCTCTTTCATCGTCTGTTTCTGAACCCATTTGCGGAAGAACTGCAGGGTGCTCCGCAGACTGAATAGTTTTACTCCCGGATGCTGTTTGGTTTACATGAAAACATGTATCCATACTTGGCTAGCTTAATAGCTATAATGGAGCTTTTTATTGTGCTCTCCTGCGTTGTCGAAGCAACGGTGCTTTCTTTTCCTGTCTGTTCTGGCTTCTTCTATGAGTCAGTTTGAATTATTTAGTGGACAAAGCTCTCAATACAAAAACGCCTTTTTCAGAGGCACTGCACGGGCCGTAGGTAGGTTTGAACAACACACTGCACACTTTTTTTCCTTTATATTATTTGCGGTGGAAATTTAAAGGTGTTTAGGCATTGCGTTTGCGTGGAAGATCTAAATGCGTTGCTGATTAGAACATTTTTCAAATGCTCAAATGAATACTGTGGCGTTAAACCTCTGGAAGATTTGAAGGTATTCTAACGTTTGAACACTTTTTCTTCCCTGCGTGTGGAAGGGTTTGCGCCAGGGAACATAATGTGCGGTGCCCTCGTGAAAACACTAGCTTGCAAGAAAACAGCCAGGTATCTTCAAGCTTCTCGATGCCAGAGTTCCTGCTTCATTTCTTCCTACAACTGCTGGAGGTAGGCCGAGAGACGCCTGCGAAAAGGGAATATTCATAAGGTTATGTTTATCAGAAGTAACTGACAACAGCCTAAATTTGAAACTTGGTTCCGCGCACATAAATGGTTTATGGGGTTCAACTTCCGAAGTATTTATTTCTCTACACAACTCCCGGGGGGAGTGCACACACCCTCTTGTTTTTCTGAAGGGACCTCATTAACTCGAACGAGTTTTTTTTTTATATACGCGACGGGAATTTTATTTAACGCTACCCGAAGAAGGGCATGTACATGAAGAAACACATCGCCCACAGCCGGCTTATGGTGGAGGAAACCACGACTTTCATACGAACTTACTCATGTTATACAGCGTTTTCGACGTCTTTGCTCCGCGACTGGTGCCAAACAGCTAGTTTTTTTTATAAGGATCGCAGTTAGTAGTCTGAAATCGCGCCTAGTTTCTCGGGACAGGCCCGTGTTCGGTGCGATGTCAGTGCACGTTAAAGAACCCCAGGTGGTCGAAATTTCCGGAGCCCTCCACTACGGCGTCCCTCGTAGCATGAGTCGCTTTGGCACGTTAAACCTCAATAAACCAAACCATGTTATGTAGTCTTTGTTCTTTAGTTTTGTCGGTTTCTAAATACAAGTTTATTCCTTGAAGAAGTTTTTTCAGCACTACAAAAACGAGGACATCCTTCACCAACTAGTCGCACAACGTGTTTTGTTAAGACAACTTTATTCCTTGTGTAAAGTGAAGTAATTTTCGGACATAGTGTTGAAGGCATAAACGTTGCTAGTCCTACACAGAAAATCAGCGATACAATAAAAATTTCAAATGACTACCGCTTCGAGAGTTAAATATTGTATCCCTGACCTCTTTATGCGGCAGTACATTGTTAAAATGTTATCAGACGTTATCCAAACAAAATGAAACATTTCTTCAGTATATTTCAGGTCCAAGCACAAACGAATAGGGCAGTCACTTTCAGGTGAATGTCAATTAGCAGGTTACAAGAGTGCGCCTAAAATGCGGGAACCAACTGCTGTTCTATAACCTGCCTGAACTGTTAAATTATATACCGTATAGTCACCATCATCATTATTCCAAACTACGTTCACTGCAGTACAAAGGCCTCTACTACATCCCTTCAATTAACACTGCAAATACTGTATTAGTGGCTTGGAATTTTTCCAATATTTTTACACGATAAATATTAGTATACGTAAACGCTTGCTATTGGTCGTCTGCAATGATTTTTTCAGTGTATACCCTCTGTGAGCTGTAATCACCCAGTAATGAATTTGTTAGCGTGTATGCTTTTTAAGAGAGCGCTTCCACGCCACGACAAGTTGTTATGCTGTCTGCATTTTCTCAGTATTTCCAATAGTGAAATAAAATTTTATTTCATTTAATTGACAACCCAAATGTACAGCTTAGGTTCGTTTCTGTACAAAAGTCGGATCCGTGCGCTTACAGTAGATCTCCCAACTGTTATCTAAGTGGCTTCTAAAAGGCTCTCTGATGTCCGTTATTACATTACAGAGGCCTCACTGCATAAGCAGCTAGTCAGTCACACTTTCAACAAATTGCATGAACAAATTTACAAGCACTACGCTCAGTATTTACATTTTAGATTTTAGATATGTTTATTTGAGTGTGCCTCAACAGCCAAGTGGCCTAAACGAGCGCACACTAGGCAAGATACATCAGAATGACAACTTAAAACATTTAAAACCAGGCATGAACACAACAATTAGGCAAATATGTGCGTGTCAATAAATGTTTTGTTTCACAGGATTTGTAAGCGAGTCATTGGACAGATGGCGTGCAAATCGGGATAAAATGTGTCGAAACATTTTGCGGCTTTTGCATGCGGCACTCGAAAATTCAGCGAAATCAGTAAGGTCCCACAGTTAATGAAACCGCGCACTACTTTTTGCAGAAACTGCATGTCACGTATGCGTCGCCTGTCGCCAAGGGCACACATATTGTGGTCTGCCAAGAGAGAATCATAGTCGTAGAAACGACGGAGGAAAATAAAATTGGCTTGGGTTTAGTCAAACAGTATATTCTTTTTATACCGGAGAATAAGAACTCTTTTAGGTACGGAAACGAATAAAGGAATCAACCCATGGCATGTAGTTTACGTTTTGTGGACCAGGTATAAACTAAGCAAAACTAATGCTCATGTCTACTAGCGCTTTCTTTTAAGCTGTAAGATTACTTCAGTAACGTTTGTTACTGGGCAAGTTGGGTATGCATGTTACACTTCCAGAAATAAGGCGCTACAAAACAAACGAGACAAAACAGCTGCCTCCATTGTCGTTCTGTCTCGTCTCGTGTTTTTGTGTTTTGTAGCGCCTTATTTCTTTAAGGTTACTTCGGTGGCAGACAATGTATAAGCACAAATAATCCGCTATGATAGTAAAATTAAATTGGTTTTTGAGGAAAGGAAATGGCGCAGTATCTGTCACACATATCTCGGCGGACGCCTGAACGGCGCCGTAAGAGAAGGGAGGAAGGTGGGAGTGAAAGAAGAAAGAGAGAAAGAGGTGCGGTAGTGGAGGGCTCCGGAATAATTTCGACCACCTTTAACGTGCACTGACATCGCACAGCACACGGGCGCCTCTTGCATTTCGCCTCCATCGAAACGCGGCCGCCGTGGTCGGGTTCGAACCCGGGTACTCTGGCTCGGTAGACGAGCGCCTTAGCACTCAGCCACTGCGGCGGGTATATGATAATTCACCTTCGACGTTTTACGGCAGCACAACACAGGCGTGACACGCAGTTGCGTCTCCGGTGAGTTCTCTGTTTTCTGATTATGGAGAAACGGGAGATTCAAAGTTTATAAACGCGTTTTATTTGTACTAGTCCCATAAATTACATTCTTTTCAGTGAGCTCGGCTGCATAAAAGTTTTATTTTGTTGCACGATAATATTGTGCTTCGTTGTATTCATTTAATACCCTACCGACAGTGATAGTAAAATCTGTGATTTCATTTCACACCCCAAGACAAATGCCCCCAGATGTATTCGCTCTTTCAAAAAATATGAAGTAGAGGTATCGATCCTAGTGTGAAAAGAAACCCCGCTAAAGTTGATTAAATAATTGTTGTCAACTTCCAGTAGCCCTTCCCACGAAGGCTGAAATGAAATCAGAGAACGAATGCTGGCATAAAAGGTAACTTTAAGCCTCCAGGATGAGCGATTGATTCGTGGCTGTTTGGCGTCAAATACATGATGCAGTTCAAACATGATTGCCTATTTAGCTCAAAAAGGTTTCTCGATTTTATAGAACTGCAAAAAAAGCTTGCCGTGTGTTCTTTAAACTTTTTTTTTCACCTACTTCACGCCATGTTTGTTCCAAGTAGTTCTACCGGTGGTGTTCATTTGTTCCATTGATTTTGTAGCCTCATTTCTGCTATTAACATGTTTTCGCCGGGTTCGCCATCCTAACCACTGGCAGGTGGATCTTCCTCTCTATATACTATCCACAATCGATAACAGTCTTGGAGCCTTAAGCCAACGAGCAGGAGCCAAATGTTGCTCCTCTGAGCTCCCGGGGTTATCTAGAATGGCGGCCGTTCTCTTCGCCACGGTCAGCGGGCACGCTCCGTTTGCTCGAAACGCCGTTGAGAGCGCTGCAATTTGGTAGCGCACGAGCGTAGTAACGTGGTATTTTGTCATATTTGGCGGGCTTTCTTTAGATGCCGGAAAAAAGGACCCCGTAGGAGATGCGATGCTACAATAAACCGGATCAGTTGTTTATAAACCTGCTCTGCAACCTAAAGTAACGGTCTTGGCACTAAGATGAATATTTGAGAATTTGCATAATTAATCTTAGTTAATTAACTAAATAAGCGCAATAAACAAAATGTTCTGAGGAGCGCCACATGATGGCAAACAATGTATCGTTGGTTTCAGCGGGCTGCGGTTTACCGTTTTTTATATCCTTCATTCAAGTTACGTGAAACGCCTTGTAGAGCACGAGTTTGAAACAGTCTCAAGAGAGAATTGACAAGGCGCTCAAGAAGCCCGCTGAGATAACGGAATCTTTGGTTTAAGTAGTGCAGTTGTGTTTATAACGTAAAGCCCTTTTTGCTTGCAGACTGCACCCACCTTATTAGAGCAGTTACTTTTTTAAAACGCAGTTTTCTTCATTGCATTTAAGACATTATCAAGCAACGATTATAGCCGTAGCTAACCACAGTCAACGCACAACCACGCAGAAGCGTCTCAAATAAGTGTGATGTTCTTTTGTTCCGTGATGGTTCAGCGGCACTGCCATCGGTACCGCCATCATGCGGACTACTAATCTGAGGCTCTCTCTCTCTCTCTCTGTATCCTTATGGATTTATTCTGAGGTCATTTGTTTTGTTTCCTATCCAAATTTATTTATTCGGCACCACATTCACGGTGCTAAGAGCGCGGCAAAAAAGAAACAAAATCGTCGGCTTGACGGGAACCGCACCCCATTACAAACACCAGTGGCGGCGGCAGTAGTGCCGCAGACGGTGACACTGAAGAGAAGCTCAGCAATTCAAGAAAATGATCAAAATAATAAGTTCAAGGCATACATAGTGAGCGAGGAAACTGAGAGTGTAGCCATACAGACTATATAGGCATTCACTTTTCGAACACTCGTTTTCTAACAGACTTTTTTTCATATAAAACGATTTGCAAAAGTACAAAATGCAAGAAGAAACTTGAAAGGGGTACGTATTTGCGCACGAACCAACTCGCCCAGATTAGAGTTTTAAGAAAGAACTGACATCACAAAAAATACAAAAAGGTAAGAAAATGCCCAACAAATGCATGGGAGATATTTTCGATCAAAGTACAATGAGCAAACATCACAGTTTACATTTCTTCGCTCTAGGGAGTGGGGATGAATGTTTGAAGAATGAGTTTGTTCAGAATGTGCGATAGCTGATGTTCGATCACTTGCTGTCCATAATTAGTACGTCTGGCCGGATTGTACCAGGGCGGGATGTGGCGGAGTAGTCTTGTTTTTGAATTAGGTCCTATGTTTGCAATACCTCGCAATATTTTATACTAAATAAAGTGTGTATTAAAAACGGTATGCTTAATTTGACCTCCTCGTAATTCGAACAAGTATTCTGTCTCCTTGGAGTTCGAATTTTTCTCTTATGTTTTCAATGATTTCAGACGATTGGCTTCTTCATCTTTATGTAATTACATTCGAACATGCCTCTCATACCACCTGTTCTTGTTTGTTTGTCCATTATCAAATGCACTCCTGCTCCACTCAAGGACTGCGAATGGTCGGTAGCGTACGCATCGTATACCAAGATGGTAAAATAGCTTGTGAGGGTGAATCGGAAACACAAAACGCATTTCCAGCACGAAATGCTGTACCACTTTTTTTGTCCCTTTCGCTCGCGATAAAAGGTTTAGGTTTAGGTTTATGAGGGTTTACCGTCACGAAGCGACTTCGTCTATGGGGGACGCCGTAGTGAAGGACTCCGCAAATTTGGACCACCTGGGGTTCCTCAACGTGCACTGACATCGCACAGTACACGGGCGGCAAGTACATATAAACAGCGCTAAACAACAGGACGAGATAGAGGAGTAGTAGATAGAGGAGTTGTCTACTCCTCTATCTCGTCCTGTTGTTTAGCGCTGTTTATATGTACTTGCCGCCATGGAACACCAACTCGCCCAAGTCGGAAAACTGCGCTTTGGAACTTGACTGGTCCCAGTAGCAACTACGCGGCTTAGCAGATAGTGGCGCCATCTGGAAGCAGCCAATTAAAGCTGTGCACCATTTGTCGTCGTTATCTTCCGAACAGCTAGTGAGAATGTTTTGTTGCTTTGGCTTTCAAATTACCTGTCGGTCAACATTCTTCTTGGAGTTTGTTACAGACCACCAGATAGCCCGCAATCATTGGTCTCCGATTTGCATGATAACCTAGCTGAAACAAAAGCTAAATTTCCAAAATCAAGCATTTGCCTACTTGGTGACTTCAACTTTCCTGAAATTGACTGGCCGAGCTTAAGTTCGAGAACACGTGATGGCACAAATTTTGTTCAACTAACTCTCGATTTCTCTTTGGTCCAACTAGTTGAAAAACTTACCCGAGGAAACAACAAGCTTGACCTCGTCTTCTCGTCAGACCCAGACAATATAAGCCCTATCTCTTATTCTGATGGCTTTAGTGATCATGCACTGCTTAACTTCACGATTTCCACGCCTTCATGCGCACATGCACAAACACATAATCGTATTTTTGATTATAACCGCTCTGACTGCAATGCCATTAATCTCGGGTTACAATCTTTTTGTGACACATATCGTCCGACTTTTTCTCAGCATTCGGCCAAGGATAACTGGGTTTTGTTTAAAAATAGTTTACTGGAATTAGTACACCGTCATATACCACTGCGCACTCTCCGCACGAACGCGTCTAAACCATGGTTCAACAGGATGTTACATGCATTAAAGAACAACAAAAAGAGACTTTTCAAAGCTGCCAAACGCCTTGGTACACCGGCTTCGTGGCAAAAACAGGAAACCGCCGAAAAAGCATATTGTAGTGCCATCCGCAAAGCAAAGCTTAAATATCATTTCCATGACCTTCAATCTCTTATGACACACAACCATAAAAAGTTTTGGAAAACAATATCACCTATTGACACTCCGGTTCTTGTTTCATTGTTGGATGACACAGGTGCTCCAGTTATAGAAGAAGAAGGCCCGCTTATATTCAATAATTACTTTTCTTCAGTGTTCACACAGGAAGACCATTTCACTACTCCGCCATTAGTAGATGCCGGTTGCCAATACGTGAGTCCTATAGAAATAAATATCACCGGTATTGCAGCATTAAAAAACAATCTCAAGATTTGAACTTCTGCTGGCATTGATAACATTAATGCAAAAATTCTCACAAACAGTGATCCATTCAAGCAATATTCTCTTTCATATCTGTCATCAGCCGCTATCAAATGGTGAAATTTCAAGAGATTGGAAAATTGGTAAAATGATCCCCATCTTCTAATCAGGTGATAAAACGAACGCGTAAAATTATCACCCCATATCTTTGACATCTGTCCCAAGTACGAGCTGCTACACAATATGGACGAGAATTTCCAAACAGACTGGTTTGGTTTGGTTTATGGGGTTTAACGTCCCAAAGCAACTAAGGCTATGAGAGACGCCGTAGTGGAGGGCTCCGGAAATTTCGACCACCTGGGGTTCTTTAACGTGCACTGACAACGCACAGTACACGGGCCTCTAGAATTTCTCCTCCAAAGAAATTCTAGCCGCCGCGGCCGGGATCGAACCCGCGTCTTTCGGGTTAGCAGCCGAGCACCATAACCGCTTAGCCACCGCGGCGGCTTCCAAACAGACTGCATATTCATAGATTTTTCAAAAGCATTCTACTGCGTTGCGCATTCACGTTTAACAGGTAAAATTACTTCCCTAAACCTAGTCACACTAACAACCTCATGGCTATGGAATTTCTTATCTTTTCGCAAACAGTTTACAGTTGTTAACGGTCACTCATCTCCGTTTAGCGATGTTCTATCTGGTGTTCCTCAAGGAAGCGTCCTGGGCCCGTTGCTATTCCTGATTTGCATTAACGATCTACCATCCAACATTACATCAGCCATTCGCTTGTTCGCAGACGACTGCATAATTTACCGCAAAATGCCAGCACCTGCAGATCATCTTGCACTTCAAAGGGACCTCGATCATGTAACCGCTTGGTGTTCATCACGGCAAATTTTACTTAACACCGAAAAATTCCAGTTAATGACATTCAACCGCAAAAAATCTAGCTATTCGTTCAATTGCGTACTGAATAACAGCTAACAATTACGTACTGAATAACAGTCTCTCAGGTGTCTTCTTACATATACCTCGGTGTTCATTTTTCAAGTAGCTTGTCTTGGTCTACTCATATACAGAAAATAACAGCTAAAGCATCCCGGACCTTAGGATACCTAAAACGAAATCTTCATGTAACTCCGGCTACTACCCGTAAGCTCGCCTATCAAACATTTGTTCGTCCGCAACTAGAGTATGCATCATCCATTCGATCACCTCACCAGGCTTATTGAATTTATTCCCTTGAATCAATTCAAAATCGTGCTGCGCGTTTCATCTCCAGAAACTATGACCGTCACTCAAGCATCACAAACATTAAATTATTGCTCTGTCTTTGTACCTTGCAATCACGAAGATTAATTGCCCTAGTCTGCTCATTTCAGAAGATAGTCTATACTCATTCGACTCTCCCTCTTGCACAACCTCACCGCACCTCGCGTCGTTTAAACAAAAATTTCAGCTTCCAACGCCTTTCAGGTAAAACCGTTGCATTCAATACATCCGCTTTGCCGCAGGCTATTGTTCACTGGAATGGTCTTCCGGAACACATCGTCAGTATTCGTGATCCAGCTTCTTTTAGGACCGAAATAACAGCCATTTTTTCCAATTACTGACGCGTCTATAACTATTGTATAATGATGTTCTTATTGTTTTATGATGAGTACGAACAGTAAGTTAGCATTGTGCAATGACGTTCTTACTGTTTAATGAGTACTAACAGTCAATCAGCATTGTATAATCATGTCATTCATGCTCCTGTTATTACCCCTATTTATGTAATCCCCCCCCCCCCCCCCCCTCCGCACACACACAATACTCCAACGCTTGGAGCCTGTGAGGCAACCTGAATAAACCTGAATTCTATCCTGGAATTTTTGTTATTACGTCTGCTTCATTGATTTTGTTGCCAGGGCCTGTTTGTCTCTCAGCCATCTCGAAGTTTGCATCTTGAACACAGTGCATGTTACTGCCCATAGGCGTCGAGACAGTCTGCTAACCTCCCTGCTTCCGCCCAAACAAGCTTCCGGATTTCAAAACACGGGCCTGAGGGAAGTCTCGCGACCGATGTGATCAAAGACCTCAAGTTGCACTCGCGTGGCTCTTTACTGGCCCTGACCACAACACGCGTGGTAAAATCCAGCACTTTTTAAGTGAAAGGAAAAACTTTGCTCACGTGATTACGGGCACTGCCGCGACGCAACTTCCCTGCATTCAAGCTTTCTTCAAGAGCCGAGTGAACTTATATGAATGAACGAGCAACTGTTCCAACATTTACGGATTTCCTAAGTTGCATTCGACTTCAATTTTTTCGGGGCACTTTAGGAAACCACTATGCATGTGATGGTGATTTTTCGCTGATGCCCTGGGGGGGGGTTTCGCAGTACTTCATCCCAGAAACGTGTTTAACCGCATGCGTTTCCACATCCAAATCTATGCTCTGCAGCCCACCAACCAGCCTGTCCCACCTACCAGAGTTTACAACGGCATCCGTAGGCACCACGGGGAAATCTTGCTCCAGCGTCTGTCACAGGCTCACTGACTTCGTTTGGTTGGAGAACAATTTTCCGGTAATAAGCAACGGTGCGCACTGCCCCGGAAGCGTTGTTCGGTGTCCATCCACAATGACACACTGCCCGTTAGAGGAGCAACACAAACGCGAATTCCGTGCCGGACACGGCAGGCCTAGTGGTCAAAGCATCCGTCGCTGCGCAAGTCCGATTCTCTTCAACGGAGGGCGCTTCGCTGCAAGCGCCGAGGCGACCTATCGTTCAGAAAGGGTATCTACGCTGCGCAGATATTTGCGGCGCTCTGTAGCACGGTTCGACACAATGGGCTAGGGATATCTTTATCAATATCTTTCTGCCAGGGCGATAACCATTTTCACTTATCAGGTCATTCCCACCCCCATTCATGCAATGAAGAATGTTGTCTGACGGGTCGAAGTGGCCGGCACTAGGGGCCCACTTTGCCCGGCTCTGGCATGTCGCCACGGCGTCCAGAAATAGATGCGCGCGCCGAACGCCGCGCCTCTGAAGGCCGGCGGTGCATTCATTTTCTCCAGCACGTTGTACCTTAAAAACAATCAAAAATAAAGGAACGCTTAAGGCAGATTGGCGGCATGCTAAGGAGCCCTTTGAAAACAATATAGCAGGAGACTGAAAAAACTGCTGAGTTAGGAAGGAGATTAAGAAGAGAAGAGATTAGTGATACTGCTGGGTTTGAAGCAATCAGGAGCCAACATTCTTTTTTTTTTCGCTAGACACGTCTTCTGTTCTGGGTTGGTGAAAAATCTCGCCAGCGTACTAACACGTGTTAGCACCTTCAACAAAATTTTCAGTTAACATTAAAATGCCTTTCAATGATGTAAAAAAAGAGATATTGTTCTTTCGGATCAGTAGTGTCAGCTGCGGTGGACGTCAGCATAAAGGCAAGTTGTATAATTAGATAACGGGTTGACTCAAATTTAAGAAATATTTTTTGGCTGGTACAGCTAGCTTCATTATTGTACTTTGTAGATACGAATGTGGTATCAGTTTTCAGATTGTCAATATCGCGATTATTTTTCATTCTGTGGTGAATAGAATTCTGGTTCACTGGAGCATGAAACTGGACCTTAGCGGCCGAAGACCACAGTGGCCTTGCAATTGCGACTTCGTGTACTGTTACCCTCTAAACACGAATGGAGTAAAAAGAGGGCTGTCCTCTAGCAGACTACCTTTTAGGGGCAGGTATGTTGCCCAAGCCCTGAGGTAGATTCTATCACTAAATATATGGAATGCTTATGTTGGGAACGGCAACAAATTATCTCTTCAAAACATCCGAAGTTCTAGTAGCTGCGAAGATTTTAACCGAGGCTTCAATCCCCTCTATTCGCTAAACTCAAGAACTCTGGTGACGCTTATAAACGCGTCCTTCTATTGCTAACAGCGTCAAGTTACCATGCTTTGCATTTGGAAATGGTTTGGTTTGGTTTATGGGGTTTAACGTCCCAAAGCGACTAAGGCTATGAGAGACGCCGTAGTGGAGGGCTCCGGAAATTTCGACCACCTGGGGTTCTTTAACGTGCACTGACATCGCACAGTACACGGGCCTCCAGAATTTCTCCTCCAAAGAAATTCAACCGCCGCGGCCGGGATCGAACCCGCGTCTTTCGGGTCAGCAGCCGAGCACCATAACCACTGAGCCACAGCAGCGACTCGCATTTGGAATTGACCTCCGTTGCCATGAGTACGCATTCGATATATGCAGTGATGGAAATCTACTCCGGGGCTCTGGCAGCATACCTTGCCCCTAAATAGGAGTGCGCTGGAGGACTACTTACTCCCTTTTTACACCCACATGGGCGTGTTCGTGTTTAAAGTGTACGGTGCCTACAAATACATCGCTTTTATTGTTCGAGCATAATGCGCATCCGAAAAACAAATAAAGTTTTTGTTTTGAAAATAAACACATTAATTGTGAACGTGCCACTAGTTCTCTATCAGGAGAACGTTCGCACCTCTCAATTATGAGCATGGTAAAGCACGCGCATTTATTGTTTCTCTAGCAAAATTATGCTAATGTGTTCTTGGGTATTAAGGCGAAAGCATTTAATGCCTAATCGTTGTCGACAGAAGGTTTTCAGCAGAGGTGTCACGCCATTTGGTTAGTCGAAATGGTTTTGGCGTCAGAGTGCGCGGATTCGCAGTAATGAGGTCACCCACGGGTGTCTGACGCCCCCTTTTGGAGCAGTTGACAACTAATAGTTGTTGTCCGCTCCGACAGGGGGCGTAAGGCGTCCGCGGGTGAACACATTACATACCTCATTACTGCGAATAGAGCCATGGATACAACCGAACTCATCGAAGCAGAGAGAGAGAGTCGTGCTAAAGAAGCAGTCAAAGTGTGTAGTTGTAATATGTAGTCAAAGTTACAGTACAAACAGTCTCGCAGTCGATGCCAAACAGTGCGCCAGGAAAGGCTTTCGCTTTGCAGCACTTTAGAGAGCCAAAGTGCCCCCTGAATTTTTTAAAGGAATAATTTAGGCAATGACTCAGGAATGCTTTTCTGGGGAACAAGTATTGTTAATACATATGGAGCCCCCCGAAAATGCGTTTCAGTGGTGATTTTCGAAACACTTTATTGCTGTAGGTGATTACGAACTCACGTCTGTGGGCTCTCGGTGACTTCCCTGCTCCCTTATCTTTAAGGGAGCGTCGACTACGGCGACATGATATCACGGGAGCAATGAAACTTGTTCTTTCCAGCAGGAATGACAGAACATGAACGTGCAACAGTTCCACTCAATAAACTGTGTGATTTTCTTGCTCAAATAAAAACACAATTGAGTCGCATCACACAGATGTTTTTGCCGCTTTTATTTTGGAGTATTTTCCCGCAAGCTTCGGACAAAAGAACACTATTAAAAGCACCCTGCTGCGTACTTTTCAGTGGCTTAAAGAGGCAAGGAGGACAACTGCATCCAATTTTTGTTAAAAGTGAAAATCGATTCTACGTTGTTTTCTTTCTGGCTGCATTGTTGTTTTTCTGGTAGCGACAGACGTATTTATAATCGTGAAAATTACGCTTCAAAGCTTTTCTGGCACTCGATTCAAGCCCGTGAAGTCTGCACCGAAAGAGACTCCATGATCACCACTTTGAAGCCAATGCCCGAGTAGCTTAGGCTCCGGGATTCTTCCTACAGAAACTGTGTCGACGCACGCACTTTACTTTCCAAATCGATAGCAGATGGCGACACCCATATTTCACGCCTCTTTGTGTTTACTAGCTGATAAAAGCTCTGTTTTAAGTGAATGTATTGCCTTTGTTGTTATAAGGCCTTAATATATCGATACAGGCCAAATTAGATTTGACCTCAGTGTCCCTTAAAAAGTTCTGCAAAAACAAAAGTTATGTGATAGTGTAATTTGGTTACGTTTATCTGCGAACAAGGCAATATTGTAGCTGCTTGAGTAGCACTGGTTTAAGTGCTGGAACGCTAATATCATTCCGCCTTGGCAGAGGCGATATTCCACCTATCGGGCGGCGATCAATTCATGTATAGCTTCAAAGACTTCAAAAACAAAAAACATTTCAACTTAAAAAATTAACAAAAGTTATACGTGCCTCTTCATAAGCCAAAAATTTTTCGCGCAAAGTAGCAAATTTCATCACATATGAAAAGTTGAAATTTTTACCCCTTGCAGACTAACACTGAGATCAGTTGCTCTCCGCCATGGTACGCTGAGGACCCACGTGGGTCAGTAAAGCAGACGGAAGACTCCGCACAAGGGGAAGCAGGGGTGCCATGTTATAAGACTGTAGCAAACAAGGCAATTGATTACAAGCTATAGCGGGTACTCCGGCTTAGTAGATGGGCGCCTTACTGATCCGGAGTACCCGGGTTCGAACCCGACCGCGGCGGCCGCGTTTCGATGGAGGCGAAACGCAACAGGCGCCCGCGTGCTGTGCGATGTTAGTGCACGTTAACGATCCCCATACGGTCTAAATTATTCCGGACACCTCGACTACGGAAGCTTCCTATTTTCTCGCAGGCTGGCATGTGGTCGCGGCCGCTGGGGAACGGGAGCGTCGGCCTCCGAAAAACGGTGGCACTCTACATAACGCTTGCGCTGCATAGCATGTTACGTAGGAAATGATTTTGATATGGTGGTTATGGTTTATGGGGTTTAACGTCCCAAAGCGACTAAGGCTATGAGAAACGCCGTAGTGGAGGGCACCGGAAATTTCGACCACCTGGGGTTCTTTAACGTGCACTGACATCGCACAGCACACGGGCCTCTAGAATTTCTCCTCCAAAGAAATTCAACCGCCGCGGCCGGGATCGAACCAGCGTCTTTCGGGTCAGCAGCCGAGCACCATAACCACTGAGCCACCGCGGCGGCTAGGCTAAAGGCATTACCTTCAGTGACAAATGGGTAGTCCGGTTCGATGAACTGCTTTCTCGAAGTAGCTTGGTTTTGGTTTGGATTTTAGGAGGTTTTAACGTCCCAAAGTGATTCTGGCTATGAGGAACGCCGTAGCGGAGGGCTCAGGATAATTTCGACCACCTGCGGTTCTTTAACGTGCACTGACATCGCACAGCACACGGACCTCTAGAATTTCACCTCCATCGAAACTGGACCGCCGCGGCCGGGATCGAACCCGCGCCTTTCGGGTCAGCAGCCAAGTGCCATAACCACTGAGCCACCTCGGCGGCTTCCGGGCAGAAGGAGGAATGCAGTATACCTTCTTGTTTGCCCAATGGTGGTCGACTTTCACTTCCTAAACAATTCGAAACACCGTAGCTCAACAGCAATGGAAAATTAGATTACTTCATCACCAATTTTAGCCGCCTATGAGGTTCTTTTTTTCGTTTTTACCGTAAAGCACTGGGCCTGTTGCGAACTGCTCTTAGCGGACGCAAAGAGACGAAAAAAATTCGAGGGGGAGGGGGGGCACGCTGTTGTTACTCAAGTGCGATGAGGCAAAAGCCTCTTTCGCCTCTGCTGCTGTCCCTGTTACTATGGCGATGACGTCATATGTGACGGCACGCGCATACGCCGGCAGCTGCCATGGGGGGAGTCGGAATGGCAGTCGGCGCTCCATATACAGATTGTGATGGTGACATCATAGGTGACGCCATGCGTATGCGCAGTACATTTCCGGTTACGGCATACTACGCAATTTAATGACGTTCTTAATTTGTTAGTTTTTGGTTTGGTTTTGGTTTTGTGGGGTTTAATGTCCCAAAGCGACTAAGGCTATGAGAGACGCCGTAGTGAAGGGCTCCGGAAATTTCGACCACCTGGCATTCTTTAACGTGCACTGACATCGCACAGCACACGGGCCTCTAGAATTTCTCCTCCAAAATTAGTTTTTGTTTTTATTATTTACGATTTTTAGTTACTTTCTTTTTATTTGTTCATATATCTTTTTATTTGTTACTTATCTTTAATTTCTATTTAATTTTATTTGATTATCTTATATTTCATTATTGGTTTTATTTTAATCCCACTATTCTTATGTTAATTTTTGTTCCATTTTGTTATTTTTATTTTACGATGATTTCAATGATTTTTTGTTACGGCGTATTACACCACTGATGAAGTCATCAGGACGATTCACAGCTATATTTTCGCGGACAGATGGACAACGATGAGCCATTAAAGGCTGTTCGCCTTAAAAATTAGCTGCTGTCTTGTACCTTTAGAGTTTCATTGCCAAACAGTCGATACCAGCCTCAGCCGTCGTGTCTAGCTCGTGTCAACACACAAAAACGGGCAGTGACTTAGCTCAGCTATGTCAGGATATACGTAATGAGAGGTACGGTATATCCCTGGTTACGTATAGTTGTTTTGATTATCGTCATGGCTACGTGTTAGACATTAAAGACAAGACGTGTGGTGAAGGCGGCACATCTTATTCAAGTTGACTGCCAGAAAGACTGTTTCTTCCGTCCCCTACGCCGCACAGCGTCGTCCTCGCTTTCCTTGGCCGCCATGACAGTGTGTTTTTGTAGCGAAAGCTACATTTGCCACGAACTTGCGACTTCGCTGTGGCGGTGCTCCGAGGAGGCACAGAGACCGACCTTGAGCCGTTGCCTAGCAACCGCCGCGTGCTCGCCGCGCCATCTAGCACGACGTCACACCGCGGAGCCGCCGCCACTGTTTGGTATGACGTCACACCGCTTGCCAGGATACGTCAACCGAGCAGACTCAGCACTTTGCACCACAGGCACCTTTGACCTAGTTACCCCCACGTATTCAGATATACTCGATCATTACAGGGGTCAGCGGAAACGCTACCCAGCCCCACACAAAAGGCTCACCAAAGAGGAGGCGGTAGACTGGCGCAGACTACAAACCGGTACCTACCCACACCTGCACAAACTACACAAGATTTTCCCTACACAATATGCAGACGAATGTCCGTGGTGTCAGGGTAAACCCACACTAGAACATATCACATGGACCTGCCCTAAGGCAGACTTAGAGCCAAGAATAAACCCGAGTGTGATGCAGTGGGAGCACTTGCTGGCCAGCGAGGACGAGGAAGCGCAACTATTCCTTGTGCGCCGAGCCACGATGGCAGCAGTCAAGCGCGGCATCCTGGACCAAGGATCGACCACGGCGCCCAGTAACCAGTAAGGGTCAAAAACACCAATTTGTTGACAATAAAGTTTTTTCCATCCATCCATCGTCGTTGAGCTCGCCTCCGCTCGCTTCGCCAGCTGTGTCGCATGCCTGATAACATGTGGGAGGATTGAAAAGGAGAGCTCGCGAGCGCCGCAACATCAGTTGAGGCGGCAGTATGGCAGAGTATATCAAGCGGAAAAGGGCGGCGGATGCTGCCAACGCCTCCGCGTCGACATCGACCACTGGTTCGGTTGCCTTTCGCTCCGTATAATCCGGCTCAGCCGAGCTGAGCCACAGCCATTTTTTCCACCGCCGCATCACCATGATTTATACACCGCGACCCTCCTCCTTCCCTTGCCGCGAATACGCAGTAGAGCACGGCGCCAGCTGCGTGTCACGCATGCGCAGTCTCTCTCTCGGTCGGTCGTAGGCAGCTGTGACGTCACTCGGCGGCTCCATCCGCCTGGCGGGAGAAGCCGCGAGCAGTCAGACCGCTTTGCCTGCTTCTAATCGCGGAGGTCCCGGCCCCCGTCACCAAGGCCTGCGTGGCGGGGACGGGGTGTAGGGGGCCTGCTTATCTGGTGGAAAAAAAAAGTTGGTATCATCATCATCATCCTATCGGTCGGAGGCGAGCGGCGCGGCACACGGCGTGCCAGCTGCGCGGCTGTAACGTCAATCGGCTCCTCGCGCATGCGCACAAGTGGTGCCGAAGACCCATAGCGAAGCGGCGAGACTGCGGGTTATGTAGCACTCGCTACAAAAGTAACCTTGTGAGCTAAAATTGAGGCGAGCGAAAAGTCAGATGCAGTCGCGAGGAGTATTAGACGACCCGCACTCGAGCGCCAGGCGGAGAACAGCAGCGCCAGTTTTGTTATGAGGCGGAGGCGTGAGACAGTTGTGAGTTGGATATGTGAGACAGTTACTGCGTCATATCCTTTCCTCAAATCGAATTTTCTTCCTTTCATTATATGGCACCTCTCTCTCTCTCTCTCTCTCTCTGCTTTCACTCCGGCCTTCCTCCCTTCCCTTACAGCGCGGTTCGGGTGTCCACCGAGATGGGAGGCAATTACTGCTCTACTTATCTTCCTCGAAAATGCGTTGTGTTTAAAGGTCTTTCCAACAAGCAAGGCGTCGTGCCGAACGGGAGATTGCGTTCCATGGACTCCCTGGCAGCGCTGCCACACGCTGTCGCGTTCCACTCCTAAACGCGACGCTTGAGCGTCCTCCAATTTTTTTTTTTTTTCACTTCCACCTGCCTTTCTGGCCACACTACGCGGATGACGAGGCCACCGAGGAGTGAGAAAGTTTCCCTTCCTGAAAACCGCTGATAAATAATCTCGTGCAACATCCAGCGCAGCATCAGCTTGGAAGTTCAAAAAAAAAAAACAGTATAGCATTGTTTTCGGTTGTGTTTGCTGGATGAATTGACGCATGCAGTGGAACCCAAGAATCCTTATTGCTGAGATGCCAGAATTGCTTTTATTGTTAAAGTAATAATAGCAATATCGGAGACCTACCCAGGAAGCTCAAGGCTACTGGGGATCAGGACATGAATGTCCCGCGGAGGAATTAGTGGATCTACAGCATTAGCGTGCGGTTGTATGTACTCTGGTTGGTGAAGCTTGCAAACAATCATGGTGGCGCTTTTTTGACGTAAGTGCGGTCAGGCGAAAGTCTTAAGCACGATCTTGCTGTTTGTGTTACTGATGTGCCAGGGAGTCCACAGAACGATATCGCCCGCTCGGCTCTACGCCTTGCTCGCCGGTAAATCGGTTTTTAAGGCGGAAGCCTTTAATGCCTCATCGTTGTGAGCAGGAGTTGTCGACAGAAATGTCACGCTTTTGAATTGGTCGAAATGGTCGTGATGTCACAGTGCGCAAATTTCAAAACATGCGAGTAACCATGCAGCCAATTGAAGGGATGGTATAGTGATACTCCAAGTATGACTGAGTTTGCTTAATTAGTTAATTAACCAATTAGCCTAATTAACCTTTCTAGTCAGACCAGCTAAGGGCCAGTTGGGGAATCGAACCAGGGTCTCCGGGGTGCGAGACGAGCACGCTAACCACTCCGCCATGCCAGTTCAAGGGTTTGGAATGAACAAAGCGCGTCTAGTGAATACGATGTCTTCGTTCACTTCCATCTTCCTCCCTTCCCGTTACGGCGAGGTTCAGGTGCACACCGAGATATGCGAGACAGATACATTTCATTTTCTCAGAAACCACTTTACCGACGTAGAGCCGAACGGGCAATGGCGTTCTGCGGGCTCATTGGCAGCGTTGCAAGACGCTGTAGCGTTCCACCCTTAGACGCGAAGAGAGAGAGAGAGGAAACTTTATTTACAGAGGAATTCGGGGCACGCCCCAGGGTCCCCGCACGACCCCACTGCACTCAAGTGTTTATGTGCCGAAGGTCCATAACACTGGCAGCACGGCCGGTGGCGATGGTCTGCACGGCCGGGTCCTCCGAGCGCAGCAGTGTCTCCCAGTCCTCCCAGGTCTTGAGGTTCTCTAGGTCCCGCGGGGGAGGGTCCGCCGGGCAGAGGGAAATGATGTGGAGGGAAGAGGCGACGGGTTCTGGGCATAGAGTGCATGCCGGAGTGGGGAAGGAGGGATGATAATGGGCTAGGGTAAGGGGTGAAGGGAGTGTGTGTGTCTGTAGTCTGCGCCAGAGTGTTGCGTGTTTGTTATCTAGGGAGGGGTGGGGCGGGGGGTAGAGCTGGCGTAAGGCTCTGTGCGCCTGTGTCAGCTCACTGAATGAGTGCATGCGCTCCTTCGTGAATCCTCGATCAGAGGCCACCTGAGCCCGGTTTAAAGAACCTGAACCGGTTTAAGAACCGGTTTAAAAGGTTGGCGGCCTCGTTTCCGGGATTCCCGGAGTGCGCGGGCACCCATATCAGCTCCACTTGGCGGGGCGGGGGGCCATCGGGCGAGTCCAGTATGCCAAAAGCAGGGACATGGACTCGGCCTCGAGCAAAATTTAGAATCGCAGTTTTAGAATCGCTTAAAATGTACCGGGCTTCCGTGCGGGTTATAGCAAGGGCAATGGCGGCTTCCTCTGCAGCCTCTGGGGACGTGTCTGGAGGGAGAGGTAGTGTGAGGAGGGCGGATAAAGAGGAGTCCACCACAGCTGCTGTCGCTTCATCACCCGTGCAGGCAGCGTCCACCCATACGGCGTCCGGCTAGGGGCCGTACGCTCGATGGAGTGCCTTCGCACGGGCTCTGCGGCGCTGCTCATGGTGGGACGGGTGCATATTCCTCGGGAGCGGCCTGATGAGGAGCTCTCGGTGAAGGGTTCGTGGGATGGCGAGGAGGGTTGGGTCGTTGGCCGGTATTTTGATTCCGAGGGTGTCCAGGATATACCGACCTGTGGAGGTTTGTGTGAGCCTGATGTATTGGGCCTGTCGGTGGGCCTCCACCAGTTCCCCGATCGTATTGTGGAGGCCCAGGCCTAGTAATCTGTCTGTGGGTGTGTTGAGGGGAAGGTGAAGTGCTACCTTGAATGCCTTGCGAATCAAAGCATCCAAAGCGTTTATGTCATGTTTGGATAGGTGTAAATATGGGGTAGTGTACAGCACACGGCTGAGGACAAAGGCATGAATGAGGCGACACAGGTCGCGCTCCTTCATGCCTCTATGACGTCCCGAAACCCTGCGGATGAGGTGCGATATCGCGCCTACAACCTGCTTGAGTTTCTTGAGGGTGGTGGTGTTTTAAGGCGGAAGCCTTTAATGTCTCACCGTTGTAAGCAGCAGTTGTCGACAGAAAATGTCACGCTTTTCAATTGGTGGAAACGGTCGTGACGTCACAGGGCGCGAATTTCAAACGGGGCCAATTGCACTTTGGCTAGTAACCATACAACCAATTGAAGGGATCGTATAGTGATGCTCCAAGTAAGTGGGACTGAGCTTAGTTAATTGCTTAATTACCCAAATAGCCTAACTAACTTTACTAGTCAGGCCATATAAATAAATAAAAGCGATTAAGAAATTGGTCGAGCTCAGGAATCGAACCCCGGTCTTCGGCGTGAGACGAGCACGCTATCCACTCCGCCATGCCAGCTCGATGGTTTGGGAAGAACAAAGGCGCGTCTAGTGAATACGGTGTCTTCACTCACTCTCATCCTCCTCCATTCCCTTCCGGCGAGGTTTAGGTGTCAACCGACAAATGAGAAACAGATACATTTCCTTTCCTCAAAAACCAATTTACCGACGAGCGAGGCGTAGAACCGAATGGTCGATGGCGTTCTATGGACTCCTTGGCAGCGTTGCAAGACGCTGTCGCGTTCCACTCTCAGGGGCGAGGCTTAACATCTTAACCACACATCAGTGACCACACTTTAGGTCAAAAAAGTGCCCCGCTGAATTTTGACGGGTGTCCACCGAGATATTTGAGACAGTTACTGCGTAATTTCTTTTCCTCAAATACAATTTTCATTTTCTTCATTACGGCTCCTCTTTATCTATCTTCTTTCACTCCCACCTCCCTTCCTCTACGGTGCGGTTCAGGTGTCCACCGAGATGACAGAGAATTACTGCGCCATTTCCTTTCCTCAAAAAGCGTTGCGTTCAAAGGGCAAGGCATCGCGCCGAACGGGTGGTGGTGTTCCGTGGACTCCCTGGCCCACCTTCTCGCGCAGAAAACAAGACTGGTACTGTCCGCAACAGGCCGAAACACGCTGCGGTTGCTCGGCATGAGGGACGCTTTGAAAGAAATCAATAGCACAGAGAGCGTTCCAAATGAAATCAGGAGGATCATTGAGATCAGCCCGATTCCTAAAAACATGCATCCCGATATACATAAGGCGAGAAGAAAGGCAAGATCTGAATTCCACGAAAGAAGCTTCGCCGGGGCAAAAAACGTATTATACGTTGACGCAACAACATACAGACACCGATACGGCTCGGTAGCCAGCGTGGTGGATCACCAGCTCAGGGAAATCAACTGCGTTTCGATAAAAACCAACAACATCCTCGAGGCTGAGGAAGCAGCAATTGCACTCGCCATCACCCAGCAGAGTGACGAGCCCCATGCACACATCATTACAGACTCGCAAGAGGCGTGCAGAAGATACAGCAGTGGACGCATATCCACCGCAGCCATTCACATACTCAAGGCGAGGACGATCACTTTTACGAGTTGCTTCATCACGTGGACACCAGGCCATGAGGCTGTCAAAGGGAACCAATGTGCGGACGCCAATGCCCGAGGATACGCCAACCGGGAGGCGCGCACCGAAGGGGAACTGGACGCAGTCACTAGACGGTATGGAGCCATCTTAGAACACCAACGAACCCTCCGTAGGGCCTACCCTCCTCCCCACAAAGACCTTAGTAGAGAGCAGTCGGTTGCCTGGAGACAACTGCAGACTAATACACACCCCAATCTGAGTTTACTCAGCAAAATTTATCCTTCCACATATGCCAACAAATGCCCGCTATGCGGTGAACACCCAACGCTTTACCACGTTACATGGGCCTGTCAGAAAATGCAGGCAGTGCCGATAAACAACACCAACACCGGAGCAGTGGGAGGCTGCGCTGTCCAGCTCGAAGCCTGAAGAGCAGCTCAAGCTGATCGACAGGGCTTGCAAGACTGCAAAGGCCGCTGGGGCCCTGGACTGAGGGCTCCACCTACTCTTCGATAAAGAACACTTGTTGTACAATAAAGTTTTTCATTCATTCATTCCCTGGCAGCGCTACAACGCGTTGTCGCATTCCACTTCTAAAGGCGAAGCTTAAGCGTCATTAATTAGTAGTTAATTAGCATTCAGACATTAATCAGTAATTAACAATTAATTTGTGATTTGCCATCACTTAGTAATTAGTACTCAAATATATGTGACGCCACCAGTGCCACAGAAACAGCGAAGGTGGTGCGGAAAACGCTTCCGCCTCTGCCCACTTTAGACAGTCAAAGTGCCCCCTGAATTTTTGCCATCGTTCTGGATGTGCAGGCCCAATACACGGAGGGTTCCAACCTCAGGTACCGGGTCACCATTCAGTTCAATGGCAATGGGGGAGCGGGGGCAGCGGTGGTTCTTAGGCCGGATGAGGAAGAGTTCGGACTTCTCTGGGGAGCAAGACAGTCCGATGGTCCGTGCGTAATTTTGGGTGAGGGTGGCTGCTTCCTGTAAGGTGTTCTCTATGTCTCCGTCACTGCCGTTAGTGGTCCACAGGGTGATATCGTCGCTCACCGCATTTTTATAGGTCAACAAAGTGCCCTCTGAATTTTGAGGAAAGAAAATGTGTCTGTTTCGCATATCTCGGTGAACACCTTAACCTCGCCCTAAGGGTAGGGGGAGAGAGAGAGAGAGAGACAAAAAACTTTATTGCAAGAGGAATTCGGGGCACACCCCAGGGTCACCGCACGACCCCACTGCACTCAAGTGTTTATATGTTCCTAAGGTCCTAACACTGGCAGCCCGGCCGGTGGTGGTGGTGGTGAAAAACATTTATAGTGCAATAAATATTTACAGAGAGGTGATTGGGGTAGGCCCTATTGGCCCTTTCCCCTAACAATACTAGGTGGAGCCCCTATTCCGGGGCCCCATTGGCAAGCAACGCCGCCCGCGTCCGGTGAACCAAGGCCTTTTGGGTCTTTAGGTCCTGACAGCCGAGCAGGGCCGCCTCCCAGTCCTCTCTGGTGGGGTTGGGGTTGGGGGGGATAGATGGGTTGGATTGACACGCCCAAACCATGTGGAAGGTGTCAGCCACCTCCCCACAGAACTGGCACGTGCCATCAAAGGATTCGTTGAAATGTTTAAGTACCGCCGGGCACAGTACAGTGTTAGTAAGAATTTTGATGAGGAGGCGCTCGTCAGCGCGATCCAGTCCCCTACAAGGGGCCGAGTAGCGCCGGTGCTCCTCCTTGTAGTAATCGGTGATGTGTTTGAATGTAAGGGCCAGATTGTCTGATTGTGAGTAGGCTTCCAAGGACAGGGAGATAGCCCGGGGAGAGAGTGCGCGGGCGGCCTGATCGGCCTGTTCGTTTCCCTGTAGGCCCTGGTGACCGGGGGCCCAAATCAGGTTGCGTGGAGTTGGATCTTCGCATCGGCAGCTATATTCCAATATGCGCCAGGCAAGCGGGGGAGCCCAGCCCAACTCGTAGTTCCGACAGGCCCCTCGCGAGTCGGTGATGATGTGACCGGCCGGTGGCGATGGTCTGCACGGCCGGGTCCTGCGAGCCCAGCACGGTCTCCCAGGATCCTGGGTCTGTTCATCAATAACAAACTTAGGCCGGACTCTACTATAGCGCAACTCAAGCGCATAGGTGAACAGGTAGGGCGCATGATCCACCGTGTTTCCAACAAGCGGGGTGGTCTGCGGGGCAGGGACGCGCTACGGCTCGCCCATGCCTTCGTGACCAGCCGGATCCTCTACGCCGTGCCGTACCTACGCACCACCAAACAACAAGACGAGCGCATTGACGCCATCATCAGGAAGGCAACAAAGCGAGCACTGGACCTCCCGGTGGCTACCTCCAACGCCAAACTGAAGGCGTTGGGAGTGGTAAACTCCTATCCGGAGTTGCGGGAGGCCCACCTCGTGAACCAATATACGTGGCTATCGCAGACGGTTCCTGGGCGCCGCCTGCTAAACCGCGGGGCGCTGTGAGCGCGCGGAGCGAGTGGACGTACAGCGCATCGTCTCCGCCAACTTTTGGCTGGAGCCACGGTTCCTCGGCCGGAACCCCGTCAACGCAGCCGCGTCTGTCTTTGCGAAGTCGACAGCTACCTGTGGACACCACTCACACACAGGTGGGGCAACATTTACGCATTTTAGGGCCGATCCTCACTTGCGTTTCGTGGCGACGGCGCTAGGCCTAACGCCTACGCCGACGCTCGGCCGTGAGTGAGTCGCCCACCCGTGTCAAGATGGCTGCCCAAAAAGTACAACGCGGCTACGACCCGGACGCCATGGCCTTGTCCGAGGTTCCTTCAGCTCCAACGCCTGAGAGTCCGGATTCTGCGCCCATCGAGAACCCGAGGCTCTTCAAACTAGTGGAACGCCGCTCCCGCAAGCGGGACGCCGCCTCCAAGAAAGCGGACGCCACGTCGGCAGGCCGCTCAACACGGGACAACGCTGCTGCGCGCGCTGCAGCGCTTCACGGAGGGGCCCAGTCTAAGACGGGACCCTCTTGGAAACCAAAGCCACTGCCGCGTCTTCATCCAGAAGACATCGTGATCATCCTGAAGCCCCGGGTGACCGTCGCCCTGAGGGATGTCTACCAACATGGCGAGCTGGGAGCAGCGTTCGCGGCCTACCTGGGCGCCAAGGCCGCAGCATCCCTCAGCCTGCTCCCCACATGGGAGCAAAACCTCATCGTCGCAGGCACCAAAGAGCCGCACGTCGCGGACAAGCTTCTGCGGGATTTTCAACTAACATCACCGAAGGGCCAGCTCTCTATGCACGGCCAGTTGAAACTCACTGGAGACGTGTGCCGCGGCGTCATCACCGTGGCCAAGCACGAGACCAGTGAGTCCCTCCAAAACAAGATCCAGTGGCGTGCTGGAGAGCTTGCCGATATCCGCAAGCTTGGCAAATCCGACGTCGCGTCGCTCACCTTCGTGGGAAAAGTGGTGCCGCGATATGTGCATTACAACCCTGAGGTGACCCTTGTGCGTGCGTACAAGAGAACCATCCCGGCCTGCGTGCGGTGCGGCACTGTGGGCCACCGAGCAGACACCTGCCCCTGCCCGGACGAAAAGTGCGGCCTGTGTGGCCAAACGGCGCCGACCGTCGACGGAGTCAAGGCGCCGCATGAATGTACTCTGTCCTGTGCAGTCTGTGGGCAAGCTCACGCTACCAACTCCCGCGACTGCACGGGAAAATTCCGGCAGCTCAAGGTGTATGGCCCCAAGGCTAAACGGCCAGAGGTGCCAAAAAACCAGAGACCTGGCAAGCAGCCAAGTCATTCGCCGGCTTGCACGAAACAAATAAGACCGGCTTATTTCCAGTCTAATCTTATTCGCGGTCTAAAAGCTCTCTCGGTTTTGAAGAAAGGAAAGGCGCATAGCTGGTTCATTTTGTCAGTGGACACCTCAAATGCACCACGAACTCCGACTGAAAGTTCGGTACTCAATATTTTAGTCGGCGTCGTGCGCACTTGAGGCACTCACCGACAAAGTGAACCATCAATGCGCATTTTCTTTTCCCCAAATAGAGAGAGCTTTTAGGCCGCGAATAAGATTAGACTGGAAATAAGCCGGTCTTATTTGTTTCGTGCAAGCCGGCCCAGGTGCCGGTGGCGGAACGCCGCGTGGTGCTCACGGCACCGACCACAAGACATCGTCACCTTCTTCACCGTCGGTGAAGCCAGCGCCCGGGAAGACGGCGCCTCCACCGCCCAGCGGCAGAGACACTGGCCACTTCCCGGCCCTCAAGACAATTGGCGCTGCCGACGCCCGGACATCAGCGCCTCAACACGACAAACAGGTGAGCAGCTGGGCTGAGATCGCCTCCTCTTCCTCCCATCCTTCACCCTCCCCCGTAACCGTCTCCGCACTCGATGCGGAGTACAAAAAACAGACGTGCTCCGGGCACAGAATGAGCTTTTGCTCAACAAAATTCAAAATTTAGAGTCAAAAAGTTCAGGGGGCACTTTGGCACACTAAACTGCTTCAAGGCGGAAGCCTTTCCTGGAGCACTGTTAGGCATTGACTGAGAGACTGTTTGTTATTGACTAGTGTTTTATTTGGCTGTATACTTTAACTGCGCATTAAAACTACACACTTTCAGAGGCGCGTTTCACTTCTCCCCTAATGCGTCTCTTTATCTGCTTCTTCGACTTCGGCTGTATCCACGACTTCCTCAAAGTTTAGGTCGGGGGAGATTTCCGCAGATGGCTCATGCCCGGTGAATTCTTTATGTTTGATCGGGTCTACGTCGACTACTACCGCCTTGTGGTCACTGAAGTGGAGTGATATGTAGTCTAGATCTTTGACGCTGGGGTGGGTTCTGAAGACCAAATCCAAGCAGCTTCCGTACCTGGTGGTAGCTTTGTCCCGTGGAGTAGACAAGTGCAGACCCAGAGATTTCTGCATTCCATCTAGGAAGTCTTGATGCGTTCTGGCATCCTGGTTGAAGTCTCGTACCACTATCATTGGGCCAAACTTGAACCAGCTTGGTAGCACTCGTCCCATGAATTCATGGCCAGCCCGTTGGGATATGTGAGGTGACAAGTAGACGCACACCACGTTAAGTCCACTTTCGAGCTTGACACCGCACACTTCCCCCACATCAAAGTGCAAGTCGTCAAACTGTAGCGGTGTTAGGTTGACGTCTGGGTGCGCGTAAATGGCAACTCCCGCTGCTTGGTTGGAAGCACGACTTGCTCCTGTAACGTAGTGAAAGCCTTTGATCTCAACTGGTGCCACCAAGGGATTCATCCATGTTTCAGTTAGACAGAGAACCTTGTACGAAGCCAAGACATGGTCATGTGCGACGCCTTGACCGTGTAGCGACAGTGAACGTACATTCACACAAGCTAGTGGAAGCTGTGATGCTTCCATGATCGCATTGCACCGCTGGGTGATTGTAGTCAAGCGATGCTCGTTTAGACGCCTGAACTCGTCCATGAGGCTGCGGTTTGGGTTGCTAGTCAAGCCTTGGCGGAACTTGGCCGTGCTCGTCGGCAAATTTGTTTTTGAGGAAAGGAAATGAATCTTTCTCGCATATCTCGGTGACACCTGAACCTCACCGGAAGAAGGGAGGGACATGAGAGTGAACGAAGACACCGTATTCAGTACACGCGGCTTTGAAAATGGTTTTTTGAGGAAAGGAAATGTATCTGTCTCGCATATATCGGTGGACACCTGAACCTCACCGGAAGAAGGGAGGGGCATGAGAGTGAACGAAGACACCGTATTCAGTACACGCGCCTTTGAAAATGGTTTTTTGAGGAAAGGAAATGAATGTGTCTCGCATATCTCGGTGGACACCTGAACCTCACCGGAAGAAGGGAGGGACATGAGAGTGAACGAAGACACCGTATTCACTACACGCGCCTTTGAAAATGGTTTTTTGAGGAAAGGAAATGAATCTGTCTCGCATATCTCGGTGGACACCTGAACCTCACCGGAAGAAGGGAGGGACATTAGAGTGAACGAAGACACCGTATTCAGTACACGCGCCTTTGAAAATGGTTTTTGAGGAAAGGAAATGTATCTGTCTCTCATATCTCGGTGTACACCTAAACCTCGCCGTACCGGGAACGGAGGAAGATGGGAGTGAATGAAGACACCGCAGTCACTAGACGCGCCTTTGTTCATTCCAAACCATCGAGCTGGCATGGCGAAGTGGTAGCGTGCTCGTCTCGCACTCCGGAGACCGGGGTTCGATTCTCAAGCTCGGAAAATTTACTACTCTGTTTTATTTGTTTATCTGGTCTGACTAGAAAGGCTAATTGGTCAAGTAAGTCCCCACTAACTAGGAGCATCACTATACGATCCCTTTAGCTGGTTGCAAGGTTAGTAGCCAAAGTGCAATTGGCCCCCTTTGAAATTCGCGCACCGTGACGTCACGACCATTTCGACCAACTGAAAAGCGTGACATCTTCTGTCGACAACTTCTGCTTACAACGATGAGGCATTAAAGGCTTCCGCCTTAAAACTGGCGTCCGCCGCACCGAGCCCGCAGAACTCGGACGCAATGGAGAGCGACGCGGAGATCTCGCCTGCCCTCGTGACAGCCATCTCTGCGATGGAGGAGCGCTTAACCTCTAAATTGCGATATATGATCGAGACCGCCATGGACCAGATCTTGACAAAGGTCAAATCTGCCGTCCCCGCGGTGGTCTCAAAACACATCTCGGACAACCCCCGCCTCCTCCGTCGGACGGGACCCATTAGGGACGTATCCCGCCCTTCAAAATTCAACCGTCTGATTATTGATTCGGACAATGAGGACAGCTGCCCCGCTCCTTCCGTCATCACCCCCTTGATGGCGCAAGTAGCTGGCTCTGAGGCAGCCAATCCCTCCTCCTCCCCCCCAAGAATTTTAAATCATGGCGAGACACCTTAATCTAAGGAGTTCCGCCATATCCAATTTGGCCATGTCAACTTCAATAACACAGTGGAACTGTAGAGGCTTTAAGGACCGCACTAAGCGGGCCAATTTCCGCCTCTACCTTGAAACTTTCGAGTCCTTACCAGCCGTGGTTGCCCTCCAAGAGCCAGGCCTGGGCGCCACAATTTCAAATTACACGACGTTCCAACAGGATCCCGCGTCTTGTCTTCTCGTTCACAAAGACTACACAGCCAACCTAGTGGATCTCGACCTCCAACTAGAGTACTCTTATGTAATGGTGACCCTCCTACCAGTCCGCCGGAGGGACCCACCGTTGCATATACTCAACGTATACTGCTCTCCCAAACTAAAGCGAGCGACTTTTGCGGACCTCTTTAGCCGCGCGCTAAGAGTAGCGGGCCGCGATCCCCTGCTGATTGTGGGCGACTTTAACGCTCCCAGTCAGCAGTGGGGGTATCGCAAGGAGGAGTCGCGCGGGCGTAAGCTGGCGGAGCTTGCGTCCACGTTGGGCCTCACCCTCCACACGGACCATGTCCACCCAACCCGGCTAGGAAATTCCGTGACACGGGATACGTGTCCGGACTTAACCTTCACTCGCAACATACGACACGCAGACTGGCTCAACACCGAGGAGACCCTCGGTAGCGACCACTGCATCATTAACACTACACTACGCACACGCCCCCTCAAGCGTTCCAGAACACAAGCCCATATCCCAGATTGGACGAAATTCAGGCAAAATTTTAACTCCATTGATAATACACCCATTTCCGCGCAAGGCTACACAGCATGGTCCCAACAGCTTCTGGCACACCTTTCCTCGCATGAAACACACATCCAGCTCTAAGAGGCGGTCACGGACGTGGATAACCACCTTCTACACCTCTGGGAAGCCCGTCGCAGCCTCGTCCGCCGTTGGCGACGCCAGAAACACAATAGAAAGCTTAAAGCTCGAATTGCCGAGCTTACCCAGAAAGCGGCAGAGTACGCGGCCCAACTCGCCGACTCCAACTGGGTAGATAGATGCAACACGGCCGCGCGACAAATGTCCAGCCGAAACACGTGGCGTCTCTTTCGAGCCCTAATCGACCCAACACAAACACGAACCGAAACACAAAAACATTTGTACCGAGCCCTGCACGCTTTTTCTGGCAACACGACTCAACTGGCACAGAAACTTCGGGACCAGTATCTGTGTACAGCCCAAGACCCCCGTGGATCTGCGTACTCTTATGCAGGCAGAGAGAACACGGAGCTGGATCAACCTTTCCAGCTCCATGATCTGCGGGCGGCTCTCGCCAAAATGAAACGGGGCACTGCGCCAGGACGGGATAAGGTCACCGTCAAGCTTTTGACGAACCTGCCCGACTAGGCATACCAGTCCCTCCTGGAATACGTCAATGCGATTTGGCGCGGGGACACCCCCCTGCCAATCGAATGGAAAACGGCTTTGGTCACTTTTATTCCTAAAGCTGGCAAACCAATTGACACAGATAACCTCCGCCCCATCTCTCTCACCTCATGTGTGGGCAAACTAATGGAGACGATGGTGCGGGATCGGTTATCTACATATCTTGAACACAAACATGTCTTTGCGAGCACCATGTTCGGATTCCGCCCACACAGATCCGCACAGGATGTCCTCCTGCAACTCAATCGGGAAGTCCTTGACCCCCTCGAATGCCCCCATAATGACCGGGTAGTACTCGCCTTGGATCTTAAAGGGGCATTTGACAATGTAACACATGAGATCATACTCACTAACCTAAGTCACACCGACTGTGGCCTCAATACATTCCAATACATAAGACAATTTTTAATAGATCGTCAATCCTACATTCGAATTCAAGATAGAGACCATGGTCCTTACCTACTCGGCACGCGGGGAACCCCTCAAGGCGCGGTACTTTCCCCGCTGCTCTTCAATCTGGCCATGATGCACCTGCCGGCCCAGCTGAGTGGTGTCGCCGGCGTGCAGCACGCCCTGTACGCCGATGACATCACCCTGTGGGCCACGCAGGGCAGCACAGGAGACATTGAAACCAGCCTGCAAACAGCGGCGACGATAGTAGACCGCTACGCCCGCCGCTGCGGTCTTCAATGTTCCCCTCAAAAATCGGAATTTGTGCACCTCCGCCCCTCACAGAAGTGCACAACTAAAATATCTCTCTCTTGAGAGTGGTCCCATACGCGAAAGTGATGAGATACGGGTACTCGGACTCTACATCCACAAACACAGGCGGCCAGACACTACATTGGCCAAACTCCGTAAGGTGGGGGACCAGGTGGGCCGCATGGTCCGCCGGGTTTCCAACAAACGCGGAGGGTTACGAAGTAAGGATGCCTTGCGGCTGGCAAACGCCTTCGTAACTAGTCGAATTCTCTATTCGACTCCTTATCTCCACCTACGGAAACAAGAGGAGGACGCCCTTGAGGTCATCCTTCGCAAAATTGTTAAACGTGCCCTTGACGTCCCCATCACTACTTCAAACAGCCGGCTTATGGCTCTTGGGGTGGTGAATACTTTCCGGGAACTCCGGGAGGCGCACCTTACAAACCAGTACACGCGCTTGTCGCTAACGGAGTCGGGTCGCCGCCTTCTTGCTCGACTCCATATCCAACACACCCTTCCAATGGAAGACAGGTTTCGCATCCCGGAACTGTGGAGACGTGCCCTCCACGTGCGGCCTCTTCCAGCAAACATGTCACATGAAGACCATAATGGTCGGCGCCTGGCACGAGCGGAAGCGCTGGCCCGATATTATGGCAACAAAACAGGTGTATACTACGTGGACGCCTCCGGCCCTCACCACGGGGGATGGTATACGGCCGCGGTAGTTCACAACAACAACACAGTTAACGGCCTAACTTTCAGAGCCCGCAGTGCAACACAAGCAGAAGAGGTCGCGATTGCTCTCGCGGCCTCACATTCCAATTCAAAATACATAATCACCGACTCGCGAGGGGCCTGTCGGAACGTCGAAAAAGGCTGCACTCCCTTCCTAGCCTATCGAATATACCAAAATTGCATACGGGATACGGACCCCGCACACCGTTACCTCATATGGGCCCCTGCTCATCAGGGGTTGGCAGGAAACGAGGCAGCAGACGCAGCCGCCCGCGCTCTCTCTCACCGGGCTGTTTTCTCCTCCCCGTCCGATAAGGAGCCCGATTTTAATCCGGTCTATACATTCAAAGATATTACAACATATTATCAAAATTGTCATCGCCTTTACCCTAGCCCATGTAAAGGCCTGAAGAAGGCGGATGAGCGGCTCCTTCTCCGCCTTTTCACCAATACATTGCTGTGCCCGGCAGCGCTAAAACATTTTGACCCCTCCTTTAGCGGCAGCTGCCCCCACTGTAGTGCAGTGTCTTCTGACACTTATCACATGGTGTGGGCCTGTCCCTCCAACCCCGCTATTCCCCCCATCCCCAACCCAACCCGGGAGGACTGGGAGGCGACCCTGCTCGGCTGCCACGACTTACAGACCCAACAAGCCTTAGTCGGGCGCGCCCGGGCGGCGGCAACCGCCATTGGGGTCCCATACTAGGGACCTCCACCTAGTGTTTGTAAGGATCGGTCCCTTACGGGCTGATCCAAACATACCTCCTGCTCATTCGTAATAAATGTTTTCACCACCACCACCACCTGCTAAACCGCTTACACATCCAACACACACGCATGCCGGAGGGAGCGGAGAACATCCCGGTGCTGTGGCGCCACATGCTCTGGGTCGCTCCGCTCCCGTGTAACATGGACATTGCTTCACATGAAGGCAGACGACAAGCGCGGGTTCGCACGCTTGAGAGGCAATATGGATCTAAAGAGGGCGTCTACTACGTGGACATAACTGGGCCGTCGCCCGCGGGATTCTACACGGCTGCCGTAGTCCACCGGGGAATGAATGCCGATGGGCTATCTTTTCATGCCCCAAATTCAACACGATTGGAGAAAGTCGCAATAGCTCTCGCTGCCGCCGATCAAAAATCGAGAAAGGATATCAGACTCTCGCCGGGCCTGTGAACATTATCTTGCAGGGGAAATATCACCTCTTGCCTCTCAAATTCTAAGACGCGCTCCCGCCGATCCAACTCGCACAAAAGTGATCTGGGCTCCTGGCCACCAGGGTCTGCGAGGCAATGAGGCCGCTGATGCCGCCGCCCGAGAGCTCACACACCGGGCTCCTCATCCTAGCTCTCCTGGCACAGAAGCTCAAAAACCACTTCTGCGGTTCCGCGAAATCCTAATTCATTATTGCGACAGCCACCGCCTCTACCCGGCACCTGCCAAGGGGCTGAGTAAGGCGGAGGAGCGAACTCTGCGGCGCCTGTAGACAGGAACTCTTCTCTGTCCTGCCATAGCAAAACACGTCGACCCGAACACAGATGGGCGCTGCCCGCACTGTGGAGAGATCTGCGATATCTTTCACATGGTGTGGGCATGTACTCAGAATCCTCACCTTCCGCCTTCCCCCACCCCCACCCGAGAGGCATGGGAGACTGCCCTCCTCAACTGCTCCACACTGGAGTCCCAAAGGGCTCTAGTAAAGCGGGCGCGAGACGGGGCCTCGTCGTGCGGTGTCCCGGACTAAGGATACCGACCATGTAGTGGAGTCTTATGATCCCCAAACTCTCTGAGTATTAAAAATGTTTTTCACCACCACCACCACCCAGGTCTTGAGGATCTCTAGGTCCCGCGGGGGAGGGTCCGCCGGGCAGAGGGAAGAGGTGAAGGTTTCTGGGCATAGGGCGCATGCCGGAGTGTGGAAGGAGGGATGTTAGTGGGGAAACTAAGAGAAATGGTCGTGTTTATGGTTTATGGGGCTTAACGTCTCAAAGCGACTAAGGCTATGAAAGACGCCGTAGTGGCGGGCTCCGGAAATTTCGGCCACCTGGGGTTGTTTAATGTGCACTGACATCACACCGTACACGGGCCTCTATAATTTCTCCTCCACAGAAATTCAACCGCCGCGGCCGGGATCGAACCCGCGTCTTTCGGGTCAGCAGCCGAGCACCATAACCACTGAGCCACCGCGGCGGCAGAAATGGTAAGGCATCGCTCCGTCTACAAGTAGGTTTAATATGCGGTCCGCCTAAGCACAGGACTCTCACTCCGCCGGAACAGCAAGGCAAACTAGTATTTCTCTTTTGAGGATTCAAACAACTGAACAACAAACATATACAACCTAGAACAGATTACACCTAAATACGATACGCGCCGCCATGAAAAATGGTTCATTCCTGTTTCGAGAACCAATTACGGCCATTGAATGATTGCAAACATCTTGCCGCGGCTACTAAATTGCTACCTAGAAACCGGCATTGACATCCATACCTTAGCACCATCGCAGCTCATCTGTTTTGTGAAACCTATTATTTAAATCACCCCTTTAAAATATACCCATTTTCTTTGTTTTCTTTTCTATAGCGCTCTTTTGCCACCTGCCCGTCAATATATAAAGGGGGCCAGGGGCCCCTCAAGAGGCAAACAAGCAGCTTTTACCTTTTCCCCGTCCATTTGCTTGTAAATGGCCCCAAATAAATGAAATTAAAAGAAATTAAAGTTTGAGTTGCGAAGAAACAAATTCAGCACTGTTGTGTAGAAAACAACGGGAATACCGACTAGTGACAGGCTTGGCAGGCATTAAGTTGGTCTCTGCGGCGCAGTCTCCTCTACCATCGCGTATTCCTAGTGCCTCAGCTCATCCGCATCTGCGTCAGCGAGAAGTGTTCAAAGCAGCCAGCCAAGTCTGAGCGATACTGCAGGCATCGATTTCCCGCTTTGAGCCTGAATATTAACGGTGTGTATAAGCCTTTAAGCAAAACCTTGGACGCAACTGAGCCAGTGCATGCCACTCTAAAATAGCGGTCAACAATTATGGCCGCGGCGGTTGAATTTCTTTGGAGGAGAAATTCTAGAGGCCCGTGTACTGTGCGATGTCAGTGCACGCTAAAGAACCCCAGGTGGTCGAAATTTCCGGAGCCCTCCACTACGGCGTCTCTCATAGCCTTAGTCGCTTTGGGACGTTAAACACCATAAACCAACCAACCAATTATGGCTGTGTCGTCGCCGCCCCTGTCACTACAGGAGGTCGACATCACGTGCACAGCTCACTGCATTCCGCCGCGGTCATCTCTTTTCTGTTTCTGGTAGGGGTGTGCGAATATTGGAAATTTTCGAATATATTTCGAATATTATATTTTTAGTATTCGAATTCGATTCGAAATCCAAGTATTCGTGTTGTTTCGAATATTCGACTCCACGCGAATATTCGTATCTAGCCGAATATTCATTGTGAGCACCGGCGTGCATTTCGGTCCGCAAGCCCTATCGACAGATATATAACATGGCGGCGCCTACACAGAAGGAAAATTATTTCTTCCTCCAAGGGCCATGCCATAGCTGACTGCGCTGGTGAGCTTTTTTTGTGTCTATGTGCACGAAGTACCTCGCAATACGTGCCAGGTCAGTGCCAAGTGAGAGGGCATTTTCTGAAGCTGGTATAATCAGAGCTGTGCACGAAGTACCTCGCAATACGTGCCAGGTCAGTGCCAAGTGAGAGGGCATTTTCTGAAGCTGGTATAATCAGAGCTGTGCACGAAGTACCTCGCAATACGTGCCAGGTCAGTGCCAAGTGAGAGGGCATTTTCTGAAGCTGGTATAATCAGAGCTGTGCACGAAGTACCTCGCAATACGTGCCAGGTCAGTGCCAAGTGAGAGGGCATTTTCTGAAGCTGGTATAATCAGAGCTGTGCACGAAGTACCTCGCAATACGTGCCAGGTCAGTGGCAAGTGAGAGGGCATTTTCTCTGGCTGGAGGAGTCGTTTCAGTTAGAAGGGAACTACTTCTGTCTGACCATGTGGTGCAGCTGGTCTTCGTTCACGACAACCTTTTACGTCATCCCAGCAGCGCGCTTTTGTGCTTATGGCAAGCTAGCCTTAATCAATGCTGTGTACTAGCCATCTTCTCTGATATTTCCACTCTTCTAAGAATAATGTTCGAGACTTTGATACTTTTTGTGCAGCCACACACACCTTTTGTGTTCATTTAACCATCGATAGTTGAACTGTGATGTTCTTGGGTGCCCAAATAAATGTTTTGTAGTCATTAAATGCGTCTGTCCTTGATTATTTGATATTCGATTTGATATTCGGAACTAAGTATTCGTATTCGATTCGTATTTGAAAAATTTGATATTCGCACACCCCTAGTTTCTGGCTGTTTCTCTCTTTCTCGTTCCCTCTGTCCTAGCGTCGTGCAGCAGGCCAGAGACGTGTTTTTTATTAAACAGACGATAGCATGTAGTCTGCTCTCCCTAACTACCGGAAAATTCCCACGCGCATGCGCTATGGTCCTTCATTGTGTAGAAATGTTGAACATGTCAGCTTCATCATTGAAGTTAGTTGGAGTCAGCGCCCGTCCTGTGTAATTTCTGTCTGTGTCCTTTTTTTGTAGTAGTGAAAAAACTTCCAGAAACCATAATTTTTACTAGTTTAGAGCATAGCTTGCGGCAGGAATCTGAACCGGCGACCTACAATTTGGGGGCTGTGGGTGCCCACCGAGATATTTGAGACAATTACTGCTTCACATCCTTTCCTCAGATCCAATTTTCATTTTCTTTATTACGGCACCTCTTTCTCTCTTCTTTCATTCCCACTTCCTCCCTTCCCTTACGGCGCGGTTCAGGTGCCCATCGCGATGCGAGGCAATTACTGCGCCATTTCCTCGCCTCGAAAATGCGTTGTGTTCCAAGGTGTTTCTAACAAGCAAGGCGCCGCGCCGAACGGGCGATGGCGTTCCATGGACAACCTGGCAGCGCGGCAACACGCTATCGCCTTCCACTCCAAAAGACAAAGCTCAAGCGTCCTCCAATTTTATGCGAAGCATATTACTATAGGTACACTACAGCCCTTCGCCGTGGTTACGCGCCGTGCATACCACGTGGTACAGTGACGTCACACCACGTGACATACCACGTGACACATGACGTCACGACAGAGGAAGACGGGGGTCCACCTCGCGCCGTCGCTGTGGTTGCACACCGTGCAGACCACGTGGTACAGTGACGTCACACCACGTGACATACCACGTGACACATGACGTCACGACAGATCGCCGTCACGCGCTGGGAGAGGGAGAACGATGCCATCGCACAGACGCCGAAATGTCCTCGAGCGGCATTCCCGCGCATTTCGAATGCGCGTTCACACTTGGTGTAGGTGAAACGCTCGCTCCACCGGGCAGGCAGACGCGGCTTCCGTGGCAATCCAGGCGCTCACCCAACGCGCGTCTCGGGGTTAGTCGGCGTTCCACTGCAGCCATGCCGTTGTCTTCCGCCACGACGAAGGCTTCTAGTGGTTGTATTAAAATGACCAAGTATTCAACCAAGGAAAGCCATGTATTACCAAGCCTAGCCACCAATATGATTCGCATCTGACAAGGCTTAACCTTAGCTAAGCCTCAGCCATTTTAAGCATGAAATGCTTTTAGCCCCCGTTGTCGGCAGTGTGGTGACGTCACGCCGAGACCGAGATCCACTCATCCGGGCATTGAAATCCACTCATCCGGGCACTGAAATCCACTCATCCGGGCACTGAAATCGAGTCATCCGGGCACTGAAATCGAGTCATCCGGGCACTGAAATCGAGTCATCCGGGCACTGAAATGGAGTCATCCGGGCACTGAAATGGAGTCATCCGGGCACTGAAATGGAGTCATCCGGGCACTGAAATCGAGTCATCCGGGCACTGAAATCGAGTCATCCGGGCACTGAAATCGAGTCATCCGGGCTCTGAAACGAGAACATCCGGGCACCGTACGAGACTTAACGAGATTTAACGAGACTCTCTAAGCCCTCCTACGCGACCGGCATGCAAGCAACGGTTGGTCTCCAAACGAGTCACAAAAAATAACTGCTGCCAGTGCCTTCTCAATGTTTATCAAGATATCAGTCGCGCTGTGCGTTTGATAATGCACGGAATTATAATTTCCGATTTCTAATAACGCCTGCAAAAAGCACATAAATGCCACGTACACTTCGTTGTCGTACGTGATCTCTTAGGGGCTTCGCGCATCGAAGCAAAGCTGCGCAGGTGCACAGGGGCCCGGGGGAGAAGCGCTGCGTTCAAAGGGCAAGGCATCGCGCCGAACGGGTGGTGGCGTTCCTCCCTTGCTTTACGGTGCGGTTCGGGTGTCCACCGAGATGGCAGAGAATTACTGCGCCATTTCCTTTCCTCAAAAAACCAAATGGCAAGGCATCGCGCTGAACGGGTGGTGGCGTTCCTCCCTTCCTGTACGGTGCGGTTCGGGTGTCCACCGAGATGACATTAGGCCCGTAAACATTTCATGCTTACTCTACTCTCGGTTACGGGAGAGGCAGAGAATTTTTTTTTCTTTCACCTCCACCCAGCTTTCTTCCCCCCTCCCCCCACTACGCGGTTGAGGAGGCCACCGAGGAGTGAGAAAGTTCCCTTCCTCAAAACCGCTAATAAATAAACTATCGCGTGCAAATGCCAGCGCAGCATCAGTTTTGAAAGTCAAAAAAGTAGAATAATTCCTTGTTTTCGGTTGTGTTTGTTGGATAAATTGACGCATGCAGTGGACCTGAAGAGTCATTAAAGGTTTGACGCCAGGGCTGCGTTTCTAATCAAAGTAATAATAGCAGTATCGCGGACCTAACCAGTAAGCTCAAAACTGTTGTGGGTAAGGACAAGAATGTCCCGCGGAGAGGAAAGCGGACCTGTACTACTGCTCTAAGGGCCGTTGTGTTGTTTGGAAGGCCGCGGGTTTCGGGTTGGCTTTGGAGGCCGACCTCCCCGGTGTTGACGTGGCTGACTTGCCAGTCATGCGCATAAGAGATAGAGAAAACTTTATCTACAGAGGAATTCGGGGCACGCCCCAGGGTCCCCGCACGACCCCACTGCACTCAAGTGTTTATGTTCCGAAGGTCCATAACACTGGCAGCACGGCCGGTGGCGATGGTCTGCACGGCCGGGTCCTCCGAGCGCAGCAGGGTCTCCCAGTCCTCCCAGGTCTTGATGTTCTCTAGGTCCCGCGGGGGAGGGTCCGCCGGGCAGAGGGAAATGATGTGGAGGGAAGAGGCGACGGGTTCTGGGCATAGAGTGCATGCCGGAGTGGGGAAGGAGGGATGATAATGGGCTAGGGTAAGGGGTGAAGGGAGTGTGTGTGTGTCTGTAGTCTGCGCCAGAGTGTTGCGTGTTTGTTATCTAGGGAGGGGTGGGGCGGGGGGTAGAGCTGGCGTAAGGCTCTGTGCGCCTGGGTCAGCTCACTGAATAAGTGCATGCGCTCCTTCGTGAATCCCCGATCAGAGGCCACCTGAGCCCGGTTTAAAGAATCTCGGGCTAAAAGGTTGGCGGCCTCGTTTCCGGGATTCCCGGAGTGCGCGGGCACCCATATCAGCTCCACTTGGCGGGGCGGGGGGGCATCGGGCGAGTCCAGTATGCCAAAAGCAGGGACATGGACTCGGCCTCGAGCAAAATTTAGAATCGCAGTTTTAGAATCGCTTAAAATGTACCGGGCTTCCGTGCGGGTTATAGCAAGGGCAATGGCGGCTTCCTCTGCAGCCTCTGGGGACGTGTCTGGAGGGAGAGGTAGTGTGAGGAGGGCGGATAAAGAGGAGTCCACCACAGCTGCTGTCGCTTCATCACCCGTGCAGGCAGCGTCCACCCACACGGCGTCCGGCTGGGGGCCGTACGCTCGATGAAGTGCCTTCGCACGGGCTCTGCGGCGCTGCTCATTGTGGGACGGGTGCATATTCCTCGGGAGCGGCCTGATGAGGAGCTCTCGGTGAAGGGATCGTGGGATGGCGAGGAGGGTTGGGTCGTTGGCCGGTATTTTGATTCCGAGGGTGTCCAGGATATACCGACCTGTGGAGGTTTGTGTGAGCCTGATGTATTGGGCCTGTCGGTGGGCCTCCACCAGTTCCCCGATCGTATTGTGGAGGCCCAGGCCTAGTAATCTGTCTGTGGGTGTGTTGAGGGGAAGGTGAAGTGCTACCTTGAATGCCTTGCGAATCAAAGCATCCAAAGCATTTATGTCATGTTTGGATAGGTGTACATATGGGGTAGTGTACAGCACACGGCTCAGCACAAAGGCATGAATGAGGCGACATAGGTCGCGCTCCTTCATGCCTCTATGACGTCCCGAAACCCTGCGGATGAGGTGCGATATCGCGCCTACAACCTGCTTGAGTTTCTTGAGGGTGGTGGTGTTTTTGCCATCGTTCTGGATGTGCAGGCCCAATACACGGAGGGTTCCAACCTCAGGTACCGGGTCACCATTCAGTTCAATGGCAATGGGGGAGCGGGGGCAGCGGTGGTTCTTAGGCCGGATGAGGAAGAGTTCGGACTTCTCTGGGGAGCAAGACAGTCCGATGGTCCGTGCGTAATTTTGGGTGATGGTGGCTGCTTCCTGTAAGGTGTTCTCTATGTCTCCGTCACTGCCGTGAGTGGTCCACAGGGTGATATCGTCGGCATAAAGAGTGTGCTTCAGGTGGGGAATAGTGGCCAATTTTCGGGCGAGGCGGATGAGGGTTATGTTAAAGAGAAAGGGAGAAAGGACGGACCCTTGAGGGGTGCCGATACTCTGAAGAGTGTAGGAGGGGGAAGACAGAGGGCCGAAGTGTATCTCAGCTGTGCGGTCAGTGAGGAATGCTTGAATGTAGGCATACGTGCGCACACCCACATTCAAGGGGGATAGAGCAGTCATGATCGCCTGATGTTCAATGCGATCAAAAGCTTTGGAGAGATCCAAAGCTAAGACTGCCTTGGTGTGACCCGGAAGAAGCGGGTCGAAAATGTCGTGTGAGAGTTGCAGCATAGCGTCCTGTGCGGATAAATGGGGGCGAAACCCTACCATGCTATGCGGGTAAAGATTGTTGTCCGCCATGTGACTGGTGAGTCTCGCTAACACAACATGCTCTAGGAGCTTCCCAAGGCATGAGGTTAGCGAAATAGGGCGAAGGTTTTGAAGTGTAAGTGGTTTGTTGGGTTTAGGTATGAATATTACCTTCGCGTGGCGCCAGGACTGCGGGAGGTTACCCTCCCTCCAGCACTGGTTGAAGTATTTCGTAATGTGGGTGATCGATTGGTCATCCAGATTACGGAGCATGGAGTTTGTGATTTGGTCTGCACCAGGTGCGGAGTTTGCGCGGAGAGTCAGGAGGGCCGCTCTGACTTCCGTCTCCGTGATGTCGGTGTCGAGTGTTGGATTTGCTTGTCCTGTGTAGTGCGGTAGAGGTATGGGGCCGCCTGGAGATGTGTACATGGTTCGAAGTGTGTCTAGAAGGGTGTCGGGATCGTCAATGTGTTCATGTGTGAGGCGTGTCACGTGGTGCTGTGTTGCTGATTTGGTGCGCGTGGGGTCAATGAGGTGTCGGAGGAGTTGCCATGCGCGTTTGCTGGACAGGTTTCCGGCGATGCCGTCACATATCTGTCCCCAGTTGGATCGGCAGAGCTCCTCAGAGTGCTGTTGGATTTGTGTCTGCAGCGCGGCCAGCCGCTTCTTAAGCGTTCTGTTGTGTTTGTTGCCCTTCCAGCGTTCTGGGATGCTGTGATAAGCCTCCCGGAGGTGGGCTAGGCGTGTATCAAGGGTAGGTGTTTCGGTTGTAGTTTCAATGTCTCGCGTGTTGTGGTGAACGTCATGCTTGAGTGACTGCACCCATTCGTCGATGTCTGCGATGGGAGTGTCTGGGAGGGCGGTGCGTACAGCGCGAAAGGCATCCCAGTTAATGAGTTTGTGTGTTGTATTTGCGTGACGGGGTGCTTTGTACGGGACAGTGATTTGTATAATGTAATGATCACTGCCCATTGTATGTTGTGTTCTGTTCCAGGTAACGCTGCGGATACAGCGGCTCAGCGTCAGGTCCGGACTGGTGTCCATGCTGACACTGTTGCCGATCCTCGTAGGCGTCTGAAACGTGTTGTGCACAGTGAGTTGGAGGTTCTGCAGGAGCAGCCAGAGCCTGCGACCTCGATGTGTCGTGGTTGTGTATCCCCAGTCAGTATGCTGACTGTTGAAGTCCCCGCCGATGAGTAGGGGATGTTTCCCTGCTGGATGATGTAGGTCTCGCAGAAGTGATTCTAGCGAGGCCATCGGCTGGGACGGAGGGTGGTATATGTTTGCTATAAATATGGAAGGAAGTGAATGTGTGTGATGTATAAGTTCAGTTATCACGCAGGGCGTCTCAGACGTGATGTGATGAGTTTTGTAGGTGAGGCTGCGGTGGACAAGTGTGGACGCCCTGGGTGTGTTAGTGGTATCTGAATGTGTAGATGTGTAGGAGGGGAGGGTTGCCCGGTGTGCAGTCTCCTGTAGAAGTAGTATGTGGGGCGTGGGTGTGATGGTGGGAAGGAGGAGTTGCAGAGGCGCGCGCTTTGCCCGGAAGCCGCGGCAGTTCCAAGTTAAAATGGGTAGATAATTAGTGTTCCCCCCCGCCATATTAGATGGTAGGGGGATTGAGGATGGAAGTAAGACGGGTGTCAATTGGTATGTGTGGCTCAGGATAGGTGGTTTGTGCTTGCGGAGGAAGGATGGGGGGAGTGGAGGGGGTTTGAAGTTGGGTGAAGCGATGGTTAAGTTATGTTCCAAGAGTTCCATCATCTTGGTAAGCATAGCGTCCATGCGCTGCTCAAGTTTTTCGGTGAGGGTGGCGGCAAGGTGATTGAATCTGGCCTCGAGGCGTGCGTCTAGCTCTTTTAGTTTGTGGTCAAATTTGGCTTCGAGTGCTGCTAATTTAGCGTCTATTTCTGAGGGTACGGGAGGGGGTGTGGCGTCTGTGGTGCGTTGTTTCTTTGCGGGAGGGGTGCTCGATGTGTCTGTGGATGATGGGGTCGAGTTAATGACAGCGGGTGCGGGTTTAGGGGGCATGGAGGGGGCGGGGGTGCTTAGGAGGGAGGAAAGGCGGCTTACCTCTTCACGCAAGGCCTTCAGCTCCTGGTCTCTCGGATCTGCCTGGGAGGACTGGGGTGGTGGGGGATGACGGGTAGCCTTGCCAGAAACGCGGTCTGCCCAGGTGAGACGCGTGGCGTTCTTGCTGCCATTCTGCCGGCTTGTAGAAGGCGACCGGGAAGTCGTCGAGCTGCGTCTGCTGGCTGTGCCTGGTTGATCGCAGCGGGAAAGCCGGGATGTATCCGGAGGATAGAGAGCGTTCTTCGGAGACGCTAGTTTGCGGCCCCGTCCTTTGCAGTTCCCGGTGCCGGTCATATGAGGGCCGCCGCAGAGAATGCAGCTGGGGGTGCATGAGGGCACATCTTCCTTTGGGTGGGACTGCCCGCAGCGGGGGCACTTATGAGACCTTGGATGGACGCACACATCCGCCCGGTGACCTGGGACGCGGCAGTTCGTGCAGGCGTCTATATGCCCTCGGTACGGTGTGCATCTGTGGAGGGCTCCTCCATAAAGAACTGCGCGTGGGACAGGTCCAGCCCGGAAAGTTAAGATGGAACGCGTTTAGCCCATTCGGCGGGCGTCCACGATGAGGGCGTCTGTGTTGCCGGTGAGCAGGTCTTGCAGGAGCTCTGACGGGAGGTCTTGCAGGAGCTCTGACGGGGTCTCATTCCAATAAGCATTGGAGATGACTCTGCGTACTGCTCCGTCCGGCGGGGCTATGTAAGGTGCTACGGCGAATTCCTTGCCTTGGTGTGTGATGGTGTTCACCCGAACCAGAGCGAGCGCGTCATCCTTTAGGGGCGTGCTTACGGTGCAGGTGTTGTTGACCGGGTGTACCCTGATTTGGGTACGCGCTGGCTCCTTAAGCTGGGACGCCGCTTGGAGGATGGCCTCTCGTAGTTGTCGGGGTGGAAGCAGGTCCAGCTGCAGCCCGCCTCGTGATCTAAAAACGATCTTGTAATCTGCAGCAGGAAGCGGTGGCTGCTGCCGCGAACGCTGCGCAGCTGTGCGCGTTGCTTGCAGGTGCGCTGACTTTTCAAGGCATGGAGACTTGGGGGTACCGGTAGCAGAGGCTGCGCCCTCCTGGCGTCGGGTTGTTGAAAGGACGTCCTTGGAGCGGGCAGGCACACTAAGAATGTGCGTCCAGTCCCTTGGGTCGTAGTCGTTGGGGTTTAGAACCTCTCCCTGCACCTGCACCTCCATGATGGCGTTGGTGGCGGAAGCGTCCGTCGGAGTAGGCCTAGCTCCCAGCGGAGAGAGGCCTAGCTCAGGCGGAGAGGTCACAGAGAAGAAAGGGCCGTGGGTGCCCGAAAAATGGCGTAGGCGGGCCAAAAATTGATGGCGTGCAGCGCTCACATTCGCAGATCCGTGGGTGGTGAAATTTTGGCTGATGATGCTGGCGATTGGCGAATTCCGCTGTCTTTGAGCGGAGCCGATGTGGGGTGCGTCTGTACTACACGGCCCCCTAGCGGCCAATCCTGCGCATAAGCGAACTCATCGCGTGCGCGCGCCTCAGCCCTGAGGAGGCTAGGCGGACCGCGCAACCGAAATGGCGGGTTTGGGCCGCGAGCTCGCTTCCCAGTGAAGTTCGCGACCTCGACTGGAAGCGACGGTGGAGGTTCTTCCAACGCGGCACCGTATTGCGGCGTGGGGCGTCGTCCCTAACGACCAATGCCCCAAATGCGGCGCGCCGAGAACGACCCAGCATGTATTTTTTGAGTGCGCTGTCGCTCGCGTTATGTGGCGCCTCGTGTGGCGCATTTTCTCTGTTCGCGGTGGCCCCGGAGCTCGGCGCCAGCACGGCCCTTTTGCGCGACTCGTCGTGGCTTGTGTGTATTTTGTTTTGTGGCGGCGACGCTGCCTAGCCGAGAACCGCCGGCAGCCTGCCAGGGCAATGTACCCGGCGCTGCAGAATCTGCGCCTCCTCCTGTGGACATTTCTGTCTGACCGGCTGGACCAGGATGGAGAAGCGCTCTTTCTGCAGCGCTGGCACACGCGCTTCTTTGTTGTGAGGGGTGGTGGTGGTGAAAACTTTAATCAAAGAGAGCTTGAGGGTCAAAAAACCCTGCCATGTACATGTTACGCGGGAGCGGAGCGACCCAGAGCATGTGGCGCCACAGCACTGGGATGTTCTCCGTCACCCCTGGTATGCATGTGTGTTGGATGTGTAAGCGGTTTAGCAGGCGGCGCCCAGGAACCGTCCGTGATAGCCGCTTATATTGGTTCACAAGGTGGGTCTCCCGCAACTCCTGATAGGTATTTACCACTCCCAACGCCTTCAGTTTGGCGTTGGAGGTAGCCACCGGGAGGTCCAGTGCTCGCTTTGTTGCCTTCCTGATGATGGCGTCAATGCGCTCGTCTTGTTGTTTGGTGGTGCGTAGGTACGGCACGGCGTAGAGGATCCGGCTGGTCACGAAGGCATGGACGAGCCGTAGCGCGTCCCTGCACCGCAGACCACGCCGCTTGTTGGAAACACGGCGGATCATGCGCCCTACCTGTTCACCTATGCTCTTGAGTTTCGCTATAGTAGAGTCCGGCCTAAGTTTGTTATTGATAAACAGACCCAGGATCCGGAGCTCTGCCACTTCTCTGGTGGGCAAAAGCATAGGTTTGGCGAGTGGGTGTTTTCGACGATCCATAACTACAGCGCAAACGACAGGACAGAGATGAAGAAGGGACACCACAGCGCTGACTCACAACTATGGTTTTATTGGATGCCAGCAGGTATAAATACCTCCCTGGCGGCCAGAAAAGAATGCAGTCCACACTCACATGCGTGACTGACATACTAGTGTACCAGTCACGTGCCACCAAGTAAATCACATGCGCGAGAATACAGCATAATCAGTGAGCTTGCACTTGGCAATATTCGCAGTCAAAGTATCATCTTTCTTTTTCTGACTACGCATCTTTCTTTTTCTGACAACGGAAGAATGCATCAGTGCTTCATCTGTCGCGTTGTCAGAAAAAGACAATACCTTGATTGCGAATATTGACAAGTGTATGCTCACTGATTATATTGTATTCTCGCGCATGTGATTTGCTTGGTGGCACGTGACTGGTACACTAGTATGTCAGTCACGCATGTAAGTGTGGACTGCATTCTTTTCTGGCCGCCAGGGAGGTATTTATACCTGCTGGCATCCAATAAAACCTTAGTTGTGAGTCAGCGCTGCGTGGCGTCCCTTCTTCATCTCTGTCCTGTCGTTTGCGCTGTAGTTATGGATCTCTGATCGTCGAGAATCTTTCAGTATGCAGACGACACAGCACTAGCACTAGAATTCACTGATCTTCATTTTGCAAGCAAAAGCTTTCAGCAGGATATATGCAAGGTAATAGACTGGCTTGCTCAAAACTCAATTTATTTAAACCAGCAAAAAACGAAACTTCTCTGTTTTAGAAACCCGCACAAGCGAGTACTCCTAAATGAGTCACTTTTTTTACATGGCTCGCATTGTGATTCGTGCACATGTAATGTCATACCATTTGAACCTTCAGTAAAATATCTCGGAATAATATTTGATGAGCATATGGCATGGACTAATCATGTGCAGTATATATGTAACAGGCTTAGAGCCGTGTCCGCGATGATGTACAACCTCAGAGGTAAGACTTCGATGCACTTAAGGCGCGTCATATTCAAGGCACTAGCTGAATCTATTATAACCTACGGCATTACATTATATGGCACCTGCTCTGATCACAAAATGGGATCCATAAATCGCATAATTAAAAGAATTGTAAACAGTATAACTTATGGTACTATGCTGCAGGAGGTTGATAAGGAGGAAAAATACAGTATACTAGGTGTACTGGAAATGCGGGAACTATTTTATTACACAGTGCTCACACGTCATTACTTTACAAATGCTTTCAAAATACCCGTCAAGAAAAACGCTGCCTTAAGAAAGACAGAAGCTTATATTAAGCCGCGCTGCTTCACGCATTATGGGAAAAAGATACGGAGATATTACGTGCCACAGGTATTCAATACACTTGGTGAAGAATTTTACAATTTCAAAACAAAACGTAAAATGACTAAAGCAATAAGAAAATGGTGCATATCCTTGCAGATAAATCACTGATGGCCTCTTACATGTTATAATCTACTTTCTCTGTTTTTGCTATAATCTACTTTCCCGTTTGCTTCAGATTTTAGAGTTGTTTAGATATTTTTAGATTTGTTCAGTTGTTTAGATGGCTCATTTCAAGTTGTGATGACGTCTGTTCACGTTTGTTTTCGTTTTTCTCGAGTTGCATTCCTATTTGCTCAATATGCATACATAATTTTTGTATAATATGCATGCATTAGTGTTCTCAAATTTATTGTTTTGTGCATAATTTTTTGTACACATTCGGTGATTCACTGTACTGCCTGAACAACCAACAAGCACGCTGTGCTTAGGTTGGACGGGAAAACTCATGTACTAAATGAAAATGAATAAATTTGATTTGATTTGATTTGATTTGATTTGATTTGATTTGATTTGATGGGACCGCCCGACAGAGATATGTGTAGAGACGTGTTGTCCTTGTGGTTTGTCCTGACGTGTAGAAGCTCTGATTTGGCGGGAGCACATTGGAGACCACAGTCGGCAGCATATGCTTCGACTATGGAGGCGGCCCGCTGAAGGCGGTCCTCCATCTCCCCAATACTCCCTTCGGTGGTCCAGATTGTGATATCGTCTGCGTAGAGTGCGTGTTTTATGCCCTCCACCTGAGCCAGTTGTCCGGGCAGGTGCATCATGGCGATGTTGTGCGGGGAGTCAGGCTTTGAGTGCCAGCCTTACAATATTAGCGTCCTTTCAGTGCCTTTTGATGTATTACTTTGTTCATTTTTTGTGTAAGGCCGCATGAACTGCGCCTTTGAGTGCTGCATTCCGTTTTTGTTTTGTTTTTAGCAGCTTTGCGTTGTTGTTAGCTTTTGCGAGCTACCCTGCATATTGTGTATGGGCCAGATATTGTGTATAGTGTATAGGCCAGATTTGTGTATCTGCAGTACCTATCCGTGTCTTGCAGTTTTTATCAGTGCTTTTGTAACAACCCCTTCCAAGTGGGGGGGGGGGGGGGCGCTCTGACAGTACACAATAAACTTCTCTTTGTGTTTGGGAGTTAAGCTTGTTGCAACAGATGAATTGCCCCAGCGTTGCGACGCTTGCATGTTAATTAAATGCAAGCTTGTGGCGCACCCCTAGCGGTAATGTCAGGACCCTCTGGACGACCACCTCCTCTCATCAAGAGCCGGCATTTATAGACTATCACGAAAACGCCCCATGTGTTCGTGATCAGTAGTCTTTAGGGTGCACCATCTTCTGCGCTCCGGTGGAGAGAAAATGCCTCAGCGCGCGCTCCCAAACGACGCACCTTAAGATCCCCATGTTAGTAAAACGCATAGCTTTGAATGACGTGAAAACGCCACACGTCCTAATTTCTGCTTGAAAAAAAATTGGCGGGGGCTTAGCTTTGGTTAAGCCTGCTAAGATGCGAAAGCAAAAGCGCAGCGCCTCCAACTGAAGGAACGCAGTGCGCCGCGTCTACAGGTCACGCGTGGCTAGGACGCGCCTCAGCAGTCGGGAAGAGCGGACGTGTCTCACGCCGGCTTCGCCGAATTCAATGTTCCTTCCCGAAGCATTTGCCGAAGCGCTACAACACCATCTGGCTACACTTCCAGAACAACGAGGAGACCACCCACCCTTGTTGAGGTGGGACCATTTTCTCAAATCCTTCGAGAATTTGAAGACTAAGCGGATCGCGCGAGTTGCTAAGCCTAACAGTTAGGCCACGACTCAGCTGCCCGCCGCGGCTCCGCGGGCAAACTCTGCCGCAAACCATGACGACCCTGATGGGATACGACCCGGAGGGGATGCACATCGTCACCATGTCACAGGCGAAAACTCCAGTTTTCGACAAGGTTACGGAGGCGATTATCCAGCGCAAGATGGAAGAGTGGGAACGCGGATCAGCTCGTGACAACCAGTCGGCACGGCAGAAACGTAGAACGCCAGATGGACGCGTCACCGCGGCAGGGGATACGCCGCTGCAGCAGACGCCCCGCACGCAAGTCAAGCGTTGGAAGCCTCCTCCGCAGCCGCGTCTGGACAAGCAAGATACAGCCATCATAATCAAAACTAAAGGAGGGCTGGATCTCAGCAAATTCAGGGGAAGCAATGCGGTCGGAAACGCCTTGCACATTGCAGCTGGCGTCGACAAGGGCTCAGCCGAGCTCAGCGTTTGGCCCATATGAGAACAGAACATCATCGTCGTCGGGGTGCGAGACGCCCAACTAATCGGAAAGATTCTGGCAATTCAAAAAATTCAGCTTGGGGACAAGGCACACGCAGTGTGCTCCTACCTCCGCCCCTCCGACGACACTTGCAAAGGAGTAATACAAGTGAACCCGAGGGTTTCCGACGAAGACATAACGAAAGCGCTTCGCTCCCCGGACGCACCAGTGGTAAGCGTGAGGAAATTATGTTTCTCCAACGTGGCGGCCATCACATTTGAAGGAAGAAAGGTTCCGTTTCACGTCTTCTACTACGGTGAAGCGGTTCCTGTACGCCTATACAAGAAAACAACGCCAGCCTGCGCACTGTGTGGGAAACTTGGACACCGGGCGGATGTTTGCCCTTGCCCTTCGAAGTCAAGATGTCCGCAGTGCGGTCAGCAAGATGTTCCAGAATCCCACGACTGCCAACCCAAGTGCACGGTCTGCGAAGGTCCACATCCCATGGGGTCGAATCAATGCAAGTACAAGTACCAAACATTACAAACAACGAAGCCCAAGACAGGACAAGTCAACCACCGGTCAAGATCCAGGCTTCGCAACCGGTCCGGCAGTACAGGCCCATCGAGCAGCGGGGACCGACAGACCCACCAGGCTCAGTACTTCAGCAACAACTCAGAACCACCCGGCTCACGCTCTTCAAGCAATGGACCTGGGACCACGGATAAGGTGTCGCACAACAACGTCAGTCGTGCAGCCGAGAAGACAACAGGACCCCATAACAAGGAGCAGCGCAACGACAGCAAGGTGAGCTGGGCAGACGTAGCTGCCTCCTCCCCCGAAGCGTTGGCTTACAAACGACTTAAAGCAGAGATTGAACAACTAAAATCAGAAAATAGCACATTGAAACAGCAGTTAGGCATCGCAGTCAATCCAAACAACACATCACCTCCATCGACGCAACAGGCATGCCCGATGGAAGAAGATAGGGCAGAGCTACACCCTCCGTCTCCACACCAGTTAGATGCTAGCACCCCCGAGAGGCAAGCAACTACACCAGACGCACCATTCAGGAAGACATTCAGGAAGGACACCAAACTAACAACATCGGAACAAATAACCAGTTAAGAAGATTGGGCGGCCTCCATTCTCGACCTCAAAGAAAAGTTCACAAAATCCCTCGCCACCACGGAGGACCACCCAGCTGTTGACAACCACCTCCTACATCTTTGGGAAGCCAGACGGGGTCTTATAAAACGGTGGAAAAAACAAAGGCACAATCGGAAACTCAGAATTCGGATCGCCAAGCTTACTATTCAAGCGGAACAATACGCATGGGACCTCGCTCGCACCAATTGGCTAACAAATTGCGAATCCCTCAAAGACCGCCTAGACACCAAGGCCACGTGGAACCTTCTGCGATGCCTAACTGACCTTCCGAAAGCGAAGAGTAAACAACACAGAAATTTGCATCGAGCCCTACACAGCTTCCAAGGCACAGATCAGGAACTAGTGGATGAATTCACGCGTCGCTATATCTGCACCGCGAGAGACCCACAACCCTGCAATAATTTGTACCGAGGGCAACCGAACGAAAACCTAGATAGAGACTTCACTTTGGAGGAAATCATTGCAGCACTAGCAGATATGCGCCGAGGCACAGCCCCGGGACAAGACAAAATTACGGTCGGACTTCTGGCCAACCTCGGCCCAGAGGCTTTGCAGCAACTCACGGATTACATAAACGAATGCTGGCGCACCGGCACCATTCCACAAGCATGGAAAACAGCCAATTTACACTTTATCCCGAAGCCCGGCAAGAAAATCAGCATCGAAAACCTGCGCCCCACATTCCTCACGTCGTGCGCAGGCAAACTCATGGAAAAGGCAGTCCACACCCGTCTCTCTATCTTGAGGACAACGAGCTACTGCCACACACGATGTTTGGGTTCAGGGCACACTTGTCCACCCATGATGTGCTTCTGCAAATCAAACGCGAAGTCATCGATCCCGCACGCACAAACAGTAACCGAGCGCTTCTAACACTCAACCTCAAGGGAGCGTTTGACAATGTCAAACACTCCACAATCCTCAACGACCTCCACAGCACGAACTGTGGCCAGCGAGTCTACTCGTACATCTGTGATTTCCTTACGGACAGAACCGTCAACATCAGACACGATGGACCGGCTCGTGCGACTGGGTGTGCACAACACGATCGATGAGCTGATAGAGGCACACCTCACGGCGCAGGTGGTACGGCTCTCCACAACTCGGACTTGCCGACAAGTCCTGAGTGATTTAAACATCAATTGCCCCCGACAGCTAGACACCAAAACCGACATCCCAACCTCACGGAGAGGACAACTCAAGGCAGCTCCTCTACCCAGGTATATGCACCCTGATTTTCACCAGTCAAGACGACAAGCACGAGCCGAAGCCATGAAAAGACACTACGGCGGGCCAGAGGGCGTGTTCTATGTCGATGCTGCGGGTCCCGAGCAGGGAATGACGGCCGTCGCGGTAGTGCACCAAGATACAACAGGCGACGGACTAGTAGTGGCTAGCCAGAACATACTGGCTGCGGTAGAAGTGGCGATTGCTCTAGCTGCAACACACACTATAGCTCAGAATACATTCTCACAGATTCCCAGACAGCGTATCGCAATTGCCTCAGGGGCATGGTCGCACCGCTAGCAGCTAAAATCCTGCAAGATAGCTACACCCGTGGCTACCAACCCACACAAAAACACTTAATATGGGTACCAGGTCACCAGGGCATCCCAAAGAACGAGAGCGTACATGCCTCAGCCCGAGCATTTCTCCCCCGGGCGCCTAGTGCGGATGCCGTGGAACCTCCTACCCCACTACTAACTTACAATGACATACTTCAGCACTTAAGTTTATCCCGTCGGGTCTACCCTCCACCGGCTAAGACACTAGAAAAGGGGAGGAACAACACCTCCGAAAGTTACAGACCAACACTTACAACTATCCACGAAGACTACATGCCGTAGACCCGGAGTCATTTGACTCACAATGCAAATTTTGCACGGAGAAGGCGGACCTGTACCATGTGATATGGGCCTGCCAACAAAATCAGGCGATCACTGTTAATAATCAGCCAACGCAGGAGGGGTGGGAGGCAGTTCTGACCAGCTCGGACGAAAAGAGTCAAAAGGAACTCATCGAAAGAGCCCGGACAGCAGCCTACGCCAATGGGGTTCCGGACTGAGAGCTCCTACGGCCGCTACAACCTCCTAAACTATTTCATTAAAATATTTTCACCATCACCACGCGTGGCTACCGGCCGCCGCTGCGCGACGACTGAAAGCGCCTTGGAACGCAGTGCGCCGCGTCTACAGGTCACGCGTGACTACCGGCCGCAGCTGCGCGACGACTCAAAGCGTCTTCGGTAATTTTTTTTAATATTTTGTTTTTGATGTTGCGACTGAGAGAAAGAAAACAATCTACAGCTGATATGATGTCACAGCGGCAGTAGCGTCACAGGTGCGCAGCGTGGCAAACACACACCGAAACTGCAGCCGGGCTCTCAGAAGGAGCGAGTTGGTCGCCCATATTCACTCCGCTAAAGGTCAAACGTAACTGCAGCAGGACCACGCGAAGGCTTGAAAGTGCGAGTAGTATTGCTTCCGCAATAAACTCCCGCTTCCGCGCCTCGCGGCGAAATCGGTGCCGGATTCCCATCCGAATCTGCGCGCAATGCGTCATGTAGCGCTCGTTACGTCACGACCGCCAGCCCCACTCTGCTCTTCTGCCGACTGATGACTCGTGCCGGGGGCGGAGTTTGCACAACGAACCAATGATAACAATCCGCTCGTGACGTCACGAGCCGATTGTTATCATTGGTTCGCTGTGCAAACTCCGCCCCCAGCACGAGTCTGCAGTCGGCAGAAGAGGAGAGTGGGGCTGGCGGTGGAGCGCCGACACAGGCCGACATTTCAGCGTGCAAAAAGGGACGAGAGGCGAGGAAAAGGCGCGAAGACTCAGAAGTTCAAATTTCCTTCCCCACAAATCGTTAACAAAAGCGCAGGAAGTTACCTGGCGCCGACTTCGGCAAGCGCGGCTTCGGCCGCTTATCGTTTTTTCAGCAGCGTCCGCTGCACGCGGCAGCAGAGGTGGCTTGGCTCGAGCCAGTAGGCAGGCCCGTGCAATTTCCTTTTCATCCTTCTTTCAGTCAGAACAACAATGGCGCCGACTGCAAGCACGCTCGCTTCTGATTCCGGCAGTGCTTGCCCTCATGCAACCTGGCCAGCACGTCCCAAACTGCCACAAATGTGGTGAAAGGGCCACATACGACCACATTCTGTGGAATTGCGCAGATGATCCGCCTCCGGCGGAGTTGATACAGCTCCCTTCTCCCGAGCGGTGGGAGGCCGTGCTGGTCAGCTCGGACCCCAAGATTCAAGTGCGGGCAATCGAACGGTCCAATGAGGTAGCCGCCAGCCATGGGCTAGCGGCCATCTAGTGCAACCTGTTCTCGACACAATAATTGTTTTACAATCAATCAAATTTTAACTGCAGATAACTCGGCTACTCGGCTTCCACAAAACGCATTAAAAATATACACTCTGGAGGATATTTGTGAAGAGGCGCCCATTAACATCCTAGGCATACCGGAACTTTATTGAGGGCCCCTTTCAGAGTCGCTTTAAGCCTCAGCCGCCCTCTCTCGGTGTTTTCGTTAACTAGACCAGCCGCACCCAGCGTCTTTTGTAGTTGCCACCATTCAGCCCCCCAAAATGAACCACAAAGCATTGATTCGCTTTAATCTATTCATCTCTGTTAACGATTTGATGCAGTACGATCACTGCAATCTACATAAGGAAGGGGAAAGGTGATTGATAAGCAGTTATTAGTTCATAACCTAAGGTTTTTTTAAGTACGCAGCAGACCTTTTATGCGCTAAATGCGAAAGTGCGCGTGAGCGTCGCTTGCACGGATCTAATTATTACTCTCATTCGGTCTTTTGACGGCACCTTGGCATGCGTACATATGTAAATATTTTTTTTTTCTGAACACCCGGTCGCGTTTCGGTGGAGGCTATACGCAGAAGGCGCCAGCTCTCCACTACGGATTCCTTCGCTTCTAATTTTCTCCCTTCCCTCACAGTGCCGTTGAGGTGTCCACCGAGAAGTGTTACTGCGCCAATTCTTTACCCTAAAAAAACTACAGAGGATGTTTACTACATTCGAATCAGTGCGAAAACATAGATTTTGGGCTACGTAGAAGATGACGATGAGCGGGCAGTTCCGCTGAACGGAGCAGTTTACCTCTCTTATGCTTTACCACAAAAGCATATTCCTGGAGAGTTAAAACTCCACCGAAGCAATCTGCCGTTCTTTTGAGACAATTGCTGGAGCCATGTCAACGGTCGATGATCAGTAATTAGAATAAATTCAGAGCCCAAAAGGTAACAGCGAAGCCTCTCGACAGCCCACACCAGGCAAGCGCATTCTTTTTCAATTGTGCTGTAAGCTTGTTCCCTCGAAGTAAGCTTCCTGCTGACAAAGAAAATCGGGTGTTCTTCCCCTTTGTCGTTTTCTTGGCTTAGTACCCCGCCCATACCTCTTTCGCTAGCGTCACACTGCACCAGGAAAGGCCTCGCGTAGTCTGGGGTGGCCAGCCCACGGTGAGTTATCAATGCCAGCTTCAGGGACTCAAACGCTTGACGCTTACGATCGTCCCATACAATGTCATTGGGTTCCTTTTTCTTGAGGGCATCCGTAAGTGGACTCGCCTTTTCCGAGAACGGGTTAATGTGCTGATGGTAGTAATTCACCAGCCCGATGAAAGACATCAAACCCTCCTTCGTTTGCGGCTAAGGAAACTCTAATTGCCTGATTTTTAAGTTTTTCTGCTCGTCTTGCTCTCTGACCGACAACATGACCCAGATATTCGACTTCATTGCGACCGAATTTACACTTAGCAGCCTTAATCGTTAACCCTGCTTCTTGCAAGCGGGAAAAGGCCTGCTGCAAATGTTGAATGTGGTCCGCCCAGGTGTCTGAAAAAAATTGCTATATCGTCCAGGTAAGGTAGTGAAAAAGCCTTTGTTCCGGCCAGAACCTGATTTATTAGCCTTGAAAATGCATACGGAGCATTTTTTTAAACCAAACCTTAGAACCAGCGGCTTAAAGACACCGAACGTGTCATGAACGCTGCCAGGTTGCTCGCGTGTTCGGTAAGTGGTACTTGCAAGTACCGCCTGACAAGGTCGAGGGCTGAAATGTACTTTGCCCTGCTTACTTTCTCGATGCAGGCTTCAATATTCGGGATCGGGTAGACCTTTGTTACAGTAACGGCATTTAACTTCCGGTAGTCCACACAGGGACGCGGATCTTTGCCGGGGCTCTCTACGAAAATCATAGGAGACACATAATCACTTCCTCCCTTCTCAATTAACTGCAGTTGAAGCATTTGATCTACAGCATCTTTTAAACCCTTTTCTTGACGTGGGGAAAAGCGATCTGGCTTCCACTGAATTGGCGACTGACTGACCACTTCAATATCGTGCTGGTCTAGACTGGTCCTTCCAGGAATTGTGGAAAACAGATCCTGGTATCTTTCGAATAAGGCAGTCAGATCCGCAAGTTGATCCCGACTGAGCTGTTTCACATCAGTCGTAAGAGCTAAGATTTCGCTGATTGTCAACAATCCATCGGTTTTACCCAAGTCAGGAATATGATTTTGAACTTCCTCTAGTTGGTTTAGTGCAATGCTGACGACTTGTACCCTTTCCAGGTACGGCTTCATTAAGTTGCAGTGATATATGCGAACTTCTTCGCGATGTCCAGGAAGTTTTACCACATAGTTCGTCTCGGATAGTTTCTGCTGGATCGTTGCAGGCCCCTCCCGCTGCACTTGCAATTTATTATCCCTAGCAGACCGTAAGAGCAGCACCTTGTCTCCTTCCTCGTACGCTCGAAGGCGACTGTTTCTGTCGTAGTAAACCTTACCCCCGAGCCCGAGCCTTCTCTAGATTTGCTTGTACAAGCTCTCGAGTTTTGTGGAGGCGATTCAATAGTGAGAGTACATACTCTGTTACCATGGGGTTCTCGGCTTCGCCTTCCCAGCCGTCACACAGCAATCGCAAAGGCGAACGAAGATTTTTGCCGCAAACCAGTTACGCGGGCGTAAAACCCGTGGACTCGTGAGCGACAGTTCTCAGAGCGAAAAGCATAGCCGGCAAAGCCAAGTCCCAATCTTTTTTCTGCTCGCGGCATAAGGCCCTGAGGATACGTTTCATGACCGAAAGCGTTCTCTCCACGCTATTACTTTGTGGATGGTTTACCGAACAGTGCAAAATTTTGATGCCACACCTCTGAAAAAAGCTGCTCGTTAAAGCATTGGTAAAAACGCTACCAAGGTCACATTGAATCTCAACTGGGAACCCGATCCGAGAGAAAATTGTGAGCAGACTGTCTGCCACCTCGACAGGAGTCTGGTCTTTTAAGGGCATGGCCTCGGGAAACTTGCTAGCAGAGCAGACCATGGTTAATAAATAGCTATAACCAGTCTTAGTCGTAGATAGTTGACCTACGACATCTATCACAAGCCTCCTGAATGGTTCCCTAATCATCGGCACCAGGGTAAGGGACGCTTTTCGTTGCTCGTTCGGTCGTCCCGTCCTTTGAAACGTGTCACACGAACGAACAAACTCCTCTTCGTCCTTGAAACAACCGGGCCAATAATGCTCTGCCAATAGCCTGGACTTCGTTTTCGTGATTCTAAGTGCCCCGACTACCCTTCCTTATGAGCAAGTTCCAAGAGGTCACGCCTGTATACTTGCACGGAACTACCAGCTGGTCTACTTCATTCCCGCCTTTGTCCTTAAAGTGGCGATAAATAACGCCGTTCTTCACATAAAACGAGATATTCGGTGTTACATTTTTTTCCAGGCTATCTCGACATTTTTCTAGCGCTGGCTCCGTGGCCTGTTCTCTGGTAAGCGTGGACTTATCAGCACTTACCAGAGCACGGAAGTTTGGGCTTTCCGGCGAAACCAGCGTGGTTACGTCTGCTTCTTCGAGCTATATTTCCGGAATCCCTTCTGCCGTTTCGTTATCTGACTTAGCAGCTTCTGCCCTCGTCGCGAGCGTGCGCAGCTCAGAGCCGTTAGCTGACGTCATGGAGCGAGTGACTGCTAGAACGGGATTCATGTCAAACGAGACGCCAGAGTCAGCGAGCTGTCTTGCCGTTTTGTTCGACAGAATGTACGGACAGTTTGGCAATACCCCGTCTGACACTGCTGCCTCCGTGTCTATTACACCAAAAGGGCCGTCTAGTTTCACTCTGGCTACTGGCAAGCTAATTGTACGACCTTCCAGGGCCTGTCGAACCCACACGCAGTCGCCTGTGAAATCGTCTTGCTTCACTAGCGAGGAATGAACCAGATCGTGCGTGGCTCCGGTGTCCCTTAAAGCCTTGCAAGACTGACCATTTACTTCTATGTCGTACAAGTATGGCTTAAGCAGGTCTTCTGCCTCATCAATGCACAAGTTAACCGGGGACACTCTAGGCACTCGACAGCCTGAAGCCGCATGACCCGGTGGCATTTGTAGCAAAGAATGGGCTTTCTTGCTTCAAACGACTTTGTTTTTAGCTTTTGCTTTTCTGGATCAAACGCTTGCTTGTAAGGTGTAACATGCGTCGAACGCTCTGCGTTTTTAGATAACGGACGAACCGTTCCTCGCTCGTGGCTTTGGACAAAGCTATAGGCTTTTTGTTATCAAACTTTTTCCCATGTCTGGAGCGATACAGGTCTGCGTAGTCCGCCGCCACTTGTACGGTTTTTACATCTGGCCTGTCCTGAATCCAATCCTTCAGGGTTGAAGGAATAGAACAGAAAAACTGCTCAAGTGCAATCTGCGCTAACACCTTTTCGCGGTCCTCATAAGAGTCTACACCACGAAGAAAACTCTCTAGAAATCCCATTAGCTTGTAAGCGAACTCGGCATAGCTTTCGTCTGGCTTTTTCCTTGCCTCTCGAAACTTTATTCGAAAAACCCCAGGGGACAACCTGAACTTCTTCAGTAGGCAGGTTTTTACGGACGAGTAGTCATCCGCCTCTTTGCAATCTAACCTTGCCAAAACGTCGGCCACTTCCGCTGGCAGCAAGCTCAGAAGCCTTTGTGGCCAGCTCGACTCCACGAAGCCCCCCCCCCCCCCCCCCTTTCTGCACACCCGCTCAAACTTTACTAAGTAGAGACCTATGTCTCCCCCTACGCAAAAGGACTGCAAGAGGCTTCGCATGTCCAGTTTTGTCGATATATCGACCGCAATGGCTTCCTCGTCCTTCTTAACCTTTTGCTTAAACATTTTTAGCTCAAGTTCTTCTTTCTTCCGTTTCCTCTGCACCTTGGTCCAAGATTCTAAAATTTCGTCGGCGCCCGCGCCACGCTTTTCAATGGCCGAGATGATATCGGGCTTTTGTCACCTTTACGCCGAACTCTTCGGCTAAGAGCATTAATTCGGGCTTAACAATCGCACCGAGATCCATCTTGCTACGACCGAAATTTTTACGAGGAAAAAAACCTGGCTGCTTTCCACCCACTGCCCTTTCTAGTCAGTGATAGTATACTTTCATCTTTCAAGCTACATGGTGAACAAAAGAGACCATTCAGGCACTCACCGACAACCACCGCGGAACCCGGAGTCGTCGATCCCAACGCTGCCACCAGCTGTTACGTTTCTGGGCGATTCGACGAACGACGAGCAAGCGGCGACACCGATGGTTGTCTGGGATGTCTTTATTCCATCTCGGCAGTCTGGCAGAAAAGAGCGGCGTAGCGCTCTACCGTGGCGTTTATATAGCCCGCGATATCAGCGTTTTTCATACGCGTCACGATGAGAAAGCAATCAGCAATACGTTCCGCGCGACAGATGCTGTTATCACCAGAAGAACGTAACAGCGTGCTCAGCCGTTGGCTGAGGTCTTGCCATCTCTGAATGTGACATGGACGACGACAGGTTTGTGCTGCCTCGTCTGTCTCCCAACCGGTAACGTTGACTGCACCGGTCTGTCTCACAACCGAGCCATGTGTACCGAGAGGAGGAGGAAAAACTTAATTTCGTCAAAAGCATGTGTAGATGGTTTCGTGCTAGATGTCCCTGGATGGACGGCGGCCTGGGCAGCCCACTCCACGGCCCGGACCTGGGCGGCCGGGCCTGAGCTGGCCCGCACGGCCTCCCACTGCTCAAGAGAAGGATCTTGCCGGAGAGCCACAGGGGGCGGCTCTTTCTTGCATTCCCGCAGGATATGATCATATATCGCCGGGTCCCTACACCATTTACACGCTTCACCTCTTGCGGATATAGTTTGCTGAGTATAGGTATAAGGACTGAAATATCTTGCATGCCCAGATCCACACCTTTCCACTAACCTTTGGGAAGGTTCTTCCCAAAGGGCAGTACCCCCATCCCCAATGCTACTCAATCTTCCTAGGGGGCTGCTTTACGGACCGCTGAGGCTTTACATGAAGCACAAGCCCGTGGACTCCTTGACCTGTAGGGGACAACCCTGGAAGATTTTTTTTTGTGTGTAATAAAGTTGTTTCCATGCATCCTACAGATTATTAAACAGACAATACCATGTAGTCTGCTCTCCCTAACTACCGAAAAATTCCCACCCGCATGCGCTCTGGTCCTTCATTGTGTAGAAATACTGAATGTGTCAGCTTCATCATTAAAGTTAGTTAGAGTCAGCGCCCGTCGTGTGTAATTTCTGTCTGTGGTGGTGGAGAAAATATTTTAATGAAACTGTTTAGGAGGTTGTACTGGCGGGTGGAGCTCTCAGTCCGGAACCCCATTGGCGCATGCTGCTGTCCGCGCTCTTTCGGTGAGTTCTTTTTGACTCCTTTCGTCCGAGCTGGTCGGAGCTGCCGCCCACCTCTCCTGCGTTGGCTGGTTATTGACAGTGACCACCTGATTTCGTTGGCAGGCCCATACCATATGGTACAGGTCTGCCTTCTCCCCGCAGAATTTGTAGTGTGAGTCAAATGACTCCGGGTCTATTGCGTGTGGTCTTTGTGGGTTGTGAGTGTTGGTGTCCTCCTTTTTTGTAGTGCTGAAAAAACTTCTTCAAGATACTATAATTTTACTAGTTTAGAGCAATATTGCGGCAGGAATTCGAACCGGCGACCTACAATGGGGGGCTGTGGGTGTCCACCGAGATATGTGACACAGTTACTGCGTCATATCCTTTCCTCAAATCCAATTTTCATTTTCTTTATTACGGCACCTCTTTCCCTCTTCTTTCACTCCCACCTTCCTCCCTTCCCTTGGCGCGGTTCGGGTGCCCATCGCGATGTGAGGATATTACTGCGCCATTTCCTTTCCTCGAAAATGCGTTGCGTTCCCAGGTGTTTCTAACAAGCAAGGCGCCGCGCCGAACGGGCGATGGCGTTCCATGGAATATCTGGCAGCGCGGCAACACGCTTTCGCGTTCCACTCCTAAAGGCAAAGGTTATGCGTCCTCCAATTTTTTTATCTTTCACTTCCACCTACCTTTCTTCCCCCCACACTACGCGGTTGAGGAGGCCACCGAGGAGTGAGAAAGTTTCCCTTCCACAAAACCGCTAATAAATAAACTGTCGCGTCCAACAGCCAGCGCAGCATCAGTTTTAAGTTCAAAAAGTACCCTCTTTGTCAAAAGTAACCAGGCTGCATGGTTTGCTTCTGGCTTGTATAGTGGAGCCCTTGTGGCTTTCCTAAACATCGAAAGGTGTTGGAAGGTAAGATGACCCCCAGTCCTTCTTTTAATGACCACTACAGCTTCAGGGAAGTTGTAAGGGCTTTACTGTACGAGCTAGAAGCAAAGCATGTAGCCTGGTTACTTTTGACAAAGACTGTACATTATAGCCTTGTTTTCGATTATGTGTGCTGGATAAATTGTCGCATGCAGTGCACCTGAAGAGCCATTAAAGCTTTGACGCCAGGGCTGCATTTCTTATCAAAGCAATAATAGCAGTATCGCAGACCTAACCAGTACGCTCAAGACTGTTGTGGATAAGGGCAAGAATGTCCCGCGGAGGAGGAAACGGTTGTATAGTATTGGTGTAAGCGTGATTGTAGTCTGAGCTTGTTTTTGTCTTTGTGAGGTACTATGGTCCCTTTGTATGAATAATCAGTCCAATAAACTCCGGGAATCCCGGAAACGAGGCCGCCAACCTTTTAGCCCGAGGTTCTTGAAACCGGGCTCAGGTGGTCTCGGATGCGGGATTCACGAAGGAGCGCATGCACTCATTCAGTGAGCTGACCTAGGTATACAGAGCCTCACGCCAGCTCTACCCTCCGCCCCACCCCTCCCTAGATAACAGACACGCAACACTCTGGTGGAGATTACAGACACACACTCTCCCCTCGCCCCTTACCCTAGCCCACTATCATCCCTCCTTCCCTACTCCGGCATGCGCCCTATGCCCAGAACCCTTCGCTTCTTCCCTCCACATCCTTTCCTTCTGCCCGGCGGACCCTCCCCCGCGGGACCTTGAGAACCTCAAGACCTGGGAGGACTGGGAGACCCTGCTGCGCTCGGAGGACCCGGCCGTGCGGACCATCGCCACCGGCAGGGCTGCCAGTGTTATGGACCTTAGGAACATAAACACTTGAGTGCAGTGGGGTCGTGCGGGGACCCTGGGGCGTGCCCCGAATTCCTGTCACAATAAAGTTTCTCTCTCTCTCTCTCTCTCCCATGCGTTCGTGTGTACCATCTTCTGCGCTCCGGTGGAGAGAAAATGCCTGACCGCGCGCTCCCAAACCACGCACCTTGAGATCCCCACGTCAGTAAAACGCATAGCTTTGAATGACGTGAAAACGCCACACGTCGTGATAATTTCTGCGTGAAAAACTGGCCATATTGCCACGTATCATTGTAGTGTTTGTTCGTTCACGCTCAAGGCTTCATCGAGGACGTTTAAGGCAACGTGATGAGTCGCGCCCGTCGCAACAGGTATGGCTTTCTCCGTGGAAAGCTTGATCGACTTAGATCGAAGGTCGATGATCGCCCGATGTTCGTTCAGGAAGTCCATTCCCAAAATCACGTCTCTCGAACATTGCTGTAGGATCAGGAAGGTTGTCGCATAGGTTCTCCCATTTACAGTAACTCTCGCGGTGCAGCTTCCTGACGGCGTAATCAGGTTGCCACCTGCGGTGCGGATCATCGGGCCATCCCAGGTTGTTGACATCTGGTGGAGGTGCTGGGTTTTCTTCCCGACGTAAGAACTCCTCGATTTTGGCTGGTCGCTGGCCGGGTCGGGGTCGTGGAGCGTCGTAGAGAACCCTCGGATGCCCAGTCTTCTGTATGGGCAGTGCCGGAGGACGTGACCGGCTTCGCCACAGTGGAAGCATAGTGGGCGGCGCTCGTCGGGAGTTCTCCACTCGTCGCATTTCCTCGGCTGCGCGCGTCGCTCGTAGGACGGGCGGGTTGGGACGAGTGGGCGGCGGTCCAACGCAGCTGGCTGAGGGCGATAGGGGCTTGGGTCCCGTCGTCGAGGTGCAGGACGGCGCACAGCTGCAGCGTAAGTCATGGCTGGGGGCTGCAGAGGCTGCGTGGGTGTCGGCGTCACACCCAAGGCCTGTTGAACCTCGTCCCGGACGACGTCAGCGAGCGATGAAAGCTGCGGCTGCGTTCCCGTTGGCAGCAATCGTCGGAGCTCTTCTCGCACAACTTCACGGATAACCTCTCGCAGGTTATCGTTGTTAACGGTGTCCGGGCAGTTTGCTGAGAAGACGCGCTGCTGGCGGTCATATTGGCGGGTTCGGGCGTCAAGGGTTTTTTCCATTGTGGATGCCTCTTCTACGAATTCCGCGACGGTTTTCGGTGGGTTGCGGACGAGGCCGGCAAAGAGTTGCTCTTTAACTCCTCGCATAAGCAACTTCACCTTCTCTTCTTCCTTCATGTTCATGTCGGCACGCCGGAAGAGACGCTTCATCTCCTCAGTATACACTGCAACGGTCTCGTTTGGGTGTTGTATACGAGACTGTAGCAGCTGCTGGGCTCTCTCCTTTCGCACGACGTTTGTGAAGGTCTTCAGAAGCTGTTCCTTGAAGGTTTCCCAGTTGGCAAGGCTGGCTTCCTCATTCTCGAACCAGACTCTTGCTGGTCCCTCCAGGGCGAAGAAGACGTGCCTAAATTTCATGGCATCGTCCCAGTTGTTGAAGACAGCCACACGGTCGAACTGCTCCAGCCATTCTTCGGGGTCGGCACCAGGCGAAGCGTCGAAGGTTGGTGGCACCCGGGGCTGCTGCAGAATGATTGGAGTGGTCGTCTGGGGCAAGCTCATGGTGGACGTTGGTACTTGCTTTCGCTTCCGGGTAGGGTCCGGCAGGGTCCCGAACTCAGGTGCGTCGCCTAACAGACGTCGGCTTGTGCGGTGTACTGGAGTCAGGTCCTCCGGTGAATGACTCAGAGGGCTGGCGTCACGACTTGCTGGGGGTGTCCGGTACATAGAAGACTACCCAGCACCTCCACCAGATGTCACGTTGTAGTGACGGCAGTCCAGCGGTCAGGAAGACACCAGAAATACTTTCAAACGAAGCTCTTTATTTGGGCTGACGTGCGCCCGCAAAAGGGACTGAATCACTCAGTCGCGGCGTAAGCAACAAGCGTGCTCGTCAATCGTCGAACTAGGAATGCCCGCTGCTCGCGGCATCGTTCAATTTAAAGCCGGCAAGGAAACTTCGAGATAACAGGTCGAGATCATCTAGAGTAATCTAGAAGCAAGTAGGTGCAGCCGTTCATGGCTGTGAACAATCGAGATTAGGCTGGTCGCTTCTCGCGTCACGAACAAAAATGATAACAGCCCTTTCCTGCAGCCTTGAGCGTGAACGAACAAACACTACAATGATACGTGGCATTATAGGGCGTGGTGACTGTCTCGCGCTGGGCAGAGAGCCGGGGCTGTAGATCGGAAGTGGGCTGCTGCATACGGGAGCTTTCCTCACAGTGCACCGGACCCACGCGAGAATCGTTCAGGTATGTCCTTAACAAGTTCGAAGGATCCGGGGTCCCCTATTAGTTCCTATATCGCCGCCGTCATCAACCTGAATGCGCATTCACACCTGCGAGTCGCGCACGTTGCCCGAGAGGTTTTAAGGCGAAGAAAGCCTTTAATGGCTCATGCTCGCGGTGTCCGTCCGTTCTCGCGGTGTCCGTCCGTGCTCGCGGTGTCCGTCCGTGCTCGCGGTGTTCGTCCGTGCTCGCGGTGTCCGTCCGTGCTCGCGGTGTTCGTCCGTGCTCGCGGTGTCCGTCCGTGCTCGCGGTGTCCGTCCGTGCTCGCGGTGTCCGTCCGTGCTCGCGGTGTCCGTCCGTGCTCGCGGTGTCCGTCCGTGCTCGCGGTGTCCGTCCGTGCTCGCGGTGTCCGTCCGTGCTCGCGGTGTCCGTCCGTGCTCGCGGTGTCCGTCCGTGCTCGCGGTGTCCGTCCGTGCTCGCGGTGTCCGTCCGTGCTCGCGGTGTCCGTCCGTGCTCGCGGTGTCCGTCCGTGCTCGCGGTGTCCGTCCGTGCTCGCGGTGTCCGTCCGTGCTCGCGGTGTCCGTCCGTGCTCGCGGTGTCCGTCCGTGCTCGCGGTGTCCGTCCGTGCTCGCGGTGTCCGTCCGTGCTCGCGGTGTCCGTCCGTGCTCGCGGTGTCCGTCCGTGCTCGCGGTGTCCGTCCGTGCTCGCGGTGTCCGTCCGTGCGCTGGAATCGTGCCAACTGTGGCCTCTGCTCCGCGGAGCGGCGCAGCCTCCTCCTTAATTTCCTTTCCTCAAATTCATTTTCTTCATTACGGCCCCTATTTCTGTTCCTTCTTTCAATCCACTTCTTCCTTTCCTCTATAAGCGGATGACGGGTGTCCACCGAGGTATGCGAGACAGCTTAATTTCCTTTCCTCGATTACAATCTTCATTTTCTTTACTATGGCCCCTCTTTGTCTTCCTTCTTTCACTCCCACTTCCTCCCTTCCTGTATGGTCTGGAAGGATGGAAACAACTTTATTACAAACAAAACAAAAATCTTCCAGGGTGATCCCCTACTGGTCCAGGAGTCCACGGGCTTGTGCTTCACGTAAAATCCGATCCACCAGCCATTTCTGGCCGGCGGGCTGAGCGGTCCGTAAAGCAGCCTCCCAGGAGGAATGAGTGAGATTGGGGATGGGAGGTACTGCCTTAAGGGAAGTACATTCCCGAAGGTAGTGGAAAAGTGTGGATCTGGGCACGCCACAGGTGGTACAATCAGGAGGAAAGGTGTCTGGTTTGGGTGTCCACAGCGACGGTTGCTAGGTGACGGCTCATGCGGCCGCATCAACAACGCGACAGCGCGATTCAGGCGTCCACTGACCCAGGGACCAGATTTTAATCCGGTCTATAGGTTCAAAGATATCACAACCTACTATCAAGATAGTCATCGCCTTTATCCTAGCCCATGTAAAGGCCTCAACCCGGCTATTCCCCCATTCCCCACCCAATCCGGGAGGACTGGGAGGCGACCGTGCTCGGCTGCCACGACTTACAGGCCAACAAGTCTTAGTCGGGCACGCCCTGGCGGCGGCCACCGCCACTGGAGCCCCAAACTAGGGACCTCCCCCTAGTGTTTGTAAGGATCGGTCCCTTACGGGCATTTCCAAACATACCTCCTGTCCCTTGTAAATAAATCTTTTCACCACCACCATCACCACCCAGGGAGCGAGCTTGCGCACTCACTTTCCTTAAAATGATCGTAGTGCAAAACGTCAATGCCAACGCCAATGCAATGAGCGCCGAACGGGCGACGTCGCGAAGCGGGCGCCAAAGAGCTGTGCTCTAATACACTACAATAAAAAATTGGCTGTGGTGTAGTTGTGGTTAAGCCTGGAGAATTGCGAAAGCAACATTTGCGCGTAGCCATATATTGTTGCATGAGCTGCATTGGCCAAAGCCTAGTCATATCGCGTGCTCTGGCACGACCATACTGCGCATGCACGAGGAGCAAGTGAGGTCACTACTCTCAGCTGGCGTGCCTCGCCGCGCGCGCTCGCCTTCCTTTCCTTAAAATGATCGGAGTGTAAAACGTTGGCAACACCAACGCCAATGAACACAATGAATGACGATGGCCTATGGCTTCAGCGCCGCGTTTCTGGCACAACCTTGTAATACCTGCAGCGACAGCAGCTCTTATGGACTCCTCTTTATCCGCCCTCCTCACACTACCTCTCCCTCCAGACACGTCCCCAGAGGCTGCAGAGGAAGCCGCCATTGCACTTGCTATCACCCGCACGGAAGCCCGGTACATTTTAAGTGATTCTAAAACAGCGATTCTAAATTTTGCTCGAGGCCGAGTCCATATCCCTGCATTTGGCATACTGGACTCGCCCGATGCACCCCGCCCGGCCAAGTGGAGCTGATATGGGTACCCGCGCACTCCGGGAATCCCGGAAACGAGGCCGCCAACCTTTTAGCCCGAGGTTCTTTAAACCGGGCTCAGGTGGCCTCGGAACGGGAATTCACGAAGGAGCGCATGCACTCATTCAGCGAGCTGACGCAGGCCTACAGAGCCTCACGCCAGCTATACCCCCCGCCCCACTCCTCCCTAGATAACAAACAAGCAACACTCTGGCGCAGACTACAGACACACACTGTTCCCTCGCCCCTTAACCTAGCCCACTATCATCCCCCCTTCCCCACTCCGGCATGCGCCCTATGACCAGAACCCTTCGACTCTTCCCTCCACATCCTTTCCCTCTGCCCGGCGGACCCTCCCCCGCGGGACCTAGAGAACCTCAAGACCTGGGAGGACTGGGAGACCCTGCTGCGCTCGGAGGACCCGGCCGTGCAGACGATCGCCACCGGCCGTGCTGCCAGTGTTATAGACCTTCGGAACATAAACACTTGAGTGCAGTGGGGTTGTGCGGGGACCCTGGGGCGTGCCCCGAATTCCTGTCACAATAAAGTTTTTCTCTCTCTCTCAGCGGCTCACATCTCTTTCTTATCACTCCACGTACCTATAAGCACGATTCAGGCGTCCCCTGACCCAATGAGTCATTATGCTCACTTCCTTTCCTTAAAATGATCGGAGTGTAAAACGTGGTTAACGCGACCGCCATTTGGCTGATTCGTTGCAGTCACTTCATGCTTTCCTACTGCCTGAAGGCTGTAGCTAATCTGCCGAAATAGGTCGAGAGACGTCCGCAATTCGCAGATGAGGATGCGTCCTAAGGCACTCAAGTGCGAAAAGTGCAGAGATCATGGAACTCGCTCGAGAATATGGTATGTTATCCATGTTTTAAGGCGAAAGCCTTTAATGGCTCATATTGTCGTGACCAAGACGTGTTAGCAAGTTTGTCCGCGTTTCAGATTGGTCGAAATGGTCATGACATCACTGCACGCGAATTTTGACGGGTGTCCACCGAAATATGTGTGACTGCTACTGCGCAATTTCCTTTCCTCAAATACAATTTTCATTTTCTTCATTACGGCCCCTCTTTCTCTTTCTTCTTTCACTCCACTTCCTCCCTCCCTGTACGCTGCGGTTCAGGTGTCCACCGAGATGACAGAATTACAGTGCCATTTCCTTTCCTCAAAAAGCGTTGCGTTCAAAGGGCAAGGCATCGTGCCGAACGGGTGGTGGCGTTCCGTGGACTCCCTGGGAGCGCTACAACACGTTGCGCGTTCCACTCCTAAAGGCAAAGATTAAGCGTCATTGATTTTAATTAGTGCACCAACAGAATGTGAAGGAAACAATCGCGTCGCACAATGCAGCACTCAGGCTTTCGCCTTTCGCCACTTTAGCCGCTAAAGTTCCTCGTAATTTTTAATTAAATGCAAGTTTGAGGCACAGGCCTGTGTCAGCAAAGTTACGTCGTCAAACACACGAACAGTGATCAAGTGCTGCTCTGACCATTTGAAGGACAGATGAGCGTCTTAAGATATATTTGAGAACCATAATGCCCGGTTTCCGCTCAGGTAAACAATGTTTTGAAGTGGACCGTGCCCTGGCTCTCCTGAGGAAAGCTTCTTCGTGTTGTAATCTTACGAGAAAATGTTTTACGCGTGTATTCCCGCTATACGCTCCCGCCTGCTCCTTACGTTTCCTTGTAGCCTTCTTAAAGGGTCCCTGAAAGTCTTCGAGCTTGGTTATGAAATGCTTGCATTATGTACAGTACAGACGTCCGAGCGTTCATGCCGTGTACAAGACCTCTAATGTAAGGAGGAGGGGGAGATAAACTTCATTAAAGATGAGGTCCTAGGCACGGGTTTGGGTGATATGTTCCCCTCCCCGCGGTGGGCTCCTCTTCTAGGCCGGACCCCAGTTGGCCGACCGACGATGTCGTTCGGCGACCTCTTCGGCCCGCTCCGTGACTCAGAGTTGAACCTCTGGGCCCGAGCTGAGCAGCGCGGCCTCCCAGTGCGATTAGATAGAGAGCTGCAGACTATACTCCGTTTCATACATCAGGTGCAACGCTGTCAAAGCTAGCGCTCTTTTTTGCGCAGCCTGCATCCGTGACAGAAAATAGTGCGTTGCTTGTGGTGAGCGAAAAATAACAAATGCATTGCCGACAGGCTTCGTGGGTAATACATTTGTCATCAGCGTGACAAAAAACGATGATATTGCGAATGAATAGGTCGAGATCTGTGATTTTGTATTTTGCGTGTGTCGTCTTTTTCCATTTCACGTTTTCGCTGTCCCCACTGGCCGCCGTGTTTACTCTTTCTGTCCGCCTCCCTTTTAGTTTTGAGAAAATGGCGTCCAGCTCAGCGGCGTGACGACAATTTGGACCAATCTGAAACGCGGACAAATACGCCTTGCTCGCCGGTAAATTGGTTTTTGAGGAAAGGAACTGTGTCTGTCATATCTCGGTGGACACCTAAACCTCGCCGTAACGGGAAGGGAGGAAGATGGAACGACGCGTTAGACCGCACGGCCACAAAACAGCGCGGAGGGATACACCTCTCTTTATTTTTTTCTGCGGACTACTTCCGTAGCCTTCACCGCGTTGCACATGATGTATGAAACGGAGTATAATTTACAATACATTTTTAAAAACTCCCGCTTCCGCGCCTCGCGGCGAACAGCGGTGCCGGGTTTCCACCCGAATCCGCGCACAACGCGTCATGTTGCCCTCATTACGTCACTACCGCCAGCCCCACTCACTCTGCTCTTCTGCCGACTGCATACTCGTGCTGGGGGCGGAGTTTGCACAACCAACCAATGATAACAGTTGGCTCGTGACCTCACGAGCCAACTGTTATCATTGGTTCGCTGTGCAAACTCCGCCCCCAGCACGAATCTGCAGTCGGCAGAAGCGCAGAGTGGGTCTGGCGGTGGAGCGCCGACACAGGTCGACATTTCAGCTTGCAAAAAGTGACGAGTGGAGAGGGAAAGGCGCGATGACGCGGAAGTTCAAATTCCCCTCCCCACAAATCGTTAACAAAAGCGCAGCAAGTTACCTGGCGCCGACTGCAAACACGCTCCCTTTTGAATCCGGCACTGCTTGGCCTCATGTACCGTGGCCAGTACGGCCCAAACTGCCATAAATGTGGTGAAAGGGCCCCATGCGACCACATTCTGTGGAATTGCGAAAATGATCCGCCTCCGGCGCAGCTGCTACAGCTCCCTTCTCCCGAGTGGTGGGAGGCCGTGCTGGAACCCAAGATTCAAGTGCGGGCAATCGAGCGGGCCAATGAGGAAGCTGCCTGCCAGCCATGGGCTAGCGGCCCATCTCTAGCGGCTCTCGACGCAATAAATAGTTTACAATCAATGAAATTTTAACTACAGATAACTCGGTTACTCGGCTTCCACAAAACGCATTAAAAATATTCTTGCTGTAGTTTAGTTGTGAACAGGCGTCCATTAACATCCTAGGCATGCCGGAACTTTATTGAGAGCCCCTTTCAGAGTCTCTTTGAACCTCAGCCGCCCTCTCTTGGTGTCTTCCTTAACTAGATCAGCCGCACCCAGCGTCTTTCATAGTTGCCACCATTCAAAACCCAAAAAAATGAACCACGAAGCAATGATCCGTTTTAATCTATTTTTCTCTGTTAACGATTTGATGCAGTAACGTCACTGCAATTTACATAACGAAGGTTAGAAGGGATTGATAAGCAGTTATAAGTTCATAACCTAATGGTTTCTTAAGTATTTAGCAGATATTTTATGCGCTAAATATGAAAGCGCGAGATAGCGTCGCTGTCATGGGTCGACTTGTTACTCTCATTTTTTGTGTTCTCTCAATCGCCTTTCGGTAGAGGCTATACGCAGAAGGCGCCTGTGCGCTGCGAAATTATTCCGCAGCCCTCCACTACGGAGTCACTTTATGTCTTCTTTCGCTTCCACTTTCCCCCTTCCCTCACAGTGCCGTTGAGGTGTCCATCACGGATTTTGGGCTACGTAGAAGATGACGATAAGCGTGCAGTTCTGCTGAACGGAGCAGATGGCCTCACATTGGAAGCATTGCGCTTAAAGGTGAGCGTGCCCTTGGCCGGTTCTGAGGATCAGCAACAAAAAATTCGGTACGCGACAGGATACTCAACTCCTTCTTTATAATACCTATGTAAGGCCAATACATGAATTCGGCTCCACTCTCTTTTCTGGGTACCCAAGGTACAAGCCTGCAGCCCTGTTTGTTATGGAGAGACGCGCTCTGCGCCTTTGCTTAGGTCTGCCTAAAACAGTGGCTAAGGCTGTGTTGTACTCGGAGGCGCAGATACCTGACCTAAATTTGCGGCTTGAGCTCCTCAGTGTGCGAACATTTTTAAGACCTTTAGAGCTTGTTCCTGTATTGGCTAACCTCATATTTACAACGAACCCAACTTTCTTTGGTACTATTTGGCCTCGGTATATAAGCTCCCTCAGGTTGTGTGCACTAATTCCATGCTGTCGAAAATTTCTGTGTCAATAAATTTTTTAGTACGCGTTAACCACAGGCGGGCTCATACGGTAGTCTCCTTTGACAACACCTTCCCAAGGAATGCTAAGAATCTGATTGCCAATGTGTTAAATGGGCTCATATAGGAGCCATTTTTAGAGACGCCTCCCAGCAAAATGGTAAGGCAGCGGTTTGCATTTACTCAAGCGCTCTTGACTGACTGGAGTTATTTATTTCGGGCCCCTGACTATACCCCTATTTTTGTCGCTGAGATCCTGGCCATTGAATTGGCCTTCATAAGGATTCCTTGCAGTATCACTCGAGTTATTATACTTTCAGGCAGCCTTTCCGTGTCGACAGCGCTCGAAATCTCGAGGGATACTCCTATGATCCGTTCCCTCCAATTTTTTATTGCACCACATATTACGGAAGTACGCTTTCACTGGGTCCCTGGGCACTGTGACATTGTTTCTGGTGAGAGGGTTGATTTTTTTAGCAAAGTCCGTCCTTGGGGGATATATTGTCCCGTTCGTCCCGAATACTGTCTACTTGACTATAGCACGCTTTCAGCGTCTCCACTACGTCAGCAATGAGCCTCTCCTTGCTGCAGCGGATTATCAGCCCCTGGCATTTCTTTGGAGTGTGCGGATGTGCAGTTCAAGGTAATGTGAGGTGTTAATGACCCTGTTAGGCTGCGGAATACCGCGGCTAAATCTTTATTTACGTTGATCGGGATTATCTATGACCTACCTCTGTGAGTCTTGTGGCGAAATTGAGTCCATAGATCACTTTTTTTTCTCTTCTGCTGGCGGTTCGCTGCCCTCCTCAGAATTTACTTGAAGTTCCCCCTCGCTCGCCTCGGGCCTCCTCTATCTATTCTGATTCTCCTCTCCTTCGGGGCAAACGCCAAGGGACATGCCCTGAAACCAGTGTGCACTTAAATTCACGACTATATAATTACATCAGGCAGGTTCCTCTGCTAGAATGAGAATTGACTGCTTTTTTTTTCTTTATCTTTTTGGTACAAATTCTAGCCCTAGTCGATGTCACAAAATTATCCAAATACTCCACTCCTTGTACATGAGTGCATTTGTATCCGCTATGCACCCTGGCCAATCCCCCGCCGTGGGAATGTGCAGTTAAGCCTGAGGACATCGTCATCATCAGAGGGTAGTTGAAAACGACGATGTCAGTGCACGTTAAAGAACCCCAGGTGGTCGAATTTTCCTAAGCCCTTCACTACGGCGTCACTCATAGCCTGAATCGCTTTGGGACGTTAAACCCCATAAACTAACTAAACCAACGGCACTCTGCAATGCACAGCACGACTGTGTGGTGCAGTTTATGTTCATGAAACTTTGTGCGACATGTGGGGACGTTGAATCCTTAGATCATTTTATGCAGTGCTACCGGTGGTTTGCACGGCAGAAATTCAAGTATTTGCGAATTCCCCTCACTCGATTAGGGCTGCCGTGTACTATTCCCGTCCTCCTCTCCTTCAGAGCAACCGTCAAAGGGCGTGCCCTTGAGCTGGTATGTGAGCTCCTTCGCAGGTATGTTATCGAGACGGAGATGTTCGTGCTTTAACTCTTCTTTCTCTTTGATTTTCTCTAATTTTTTTTTATTTATTATTACTACTGTTTTAATTTATTTTAACCCTCACCTGTTTCTTTCCTGGATTTTCATTCGAATATCCTCAAGATCTCGAAAAATTCATTACTCGTTTTCCGAGATTCCTCACTTTTTATTTATGAACCGCTTGAGGTAGGTCTGGACGAATTTTTCTCCTGTTTCGACCTCTAATTAAAGGAGGAGGGGGAGATAAACTTCATTAAAGATGAGGTCCTAGGCACGGGTTTGGGTGATATGTTCCCCTCCCCGCGGTGGGCTCCTCTTCTAGGCCGGACGCCAGTTGGCCGACCGACGATGTCGTTCGGCGACCTCTTCGGCCCGCTCCGTGACTCAGAGTTGAACCTCGGGGTCCGAGCTGAGCAGCGCGGCCTCCCACTGAGATTGGATAGAGAGCTGCAGACTCTGTAATTTAATATATATTTTTAAAAACTCCCGCTTCCGCGCCTCGCAGTGCTGCCAACCCTAGGGATTTTTCCCTAGATCTAGAGAGTTTGGACGTCATTTAGGGGAAAAGGGATTTTTTGTATAATCTAGGGGAATTTCGTTGGCTCGGAGAGTGTTTTTTTTTCTCTCTCTCAAGTTGGGAAGACAGTACTAGCTATTCGTTGTTTTTGCTTTACAACTGACGGAGGCCCGCACAACACTGCCGGGCGCTAGAGCAAAGCCTGTTTCACATACAAGTGTAAACGCTTTGTTGCTGCGGCTCAAAAGCTTTTTAGAGCCATTGCGGGGGCTGCAGCAGTCAGAGCGGTGATGTTCCAACAAGTTAAAAAATTTTCGCCGCGCTGCGCTGCTCAATTTTCAGTCGCTTGCATGCATGTGAACCAGCCTTTACACCGGCGTAGTCGGACGTCTATGAGCCCTGACGTGGCCAGTGGCACCCGCTGCTGTGATCTGGTGCGCCACCGCCTTCCCTCAACACGCACGCCCCTCACGCTGTATTTGTAGCTCGCTGCACGACGTGAAATTCTTATTTAGTAAGCATATCTGCATGTCTATTTTGATAATTAGGAAAGAACAAGGGTGTCATTTCTTTGATAAAGGAGCGCCGGGTTGGAAATCTTAGCTAGCTAGTCTAACTAGGGGAACAATTACCAGTTCATCCGCTGCGGTGGCTCGGTGGTTATGGCGCTGGGCTGCTGACCGGAAATACGAGGCTTCGATTCCGGCCTCGGCGGCCGAATTTCGATGGAGGGTAAATTCTAAAGGCCCGTGCATTGTGCGATGTGAGTGCATGTAAAAGAACCCTAGGTGGTGGAAATTTCGGGATCCCCAATAAACGAAACCAATCAAACTGTTACGTCAGCCACCCTCTAGAGAAATCGCAGCAAACGAACAAGCAGCTTTTATGTCGCAGTTTTTGTGCACTCCTCAATCGACCTCCAGGCATTTTCTACGTGATATTCAGTTAATTCCACATGCCGATGCATGTTTACTAATATCTTGCGTACAGTGAAAAAAAAACACACACACGACATAGAGCGTTCAATTTGCAATTTCCACTGAGCGCTACGGTTTATCTTGTAGCTTCATTTAGAAGTTTTTCATTTCAGAACCTTCATTTCAAATTTACAGCTAATTTGCTTACCAACGCCTGGTAATAGGTTAGCTGCGTGATAAAACTTGCTACTGAACTACGCATAAATAGACATTTTTTCACAATTGAACACTATTTTTTGTATCTAGGGAAATCTAGGGATTTTTTGTTTGCAAATTTGGGGAGAATTGGCTCTGGAGGTTGGCAGCACTGGCGCCTCGCGGCGAGACGCGGTGCCGGGTTTCCGCCCGAATCCGTGCGCAACGCGTCATATAGCGCTCGTTACGTCAGTAGCGGACTGTTATCATTGGTTGGCTGTGCAAACTCCGCCCCCTGCACGAGTCTACAGTCGGCGGAAGAGCAGAGTGAGTGGGGCTGGCGGTAGAGCGCCGACATAGGCTGACATTTCAACGCACAAAACGTGACGAGAGGAGAGGGAAAGGCGCGAATACGCGGAAGTTCAAATTTTAACTACAGTTAACTCGGCCGCTCGGCTTCCACAAAACGCATTACAAAAATTCTTGCTGGAGGATATTTGTGAACAGGCGTCCATTAACATTACCATCATCATCAACAGCCTGACTACATCCATTGGAGGGCAAAGGCCTCTCCCATGTCTCTCCAATTAACCCTGTCCTTTGCCTGTTGCGGCCACTGTATCCCCGCAAACTTCTTAATCTCATCCGCCCACCTAACTTTCTGCCATCCCCTGCTACGTTTGCTTTCTCTTGGAATCCACTCCGTTACCCTTAAGGACCAGCGGTTATCTTACATTCGCATTACATGCCCTGCCCAAGCCCACTTCTTCCTCTTGATTTCAACCAGGATGACATTAACCCGCGTTTTTTCCCTCACCCACTCCGCCCTCTTCCGATCTCTTAACGTTACACCTATCATTTTTCTTTCCATAGTTCGCTGCGTTGTCCTTAACTTAAGCTGAACCCTCTTTGTTAGCCTCCACGTTTCTGCCCCATAGGAGGGCACCGGTAAGATACAGCTGTTGTATACTTTTCTCTTGAGGGTTTGGTTTAGTTTGGTTTATGGGGTTTAACGTCCCAAAGCGACTAAGGCTATGAGAGACGCCGTAGTGGAGGGCTCCGGAAATTTCGACCACCTGGGGTTCTTTAACGTGCACTGACATCGCACAGTACACGGGCCTCGAATTTCTCCTCCAAAGAAATTCTAGCCGCCGCGGCCGGGATCGAACCCGCGTCTTTTGGGTCAGCAGCCGAGCACCATAACCGCTGAGCCACCGCGGCGGCCTTTTTCTCTTGAGGGATATTGGTAAACTGCCATTCATGATCTGAGAGAACATGCCATATGCGCTCCACCCCATTCTTGTTCTTCCAGTTATTTCCCTCTCATGATCCGAATCAGCGGTCACTACCTGCCCTAAGTAGACATATTCTCTTACTACTTCCAGCACCTCGCTACCAACTGCGAACTGCTGTTCCATTACTAGGGTGTTGAACATTACTTTGGTTTTCTGCATGTTAATTTTTAGACCCACCGCTCTGCTCTGCCTGCCTAATTCATTGACCATGCTTCGTATTTTGTGTCCTGAGTGACTTAGCAAGGCAATGTCATCAGCGAATCGCAAATTACTCAGGTATTCTCCACTAACTCTAATCCCCAACTGTTCCCATTTCAGGCCCCGGAATACCTCCTGTAAGCAGGCAGTGAAGAGCATTGGCGAGATCGTGTCTCCCTGCCTGACACCTTTCCTATTGGAATTTTATTGTTGACTTTATGGAGAACTATAGTAGCTGTGCAATCGTTATAGATATCTTCCAATATTTTCACATAACACTCTTCTACACCCTGATTCCGCAATGCCTGCATGACAGCTGAGGTTTCCACTGAGTCAAATGCTTTCTCGTAATCAATGAAGGCTATATATAGGGGTTGGTTATATTCTGCGCATTTCTCTATCGCCTGATTGATAGTGTGAATATGGTGTATTGTCGATTTACGAAAGCCTGCCTGATCATTTGGTTGACTAAAGTCCAAGGTTTTCCTGACTCTATTAGCGATTAGCTTAGTAAATACCTTGTAGGCAACGGACAGTAAGCTGATCGGTATGTAATTATTCAACTCCTTGACGTCTCCTTTCTTATGAATTAAGATAATGTTAGCGCTCTCCCAAGCTTCTGGTTCTCTCGAGCTCACAAGGCATTGCGTATACAGGGTGGCTAGCTTTTCTAACACAATCTCTCCTCCGTCCTCCAACAAATCTGCTGTTACCTGATCCTCACCAGTTCCTCTCCCCCTTTTCATTGTTCCTAAGGCTTTCTATACTTCCTCCTTCGTTACTGGCGGGATGTCCCATTGCTGTGCTCGACTGCATCTCTCAGTAACTTGATGATTACATTCGCTACTGTATAGATTTGTGTAGAATTCTTCGGCTACTTTAACTATCTGATCCATATTGCTAATGAGATTGCCCTCTTTGTGTTTTACCGCATACATCTGGCTTTTACCTATGCCCAGTTTTCTCCTCACTGATTTTAGGCTACCTCCGTTCCTTAGAGCATGCTCGATTTTCTCCATGTTAAACTTTCTTATGTCAGATACCTGGCGCTTATTTATTAACTTCGATAGCTCTGCTAGTTCTATCCTGTCTGTGGAGTTAGACGTCCTCATGCTTTGACGTTTCTTAATCAGATCTTTAGTCTCCTGAGATAGCTTGCTGGTATCCTGTCGAACAATCCTACCACCTACTTCTGCAGCGCACTCTGTAACGATAGCTGTAAGATTATCATTCATTGTTTCACCACTGCGGTCGTCTTCTTTAGTTAAAGCGGAAAATCTGTTTCGCAGCGACATTCTGAATTCCTGTACCTTCCCTCTTAATGCTAACTCGTTTATAGCCTTTCTCTTCACCAGTTTCCTCCGTTCCCTCTTCAAATCTAAGCTAATACGAGACCTTACCATTCTGTTCTCGCTACAACGGACCTTAACGATGACCTCCACATCCTCTACGATGCCAGGGTGAGCACACAGTATGAAGTCTATTTCATTTTTAGTCTCACCATTGGGGCTCTTCCACGTCCATTTCGTGTTTGCTCGTTTGCGGAAGAAGGCATTCATGATCCGTAAAATATTTCTATCTGCGAACTCTACTAATAAATCTCCCCTGCTATTCCTGGAACCTATGCCATGGTCGCCTACCGCCTGGTCTCCAGCCTGCTTTTTACCTACCTTCGCATTAAAGTCGCCCAGCAGTACAGTGTACTGTGATTTTACTTTGGTCATTGCCGATTCCACATCCTCATGGAAGCTTTCAGCTATCTGGTCATCATGGCTTGATGTAGGCGCGTAGGCCTGCACCACCTTCAGCTTGTGCCTCTTATTAAGCCTAATTACGATAGCTGCCCCTCTCTCGTTAATACTATAAAATTCCTCGATGTTGTCAGCTGTATCCTGATTTATGAGGAATCCCACACCTAGTTCTCGCCTATCTGCTAATCCACGATAGTACAGTACATGCCCGCCCTTAGTACTGTATACGCGTCATCTGTCCTCCTAACCTCACTAAGCCCTATGACATCCCATTTAATACCGGCTAATTCCTCCAACAGCACTGCTAAGCTAGCCTCACTTGATAAGGTTCTTTCGTTAAACGTTACCAGGTTCAGTTTCCAATCGCGGCCTGTCCGCCATTAGAACAATCCTAGGCATATGGAAACTTTATTGAGAGCCCCTTTCAGAGTCGCTTTAAACCTCACCGGCCCTCTCTCGACGTTTTCCTTAATAGATCAGCCGCACTAACCGTCTTTCGTAGTTGCCACGATTCAAGCAAAAAAAAAAAAACCACAAAGCATTCATCCAATGCAATCTGTTATCTCTGTTAACAATTTTATGCAGTAAGATCACTGCAATCTACATAACGAAGGTGAAAGTGCATGAATAAGCAATTATTAGTTCATAACCTAATGGTATCTCAATATGCAGCAGATCTTTTATGCGCTAAATACGAAAGCGCGCGTGAGCGTCGTTTGAATTGGTCGGCTTATTACTCACATTCGGTCTGTTCTCCCAGTCAGAACCCGGCTGCGTTTCGGTGGAGGCTAAACGCAGAAGGCGTCTGTGCGCTTCGAAATTGTTCCGCAGCTCTCCACTACGGAGCCCCTTGCTGTCTTTCTTCGCTTCTATTTTCCTCCGTTCCCGCACAGTCGCAGTCCCTCAAATCGCATGGCGCGATTTCGGGCGCGATTGCCGCGTGGACGGTAATACGGGCGCGTCATTCTGACGCCTGCCCAGCATAATCCATCACGAAATCGCGCCGCTGCGTGGTTCTAGTAGAAAAAAACACCTAGCGTGTCGCGTCCACTGACGTCGCGGCCTGCGTCCACCAATCAGCTTGCAGTCATCTGTCATTTCGGTTTTATTGCGAAAGCAATACTAGTTGCACTTTCAGCCCGTCGCGTAGCGAGGCCGGTAGCTACCAATGACTTTTAGCATGACCCCCTGCTGTGACGTCATGCCATCTGCCGCAAAAACCAGGGGCCCAACTCGCGCCGTCGCGTAGCGAGGCCGCAGCTACCAAGCGCGGCCTAACTCCTGCTCCTGCCACGCGCGGCGCGCTTAGCGGTCTGACGTCACAGCTGCAAGAGCGGGGCTCCAACTTGCGCCGTCGCGTAGCGAGGCCGCAGCTACCAAGCGCGTCCTAACTCCCGCTCCTGCCGCGCGCGGCGCGCTTAGCGGTCTGACGTCATGCCATCTGCCGCAAAACCGGGCACGCAGCGGCCGGCGGGGGAGGAGGGGATGCATTCGGTTTGCAGCCTTTGGGGTGCGGCCGTGTATGTTTTTTCAGCCAGCGTCCGTTCCGGCGGACGCGGTTGTTGCGACGCGCGTCTTTACTCTCTCCTTTACTCTGTCCTCTTATCTTTCAACTCTCTTCTATCTGCGCGTGGCAGAGTGGTGGCTCGGCTTGAGCCAGTTGGCAGGCCCGTGCACTTTTCCTTTTCATCCTTCTCTCAGTCGCAACCAACCAACCAACCAACCAACCGCCGGCGCCCAGACGGTGCAATGCCGCCTACCGCGAAGGCATCGCGCTGAACGGGTGGTGGTGTTCCTCCCTTCCTGTACACTGCGGTTCGGGTGTCCACCGAGATGACAGAGAATTACTGCGTAATTTTCTTCCCTCAAAAACCGTCGCGTTCAAAGGGCAAGGCATCACGCCGAACGGGTGGTGGCGTTCCGTGGACTGCCTGGCAGCGCTACAACACGCTGTCGCGTTCCACTCCTAAAGGCGAAGCTTAAGCGTCATTAACTAACTTTGATAACATAACCCTTACTAAGAGCACCACCAAGACACACCACCAGCCAACCTAGGCGCAGGCAGGGGAAATTGCTTTCGCAATTACCGGGCTTAACCAAGCTAAGCCTCAGCCAATTTTTTAGAGCGCAGCTCTTTGGCGTCCGTTCCTGGGTTTCGCGTCGTCGTCGGCATCGGCGTCGGCCTCGTAACCAGCTCCGCCCCCAATGTCACGCTTTTCAATTGGTCGAAATGCTCGTGACGTCACAGTGCGCGAATTTCAAATGGGGCCAATTGTACTTTGGCTAGTAACCATGCAACCAATCAAAGGGATCGTATAGTGATGCTGCAACTAAGTTGGACTGAGTTTAGTTAATTGCTTAATTAATCAATTAGCCTAATTAATATAGAGGAGAATGAAGAGGTCAGAAGAAAAGAAAAGAAAGACGCGCGCCGCAGCGACAACAGCGTCCGCGGAAGGAAATGCCGCTGAAAACAGATAAGTACGAAGCCGCGTTCCCTCCACCACCACGCACTTCCCCACTCAGTAAGACGTTGCTCGTTTCATATACGTTGTGTTGAACATCCCAGACAGTTCCAACAATTGACAGGTTAATGACAGAACACGATGGATAGAAATACAAGAATATAAATATGAAATAGCCTAATTAACCTTTCTAGTTAGACCGCATAAATCAATAAAACCGAGAACGAAATTGGTCGAGTTGGGGAATCGAACCAGGGTCTCCGGAGTGCGATACGAGCACGCTAGCCACTCCGTAATGCCAGCTGAATGGTTTGGAATGAACAAAGGCGCGTCTAGCTAATACGGCGTCTTCGTTCACTCCCATCTTCCCCCTTTCCCTTACGGCGAGGTGCAGGTGTCCACCCAGATATGCGAGAGAGATACATTTCCTTTCCTCAAAAAATAAATTTACCGTCCAGCAAGGCGTACAGCCGAATTGGCGATGGCGTTCTGTGGACTCCCTGGCAGCGTTGCAAGACGCTGTCGCGTTCCACTCTTACAGGCGAAGCTTAACATGTTAACCACACATCAGTAACACACGCAGACAGCCAATGGACGCGTCATTCGCTGGCAGCACTTGATTCATCATTCACAACCACATTCTTAACGTACGCTCCCTTGCCGCACATGCCAAGGACGTACACCACGATCACATTCTGCGCCATTCCTCTGTACTTTGCTTTGCTGAAAACTGGATGGATCCCGAAGAGCCTCTCGAAATCATAGATTTCCTATACTGCTGTGGTGCTCGCAGAGACCACAACAGAGCGGCGGGAGTCGCTATCTACTTGCGCACAGGTCTCTGTGCAATACCAGTGGAAATGTTTGGCACGTCACATGAAGTTGGCGAACTGTGCGCCGCAAAGTTGCCCAACGGCTTGCTGGTAGTAGCTGCCTACTTCGCCCCTACCGCACACACGAAAGACGTCGTGCACTTCCTGCAACTCGCATTAACCGTCCATCGATCCACACCGATGTTAGTAGTGGGGGACTTTAATGTTGACATAAAGACAAACAGCAATTTCCTAACACTTATGCGGGAGAACATCCCGTTCCTCTCGCTCGTAACGCGTCCCACGGCTGTGACAACCTCGCGAGGCACTTGTACAGATCTCGTCTTTGAGAATCAAGCATTGGTGTACCAAGTCGAACATATATCAGTCTATTTCTCTGACCACAAAGCTTCCTTCATGACTGTCAAGAACTGTTAGTGGAGTCTTTGTTAAAGGAATACGTGTGAAAAATAAAAAAAAAATTGCGTGATAGCGCATACATGTGTTGCTCGATTTCTTTGCCTCAATCTACCGAAAAGGTGAAACAGCTTATTTGCTGCGCTCAAATTTCGCATTAGGAAGTAACGTAATCGTCGGTAATTTTTTGGTTTGCCAACAGATGGCTCTGCTCTCCGCGCTTCTCGGCGGAACCTTTTTGGCCGTACTTTGCTGTTTCCTCGACATAGCTGGCTTTACTGGTGCGCGCGTCCAAGGAGCCACGTGCATTCACGCATCGTCTTCGTTCGAGCGTAGTGTTCGGCCAAAATGGACAAGACAACCTTTGCGAGGCCCTAATCACCGAAGTGGAAAAGCGTCGCCTCTTGCGGGACGTACGCGACCGAAACTATAAAAACAACATAAAACGTGACCACTCTTGAAGAACCATAGCAGACGCCCTCAACGGAGTTATGTGGTCTGGCAACCCGGAAAACGCGGCGCGATAACGCCGCTCCGTTTTTCTCGTGCGGGTGCACGCGCGTCGGCGGCAACGCGGCCGTTCGCCGCACATCGCGTTTTTCGCTCGCGAAAAACGCTCCATGCGGTCCGGCTTTAGAAGCATTGCGCTTCAAGGTGAGTGTGCCCTTGTCCGGCTGGTGAAGGTCAGGAACAAAAAATTCGGCATGCGTCGGGACACCCTGCTCTTTCTATATAAGACCTATTTACGGCCAGTACTTGAATTCGGCTCCGCTCTCTTTCCTTGGCTCCCAAGGTACAAGCTTGAAACCCTGTTTGTCATGGAGCGACGTGCTCTGCGCCTTTGCTTACGTCTGTCGAAAACAGTGGCTAATGCTGTGTTGTACTTGGAAATGCGGATACCTGATCTAAATTCGCGGTTTCAGCTTCTCACTGTGCGGACGTTTTTGAGGTCTTTGGAGCTTGTTCCTGTATTGGCTAACCCCATAATTACAACGCACCCAACTCTGGTTGGTACTATTTGGCCTCGGTATAAGCTTATAAAGGAGTACCTGGAGAATTTACCCAGCCGTATCGAAGTTTTTACGGACTCCTCCCAGCAAAATGAAAAGATAGTGATTGGCATTTACTCAAGGGCTCTTGACTGGAGTTTGGGATTGGGATTTATTTCGGGCCCCTGACTATGCCCCTATTTTCGTCTCTGAGTTTCTGGACATTGGGTTGGCCTTAATAAGGATTCCCTGCAGTATATCTAAGGTTATACTTTCAGACAGCCTTTCCGTCTCGACAGCGCTCGAAAACTCGAGGGATACTCCCCTGAGCCGTTCCCTTCAATTTTTTATTCCGCCACATATTACAGAAGTACGCTTTCACTGGGTCCCTGCGCACTGTGGCATTGTTTCTAATGAGAGGGCTGATTTTTTAGCAAAGTCTGCCATTGGTAGACCTATTGTCCTGTTCGTCCCAAATACTATCTACTTGTTTATAGCACGCTTTCAGCGCTTCCATCGTCTCCACTGCGTGAGACATGACCCTCTTCTTGCTGCAGCGGATTTTCAACACCTGGTATTTCCTTGGAGTGTGCGGATGTGCCGTTCAACGTAATGTGAGGTGTCCGTGATCCTGTTACCCTGCGGAATGCCGCGGCTAAATCTTTATTTACGTCGATCGGGGTTGTCTATGACCAACCTTTGTGAATCTTGTGGCGAACGTGAGTCCGTAGATCGCTTTTTCCTCTTCTGCCGGCGGTTCGCTGCTCTCCGCGTAATTTACTTGGAGATCCCCCTCGCTCGCCTCGGGCTTTCTCTTTCAATTTCGATTCTCCTCTCCTTCGATGCAAGCGCCAAGGTATACGCCCTGAAACCAGTGCGCACTTATACTCCCGACTATATAATTACATCAGGCAGGCTCCTCTGCTAGAATGAGAATTCACTGCTTTTTCTTTTCCGCATTTTTTCCGTACAAATTTTAGTCTAAGTCACAAAATCATCCAAATACTCCACTCCTTGTACAAGAGTGCGTTTGTATCCGCTATGCACCCTGGACAATTCCCCGCCGTGAGAATGTCCAGTTAAGTCTGAGGACATCATCATCATCAGAGGAAGTTGATAACGACGATGCCAGTGCACATCAAAGAACCCCAGATGGTCGAAATTTCCGGAGCCCTTCGCTACGGCGTCTCTCATAGCCTCAGTCGCTTTGGGACGTTAAACCCCATAAACAAACTAAACCAACGGTACTCTACAATGCACAGCGCGACTGTGTGGTGCAGTTTACGTTCATGAATATTTGTGCGTCATGTGGGGACATTGAATCCTTAGATCATTTGATGCACTCCTACCGGCGCTTTGCACGGCAGAAATTTAAGTATTTGCAAATTCCCCTCGCTCGATTAGGGCTGCTGTGTACTATTCCCGTCCTCCTCTCCTTCAGAGCAACCGTCAAAGGGCGCGCCCTTAAGCTGGTGTGTGAGCTTCTTCACAGGTATGTTATTGAGACGGGGATGTTCGTGTTCTAACTCTTCTTTATCTTTGATTTTCTGTCAACATTACTTTATTTATCATTATTACTGTTTCTAAATTATTTTAACCCTAACCTCTTTCTTTCATCGATTTTCATTCGAATATCCTCAAGATCTCATAAAATTCGTTACTCGTTTTCCGAGATTCCTCACTTTTTATTTATGAACCGCTTGAGATAAGTCTGGATGAATTTTTCTCCTGTTTGGATCTGCACCAAACTATGGGCCAATCCCCCAGCGTGGGTATGTGCCATCGCTTCAGAAGCAACAACAACAACTGGAGGCGTGCTCAGCCGTTGGCCGAGGTGTTGCCACTTCTGGATGTCACATGTACGACGACAGGATTGTGCTGCCTCTTCCGTCTCCCAACCGGTAACGTTGTCTTCAACACCATCTTTTTGCGTACAGACCTCACGAGCCGTCTGTAGCGAGAGGAGGAGGAGGAAAAACTTAATTTCGTCAAAAGCACGTGTAATGGTTCCGTACTAGATGGCCATCAGTCCTGGACTGACGGCGGCATGGGCGGCCCACCCCACGGCCCGGACCTGGCCCGGAGCTGGCCCGCACGGCCTCCCACTTCTCAAGAGAAGGATCTTGCCGTAGAGCCACAGGGGGCGGCTCTTTCTTGCATTCCCACAGGATATGATCATATGTCGCCGGGTCCCTACACCATTTACAGTCTTCACATATAGTTTGCTGAGTATATAAGGACGGAGGAAAGGCCTCGTCTGGAGTCATCTCCAAACACACTCCAGCTGCTCTTTGACCGATGTCTTCTCCGGCAGTGGGAAAACCCTCCGGCTCAACTTGTAGTTGTTTGTAATGTCATTTAAGGACACCAGCCCATCTCTCCTGAACCCTCCGGTAACAGGCGACTCACCTGCCCGGTTGACGGAACCTCGACCTTGTGCGTCAGCCGCCTCGTTCCCCGGGTTTCCGGAGTGCGTCGGTACCCGTACCACCTCAACCTCTCTCATACCTCCACGTCCGACTCGGCTCAAAAGCCGAGATGCCGCAGCTCATATCCTGCCCCTTACGAAATTGCAGATGGACGTTTTCGAGTCAGTGAAAATTAGATCAGCCTTTGGGCTGCTATCGCTAGAGCGTTTGCCGTCTCCTCCATTGTCTCGGAGGACCCGGTTCTGACCGTACCGGAAGTGATCGAGCGTCCCGAGCGTCCCGAAACCGCTGCTCTCAGGAGGCCCTATTTGCAGTCTCGACTTTTGGGTCTCCTGATGTATATACCCCATTACCGTGTACTGTAAATATGAAATAAACGTGATTTGATTTGGTGGTGATTTGGTCCCCGCGCGTCCACTACCGTTATCGCAAATGCTTGCCTGTTTCCATACTCAGCAGCGTCCACGTAGGCAGCTCCTTTGTGTTATCCAATACTGTGCGGAGACCGCTTTCGTCCTCACCTTTCTTCTGTCTTCATGATGCACGGGATGCACCGCCTTCAGCAGCTGTGTGTTTTCTTACCACCCCGTGGAGCTTCCACCCCTATTTCGATCTTCTTTAGAATGTTTCTCCCCGCCCCTCTTTTCGAGAACCTAGCCACCTGCATCGTTAGATGCGCCTCTTTCAACTAATCCAAAGTGTTGTGTACCCCCAGACCCATTAAATGATCCGTCGATGCATTGTTGGGTAGGCCCAGAGCAGTCTTGTACGCTTGCCTGATCATAGCTTCTGCCTTAGCCCTCTCCGTGATATCCATCTTAAGGTAGGGAAGCGCATGCAGCACCTTGCTTACAATGAATGCCTGCACTACCTTACATATGTCTCTCTCCTTCGCCCCGCTCTTCCGGTTGGCTATTCTCCTAATCAGTCTCACCATCGCATTGACCGTGTTCTTGAGACGCTGTAATACCTCCTCATTCTTTCTGTTTTCCTGCAAGTACAACCCTAAGATCCGGATCGTTGGGACCTGAGCGACAGGCAGCCTCCCCATCCTCACTTCCAGCGGAGTCGGGGGTACGTAGCGCCATGCATGTATTCCTCTGGGTCTGTCTCGCACCACAAACAACTCCGACTTGGGTTGTGAGCAAGATAGTCCAGCCTCCCCAGTGAGCTCCTCTATAACATCTACTGCCCGCTGCAGCGTCTCTTCCAGCTGGCCATCATTGCCCCTGGTAACCCATAACGTAATATGGTCCGTGTAAAACGCGTGTTTTTGCCTTCGAAAATCCTCCAGCCTCAGTGGAAACTTAATTAAAGCAAGATTAAACAGGAACGGCGATAACACCGAAGCCTGCGGCGTACCCCTTCCGCCCAGAGGGAATGAGTCGGACTTAATTTCCCCCACCGAAATTTCAGCAGTTCTTCCGTTAAGGAAAGAATTCGTATAGCGCAAGGTCCTCCCTCCTGGGTTTATGCCCGAAAGGTTGTTTAAAATGGCCTCATCAGCCACATTATCGAAAGCCTTATTCAGGTAAAGTCCCAAAACGGCTTCAGTCCCCGTACCATACCCTGGGTCCACTATGTACTTCTTAAGCAGTATCATAATGTCTTGCATTGACAAGTTGGCCCTAAAACCAATCACTGCAGACTGGAGCAGCTTACCATCCTCTACATAGTGTTGAACCATGTTGAGAACCACATGCCCATTAGCTTCCCCACACAAGAGGTCAGCGATATGGGGCGTAGGTTCTTTATGCACAGCTTCTTTCCCGGCTCGGGAATAAAAGTGATTCTAGCATGTTTCCACGCAGGCGGAAGGTCTCCTTCACGCCAGAATTTATTCTCCAAGTCCGTCAGCGCCCGTACCGAACTCTTGACTTGCTGAATGCCCTTGCTACCGTTACGGACTTTCGGGATGTTGACTGTGTACAGCAATATCAGACGAGCCATGTGTGGATAGTGACATGTGAAAAAACCCTTTCAAAGCAGAAGCCAGCTGACAGGCTGAACGCTGAACTTCGCGTCAAGGGCCTTATATGTATGGTGCTGGATCCCGAAATCAGGAACATCAAGTTAAAGGTACTATGGCTTCCACGCCACGGAAGAACCATGGGATAGTTGAAGCTCTGGAGCCGTACGGCTCTGTCCTGTCAGTGGAACGTGAAAAGTGGCGTTTTCAAGGCTCAGAACACAAGGAAACGGCGAATTGTGAGGTCTCGCTGGCTCTGAAGGATTGCGTTTCAGCTAATGGTCTAACTAATGGTTACGCTGTCTGTATTTGGTATCCAGTCGTTGGTTGTAATCCCCGGCAGACCTCCTCTATGCCTTCGGTGCAGCAGGGTTGGTCGTGTAAAAAGACAGTGCCATGCGCCACGATGTACACAGCGTCGTTGTTTTGGTCACTCTGTCGGCAACTACGTCATGACGTAAGTCGATAGGTTGTGATAGGGACATTGGTCGAAAGAGAAAGATGCAGCCACTGATCGCATCATGGATATTTCGGACGTTGTGTGTTCCTCTGGTGAGGTCAGCAATGAGGTTCCAGGTGTCAACCATTTAAAGCTGCTACCACCCCATTGCGAGAAAGCGAAGATACAGGACTAAAGCCTCCGGACCCTGGCCCGAGCGAGCTTGATGCACTGCGGTCTGTGTTTGATGCATTGCGGCATGTGCTTGCAGAGAAGAAGCCTTTTCTTACGCGACTGCCTCAACAGATGGAAACTCCTTCCTAGGAGGCTATGGATATTGCGTCGTCGGAGTGAAGTGCTGTGCCGTTGGCAAAGTCAGCCTCCGGCATGTCCGTTGAGCTGTTGGTTGAAGCAGGGGCTGTGGGCGACGTGATTCTGCCAACTTCATGGGCGGAGGCCTTTACACCATTGGATGCCTCCACGAAGAACAGCGCACCACCACGGGCGTCCGCAGAACTTTTTCCGGGGGGGACCTGATGGCCGGGGATGGGGCGGCTGTAGGTTAGCACCAGAAAGGAACTAGTGCATAAATAGTATCTGTAACTCCAGGTGGGGGGGGGGGGGCAACCGCTTCCACTTGCCCCCCTTCCGGACGCCCATGCGCACCACTGACGCGTCCCGCAAATAAGCAGCCGCGTGACAATGGAGATCGGAAATGGCATCCGACGCTGAGGCGATGGTAAGAGTGGTTTCGAAAGAAAAGGCGGCGACTATTACCCAGAACTCCTCCAACTCTCAGGCGGCTCTCCCCACTCCGGTGGATGGAGTTCAGTAAGGCAAGCAGCTAAAATGGCGGCGGTTGCAGCATAGGAGGTCGCTACCCTCAGCGTGACGGATATGCGAAATCGAAGGTGCTAATATCAACTTAAGCACATCTTGCAGAGATGAAGCGTCAGGTAGCTACCATCCAGGAAACAAAACTATCTTCTGAGGAGGAGACGGCATTTGCTCTCTATTCGTTTTTGCTTGACTGTAATATTATTGTCAGCCACTCGAAAGACCCCTCTGTAGCAGGGGCGTAGCCAAGTGAGGGGGGGGGGGGGGGGTGGCTTATGGGGCTTCAGCTCCCCCCAAAATTTTTTCGAACTGTCACGCGCCGCTGACCAAAACAACCACCGGCGCCAAAAGTCATTCTGGATTTTGTCACCTACAATGTCTTTTTCAGACTAAAAAAGATATTTTGGCGCGAACATTGCTAACTCGGGTTGGATTTCGCGGCAACGCCCATGCACCTGGAGTCGAGTGACGCAAGCATCAGTTACCATCATGATCACAATTACAATGCAAATACGAAAATTTTGAGGCCATCAATAACCGATCCTTATTGACCTTGCTTATTGTAAGCCCTGCTCACGCGGCGTTTCTAACACACACTCGGATACTGGTTATTTCAACTTGCGGCATCACTCGTGGCTTTCGCTTGTCCTTCTCTTTCCTTTTTAGCTAACTGCCTTTTTTCTTTGAACCAAAGGGATACCCTTTCGTAATTATGGGTGCAGAATAATTGTCGCCGTGCAGACAGTTATAAAATACGTACTTTCGTACTGATTTCTCCTCTATTATCCTAACCATATGGTGCTGTCGCGACCGCAGCATGGCCCAAGTACATATCGCGACTTCAGCTATCATAGTTTGGCTCTTGCCTCGATCGTCTGTCTTTCCATGCGTAATGTTTACTATCTGTGATTGCGCAAGAGGTTGATTTGCCTTGTTTGACGCATTATATAGAATGACTTTTGCTTAGATCCGTATATTTAATGGAGACATATGTGACAAGAATTAAAGCGCAACAAGACGGCACAAAGCAGGAGAAAAAACGACAGGACAGGCGCTAGCTTGCCACACATACGTGTATTTAAATATCTTGTTGCGAGGTTTTGTGTATACATACAGTGACTTTGTTTCCAGAGGCACTTTTCTGTCCTTTATCAAGTTGTATCTTCGCATTTCTAATGCTCTATTTTATCTTCCCCCTTCGATCTAATGTAGGCATATTTTGCAGAACTCCTCGTTTATACATGTGCTCGCTGTTGCGACTAAAATTTCGGTGCAATTACTGGGCAATTCATGGCCGGTGACAGCTGCTACTCCGCAGTACACTGAAATGAAGGACAGCGTCATTGAGATTTTTCCCTGGCCGCTGGATATGTACAAAAATGTAAAGGTTATTGAATGACAAAGATTCATTAAAATATTTGTCCTCTACTTGCTCATTTCTTGGCACCTAAGTTTTTTATATCAGCGGCATGCACTGCTTTGCTGGTTTCGGATTGATATAGCTCTAGACTTCGTGTGATATTTTCTTTACTTATTAAATACCCAAAAGTATGGAAGAATTTATTTATTTATTTATTATTTATTTATTATTCCTCAAAGGTCCCTTTCGGGACATTACATGAGGGGTGGGGATAACACGGCAAAAAAAAATATTATACATTAATAAGAAAATGGACAAAAATTACATTGATGAATGGGCTTCCTCGATGGTGGTCTTGAAAAGTCGGTGAAAGTCGGAAAGTTGGTATCAGTTATGTCTGCCACGGTGGTTAAGACATACGAACGCATTCTTTTACTTAAAAAAATACATGTTTCACTTGTGTAGACAGTGCATAGCGTTATCTAATAAGCAATGTCATGGTCAATATGGCAATGCAGTTATCATTCATGTGGTTGATCCCTCCACAAATTGTGTTTGCTTTTCCTCAACAACAGATTGAATATTTCCGACCACTCGTATAGCACAGATGGTGAGGGGTGCCTTATATGCTGCGACCTTGGTATTTCAGGCCAACAGTGGCGGGTGATTTGTGTGTATGTGGCTGTTAATCAACACGGAAGAGGGATTTTCTTTATGTTGTTGGTTAACGTTCTGCGCATGGATCGCAAAATCATATCGCTGGGTGATTTCCGTTCTGTTTACAATGATGAGCACCGATCAGTGCTACGTGCTCGTAATGACCCTGGTTTTGCTATTTTAACTAATTTGCTCTTTGACTACAGCATTATTTACATTGGGCGACAAAAATGCAATAGTGTTCATTTCACGCCTTTCTAATCTTTCTCAAACGCTCGGCTCGACAGGATATATGTTTCTGCTGAACTGTGATCTATATAAAGGGCATGGCTAATGGGTACGGCCGATTTTCTTTAGTTAGTAACGAATGGTGTCTTCTCAGGCAGGAAGGTACAGCCGCCGTATTCTCCAGCCTCAGTGCGTGTTCTGGAAGCTGAATAATTATCTACTGACACAAGAAATTTCTCATCGTGCTGTCAATTCTTGTTTAAAGAGACATGGGCCCGTGGTGATCTTTCGGTCTTTCAGAAGTGGGATCTGAAGTGGGAAGTGAAGAGGGTAATGTCGTCCGCATAAAATGTATATCTGAGGCGGAACAGCTACATGGTCTGAATGGTCTCCGCCAAACTCCCCGTGTGTTTGCCGCATCGAAAGTCCGCTGGGATAAACGCCGGCCGCCGTAGTGCGCATCCCACGAAGGTTTGAACCTTCCACCTTGCGACGCCATTCTTGGAAAGATGCTTCCGAACGGTGCACACCTCCTAATGAATCATATACAAGCTTTCTTATCTTTTAGGCAAATCGCTCTGTTAATTCGTTCCGAGCAGCCACGTTGCCCCTGTACCTTCGCAACCAATACGCCTGAAACGGTTGCTATGGAACCTACCAAAACTTGCCTCTTCACGTCATGTACTGCGCTTGACACAGTTACGCGACTCCACCGGTTTCATTATAATCTCTGCACGGCTGCCTGGCTGCGCTTAGGATTCACTTGTGGTGAGGCGTCTTGGCTCAGCTCTGTTGTTTATATGTTGTTGTTGTTGTTGTTGTTGTGACTGAGAGAAGGATGAAAGGAAATTGCACGGGCCTGCTACTGGCTCTAGCCAAGCCACCACCGCTGCCAACGTGCAGATAGAGGAGAGGTAAGAGATGAGAGGAAAGAGAAAAAGGTAAGAAAAGACGCGCGTCGCAGCAACAACTGCGTCCGCCGGAGCGGACGCTGCTGAAAAAATCAGATAAGCGGCCGAAGCCGCGCCCGCCGTGAGGCCGCCGCGGTGGCTCAGTGGTTATGGTGTTGTTTATACACGAAGAAGACGCATAGTTATATTGGTTGCAACTTTATTTACGCCAATGAATACGCTTCGATGGTCAGTAAAGTAGTGTGCCTCTACTGCGCACAACTGGCGAAGCGAGCGCGAAGCGCGGCGGCGGCAGCTGGTGCGGTTGCCATGCGAGAGCTCAAGGTCATTCGTGGAGTCGCCGCCACGGCGAAAGTGTGGCCACGCCGAAGAGGCGAAACGGTGAGTGTTGCTTTCGCAACAAAGACACCGCACTTCACATCACCATGGCACCAAGCGTAATCGGAAACTATCGAGGAAACGGCAGCAGCCCTCGGCGCAACCGTTTGCCAAGGGAAAAGTTGGTGGCAACAATCATACAGTTCAAGACTAGCTCTTTTTTTTTCTTTTTCTGAGAGCGGTTGGGGAAAAAGTGCCGGCCACATTTATTCAGTTTTCACGTTGAACTTTTACGAACCACCGGTCCATTGCAGCAGGGCCAGGGCTGCTACTGCTGCCGTAAGAAGCTGGTGCTCTGTGGCCATGTGTCTCCTCACTGATCCGTTGCCGTCGCTGAGCTGCACTGATGCGTTGCAGTCGCTGAACAGCAAGAGAGTGTCCTCGCCCCTAAAGAACGCCGCCTTGGCCAAATTCAGAGGCATCCCGCACGTCGGTGTGAACGCCGTCTCGTAGCACCATATCGCGGCTTCCGAGAGTCTGCAATTAATAATAAGAATAGGATGCGGAAATGTTGATGATGTGGACCATTTTGTGCTTGTTTTTCTCTGAATCATAAGAATAAATACTGAGGGGAAAAATCTAGTGAAGCGAAATGTTAATCACAGTGTAAACAATAAGGGAAGAAAACATACACTACAACGTTAACTTTAGCTACAGCAGCAGCGACACCCTGCTACAGATGCAGCACACCTTATATACATTATAGAAAAAAGGTTGAATTAAATTAGACGCTTATGTCCCGGCGCTGATAGAAGTTAACATTGAATACTGGAGTATTCTGACGTACATGCATATAACCACTGCTGTCCCTATACAGCGCGACCATACACGGACGGCATTTTCATGTTTGTTTATTTACGGAACCCTCAGAACACCAAATATATAGCCAAGAGTCGGGTAGTACGTAACGATAACAAAAAGATGAGGTCAGTTTTATCTGTATAGAGCACTTTAGACAATGCTGTGATTCAATATGGCTAGCATACTCCAAAACAAACTTAATACAACAAAAAGTACAACATTAAGAGCACAGTGAGGGGATCAGAACAAGAATACAAGGTAGTTACGTGGCCAGATTTCTGACGGCGTTCTTAAAGGAACACTCAAAACAAATTGGAGTTTGCCTGTATCAATAGACAATATGGCATTCTAATCCAAAAGCGACCATTGTCACTGAAACAGAACTTTTATAGACAAAAAGAAGTACAAAGCACAGGTTTCGGCGTCACCAGTCGATTTCGAAAGTAAACCGCATTCGTACCGATTTCTGTGATATACCACAATTCGCTTGATAACGGTGGCAATTCGTCCTTCTCTCTGTGAACATCATGAGTTTGAACTGAGTTAGAGGAAAATTTTTAAATTCAATTTTCTCGGTAATAAATGAGTTTTTGCTAGAAAGAGCCAGCGAATCAATGTTTGCTTGGAACATAAATTGGATAGAATTGCCTTCAATGTTCCTTTAAACTAAACTTAATCATTACGTGCCTTTTATTGGGGCAGGTATGAAATTCCTCTCAAGAAGATTTTGGGACAGTATGAGCTCGAACGTGTTACTATGTTGCACGGGTGGTAGGGGAACCTCTTACCTATAGTCAGATACAACTCAAGAACGAAGCGTATTTTCCCCGACACGGGACCCCCTTCCAGCCAATGGCGTCGGCGGAATCCATTTAACGTGATAGTGTGAGTTGCGTGACAATAAATGGGGTGGTCTGACAATACAGGAGAGAGACTATCTCCGACAATGCAAAGAAGGGACCACCCGCTTTTTATCTGCCACTCCCAGCATTGTCACAAATGCAGGTTCATGAGAATCGGCCGACGCCATTGGCTAGAAGAGGATCCTTTGACGGGGAACAGTCGCTTTTTTCTTGACCAGAAAGCCGATGTATCCGACTATAGATGACGGCAGCAATGAGAAGTTAATATTAATGATTGAATCCGCAGAGAGAAATGTGGGAATTTGGGCTTAACTACAGTTATAATCGGATTGGTTTGTTGGTTTATTGGGGTTTAACGTCCCAAAGCGACTCAGGCTATGAGAGACGCCGTAGTGAAGGGCTCCGGAAATTTCGACCACCTGGGGTTCTTTAACGTGCACTGTAATCGTTAAAGAACCCCAGGTGGTCGAAATTTCCGGAGCCCTTCACTGCGGCGTCTCTGGAAATTTCGACCACCTGGGGTTCTTGCATCTTCCCTATATAATAAAGCATTTAGTGCTTACTGTTCCCTTCGGGAGCCCCAGAAGGTGCTGTAACCTTTATTATTTTTTTGAAGTGGCGCTGTAGACTTAGTACTTTCTTTTTCAGTCTACTTGCGTTTCACTGTGCTCGATCAGAACTACTACCAGCGTTGCTTCACTTCTATTTCTTTCTTACTGGCTCGCCAATACTGGACGGCAGTTTGATGCGGGACTAGATAACATATGTACAAAAGGAACGCTGCTCCGAGAGCCTCGTTACATTTTTTAGGCGTTTATGAGAGCAGTTCATCGGAAACACGATACAATAATAAACAGAAAGGAAGTGGTGAATCTCGGTGGTCGTATGGGGCTAAATTTAGAAGATGTGCTTCTCTTTTAATGCGATGTCATTGGAAGCCTCATCACACAGACACAAAAAAAGAAACACGGTGCGGTTAGCCATACAAAAAAAAAACTTGAGGGGTCTCTTAAGTTCCGCCTCAGGGGTATGAGACGAGAGCACTAATGGGTCCCTTCAGAAGCCTTGGACCGTCTTTGCGTATCACTTCGCACACACGAACACTGTTCTTTCTTTCACCATCGCATAACGTATAACGCTATCCTTAAGAGCATAATGCGACACCAATGAAGATCACTCTCCCGCAAGCATTCCTCTGTCCAATATGTTCTGCTTACGGCCCATATATGCTGAATTGGTCATTCTCTGCTTTACATTCATAGACTGAGGGGAGTCATCATACCTCTCCTGGCGCAGTGGTGCAGCGGTTGAGCGATGCGCCACTGAACCGGCATGTGGCTGTGTCTATTACAGCCACAGGTAGGGATTGTGCTACTTAGGTATGATGATGATGATGATGATGTCACATGATCACGTGACCTCGGTGGCAGGTGGGCCACAGGATTTTTCGCACAGAATGCCGACACCCGCCTTTCTAGAGAACAGGAGTCTGTGCGCTAGGCGCGGCTAGTCATAAAGCTCGCTGATTGGTCGAGACAGTGATGCCGTCAAAAAGTCACACTGGCTTGTCCCAGCACTGATTGGTCGACAGGGTCTGTGACGTGTGAGACCACGTGACGTGGCCGAGTTCGCAAGTGCGCTGGTAGTGGGACATTGTCGAGCACGGTGGCGGGCTCGGCGGCAGTTGCCTGCTCCGCTTGGTCGTGTGCTGATATGTCTCTACAGATCCGCGTATCAGGTTGGAATGAAGCAAGAATTAACGCCGCGTGTGTATGCCGTAGTGGAAAAATTCAGGGGGCCACTTTGTTGACCTAAAGTGTGATGAGGCGAAAGCCTTAAGCGCCGTGTTGCTGCTTGTGTCACTGATGTGTGGTTAGAGATGTTAGGCTTCGCTTCTAAGAGTGGGACGCGACAGCGTCTTGCAACGCTGCCAGGGAGTCCTCAGACCGCCATCGCCCGTTCGACTCTGCGCCTAGGAAAGGAAATGTATCTGTCTCGCATATCTCGGAAGACACCTGAACCTCGCCGTAACGGGAAGGGAGGAAGATGAGAGTGAACGAAGGCACTGTATTCACTAGACGCGCCTTTGTTCATTCCAAATCATCGAGCTGGCATGGCGGAGTGGTTAGCGTGCTCGTCTCGCACTCCGGAGACCCTGGTTCGATTCGCCAACTCGACGAATTTCCTACTCGGTTTTATTTATCTGGTCTGACTCGGAAGGTTAATTATTCTAATTCATTAATTAAGCAATAAACTAAACTCAGTCCCACTTACTTGGAGCATCACTATACGATCCCTTTAATTTGTTGCATAGTTACTAGCCAAAGTACAATTGGCCTCATTTTGAAATTCGCGCGCTGTGATGTCACGATCATTTCGACGAATCGAAACAAGGTCAGCGTATGTGCTGAAGAATTAGATTCGGCGGCTGCACAGGTTTAGCGTTTGCAGCAAGCAGCAATGATGGATGCAGAGAAGCAGGCGGGCTGACCTTAGGCTTTTATTCTGTCACGATCTCAACTCGTGATGTAATTGAAGTGTTCCATAAATCTTTGTACTTAATTAAGGAATTAGCTCCGACACTTTCGGTGTTCGAGTCCTGAATATGCATAACGTGCTTAGCGTCGAGTGAGAATTGCAATTTTTTTAACTATAGCTCCAGTGCAAAAGTTTTTAAGGTCGTTAAACAAAGAGCGTTCAATGTTGTTTAATTAAAAGACTCCTAATGCCTCGTTTGCTTATGAATTATGGTCCGCACCTACAGTATGCCTTCCAGCGCGTCTGTGGCCTTGTGCAGCTTCCCGGCTGAAGGAAATCAATGCTACAGAAGACCTCACTGCTGCCGCTTAGTGCAAGCTACGGAGCTACTGCTGAATTTCAGCAGCCATCGTAACACATGTCAGAAACCGTATAAACTTACTTGCAGCTAAAATTTCTGGTGTTTCCAGGCGTGATCCCTTCCATGTACTCATCGTGGCAAGGGATAAGCTTCTCAGGATCTTGACACGTTCTGGCCGTGTAGTAGTCTGTGATGGAAATAGGAGGGGGAAACTTTGGCAGATACACTTAATAAGACTGCTTACGTGTGAGAAGGCGTAAGCCGGTCTGCTCACTTTGCGAGCGCAGTCGCCACGCGCTGCGGCGTGTTGTAACCCGGTGCCACACAGTTGGAAATTCTACCTCTGCGTGGCTACCTCTGCATTCGACTAACATTGAATGATGGATTCCTGAGAGGCAGTATGACATACCCTGACATGGTCCATACCAAAATATGGCATGGACCACCGAGATTTCACTTGCCAAAATTTGCATGGACCACTCGAAATTTGACATTGAAGCTACCTTGGCCGCAATCGATGAAAATTTATTGGTGGGCTCCTATGAGGTATACTATGGCACGTTCCCAATGTGGCCCATGCCCAAACATAGCATGGGCCACCCGAACTTCGCCCTTGAATGACCTTGGCCGAATCTGACTGCCGGGGAATCTTGTGTGTGGTACGGGTGGCTGACAGGCTTGACCTAGTTTCAAAAGGAATTGGCCCAACCCCGTAAGTTGGGTGGCCCACCCCCGAAAATTTGAATTTTTACTTGACCGACATTCGGAACCGACGTGGAACCCCCCTAGAATGGGTTTGACCCACCCCCAAAATATCAATTTGTTTTTCTCTTTTTCATGGTTTGACCTCTAACTCAGCTGGTTTGACCTCTAACTAAGCTTCGGTGGGCAACCGATTGCTCTTCGCTAGACAACACCCGAGGGGTTAAAAAATTGAAGGGCAACCTAAGCAATTCCTATGATGTGTAAATGCGAGTGAACTGCTTGTCGCTGAGTGTGTCACTGAGTTAGGTCGCTGTGTTTAGTGGTGCGGCGAGATGTGAATTAGTTTAGTGCTGCTTCGTTTTTAGTGAGGAAGAACTTCTCGCCGCACTCCTCGGGTTTAAGCGGTGTTTGTGTGTGTGAAGCCTATGGGTGGCAAGTGTAACTGGCTTACTCGGTCAATGAGAGCTGTGATTAGGCGGAGGCGTCTACACACAAATTTAGTCAGTTAGGCGCATTTCGTTTCCTCAAAACCAGTGGAAGGTTTATATTCTGTCGATTTAAGGAAAGAAAAGAAAAGGCGCGTAACTGGCTCCCTAGTTCAGTGGACACCTCAATCGCGCTTTAAGGTACTTGGCGGTGGTGACGCCGGCGACCTGTTTCTCCAGGAGGGGTAACGTCATTTGCGGGCCGCATTTCGGCCACGGGTTTCGAATGACGGCGGGGTTTTCGCACAATGAGGCAAGTAACGGGAGAGGTTCTATCGCATTAACAACAGGCGCGCTCCTTGCCTGCCGAGACCCGAGGGATCCCTTTCAGCCCTCCGAACAACCCGACGTCAATCGACAACAAAGACTTGGAGAGCCACTCGAACTTCTATTTTTTTCGGATAGAGCATACTTCCGCACTGCCTTCTACTTCGGATTAGGTTAATAAACGGTTTCCTAGCGTGCTCTGCTGTTGCCTTTTTCGTCCGAACCTGCCTGGGCTGCGACTCAGCGTCGCGGGTTGAGAAAACGTATCGCGTACTAGAAACGTCGGCGCGTAGCTGGCACGGAAGCTCGCCTTCCGGGCCGGCTGTACGCAGAGTGATCCCATGACATGAAATCATATGCAATAGCATTCACATGTCGAGCACGTTCTCGCGTCCTCACCTCGGACGGCGTCCTCGTCGCAGAACAGCTCGCGCAGAGCTTCGTAGCCCTCTTCCTGGCGACTGTACTTAATCCTCCCGTCCTCAGGGCACAGTGTTATCCTCTGGTGACAATGAATCTTGGCAGTGATTTCACTGTAAACAAAAATACGCAAAAAGACCTGCGCTGTTCTAAAATGTATTTTCTACGAAAAGACTGTGCACTATTCTGTAATTCTTACGGATTTCCATGAAGTACAGTGCTTATCAGTGACTGTGACTGAAGCCAGCAGTCACTGAAACTGAAAAAAAAAAAGAATATTTGGGTATAGTTTTCGTGGTGTTGCTCATTGTGATATCAGTTATGTAATTATTACTGCGTTAGCATCATGAGGGGTCTGTTCAAGCGGAAATGGCGAGCGCCGTTGGTCAGCAGTATCACCGCCAGGTGGCCCCACCTGCCGAGGTGGGCAGGCGGCAACCCGCCCACCGCGCTGCGAGAGAATTTAGTATACTAACTATACGAACTTAGTATTTTACCTCGGTTACAACGAACTTTTGTGTAGAACATCGAATACAACGACCTGTCGTGTTTTAACCTCGGCTAAACTGAACCTTAGTCTGCCACCTCGGATTAAAACGGAATTCAGTGCGTTAACCTCGGATATACCAAACTTAATTATGCCAACTCGAGTATAATGAACCTAAGTATGCTACATCGAATATAACGAACTTTCTTGAACTAGGCTATACTGAACCTTAGCATGCGGCCTCGGATATAACGGACTTTCGTCTGTTAAAACCTAAGATATACCAAACTTTCGTGTCGGACCTCGAATCTCCCGAGCCTAAGCGTACCACCTCGGACAGAACGAACGCTTGGCTGCTAACGCATTCAAACGTTCCACTGTGGATCACCTAAGTTCTTCTTTTACCTCAAAAGATGTCTGGTTAGCAAGTAGAAGCTTCATACTCCAACATAGCGGCGGACGTAGAATAGCCTCTAGCATCGCAATTGCCACGTGCAACATGATTGAGTGATGAGGCCGGCATCTGTGCGAGAATTGCGCTGGTGAACGCTTCATAGCGAAGGCTCTGAGCGTGAAATGCAAACAAAAGTAGAAAAAAAAAGTTGGAGAGCCTCCATCCAAGCTCCGTTGGTAGAGCACCTTACGCAACATGTGGAGGTCATGGGTTCGGATCCTCCCACACCATGCGGTTGTCTTTCTTATACTAATTTTCTTGTTTTGTTACAGTGGTTGTCTTTTCTTACGCTTTGCTAGACAACGCTACTATCGTAGCAACAGAATACCTGGCATATTGGCGGCTACTGGAATCGCTAGTCACCTAACGCCAGCATGACGCAATGCTTTTAAAGGAATATGTGGCACAAAAAACTGAATGAAAAAAATCATTTCTCGATTTCATTACATATTCATAAACTATTACGGAACTTGTCTTAGAAGTTCGCTCATAACTTGCGCAGTATAAACTTCTAAAATAAATGTTTTTCGATGTAGGATAGCGCACGAAGTGTCGCCGGCAGCGCCTTAACACATCGTTTTCAACGCGCAGCGCAACCGGAATCGCACACACTTTTAGTTTGTCCTTGCCTTTCCTGGCCTTTTCAGGGCTTTCGTCACGACTGAAGATGAAGCACGTTAAGAACGTAATAAAACACGATATAATGCTGACCTTGCGAGCCTTATTGGCAAGCAAAACGAAACTAAGCCAGTGATTAGCAGAAATGCATCACCTGAAACTTGAGCCAATAGTAGCTTAGGTTTACTGCTGCCGAAGCCGCTTATCTTTACTGTTCACCTTACTCCACCAAGTTCTCCCACTCCCTCCAAAAAACAAGAAAAAAATCCCGGGGGCACTTAAGGAACGTATGTGTGAGTAATGGAAAAAAATGAGACATTAATTCTAACTGCATTCTAATTATATTCCAATTCTTTTTCAATTATATTTCAATTCTGTTGCAGCTGTTGCGTTTCTATCCTTATTCTGTTCTATTCCCTTGTAGTTGGTGGAGACGTAAGTACTACTACAGACTATTAATGCTTAACAATACACAATTTCCCGCCTTTGATGACGTCACACCATTTCGACCAATCGTGAGCTTTGTAACGCGACTGTTTTTTGGGCGACGCCGCCTTTTCGTGTCGATGAGACATCTTACGCTTTCGTATTTAAAAAATACCCACAAACTCCACTAAGCTTCATCACATCGAATAAATTCTTATGTAACAAGGCTTATATATTACGAAAAAATTTTTGTGAAATAGATTTAAGCATGTAGAAATTTTTAAAGGTGTTTTTTTTTTCAGTCGACATATTTCGGCATAACTGCACATTTAGGGGTACTCTCGTTTTCATACTGCAGAGCAAGAAATCTACTTTGAATGTATTTTCCATTGCAAAATTTTGCCGGAAACAACACAACTCACTCCAGACGTTCAACATTAACGTTTTCGCGGCAAAGAAACTTTTTGATAAGAGTGGCGGAGAACATCAAAGTTGGTTTCAAGTTGCGTGGTGTTTAGACAAGTTTTCATACCGCAAAGTAAAGTACTTTCTGGTGCGAAATTTTGAGGGAAAGAACGCAACGTATTTCACACATTCAACATTAACATTTTCGCAGCAAAGAAGCTTTTTGAGATCAGTGGCGGAGAACATCAGAGTTGGTTTTAAAGGGATACTGAAGCAAAATCTTACAATTTAACAAAAAACACCGAAAATAGATTCTCAGAATGTGATTACACCGAAATCTAGTCGTCACTTCGGATATTTTTCAGCGGATGGTTTTATTTTCGATGTTTTATGAGCGCGCGCCAAGCCCTCCCGGCCGGCGCGAGGTGAAGAACGTGACGTCATGACACCCTCGTCCGACAGGCAACCGGTCGCGTCATTTGAAGTGCGATGTCGCACTACAGTTTCGGTAGATCAAGCGATACTGCCAACTTCCGACGCTGCCGACGCAAAACTGGCAAAACCCGCGAGTAGCGATGGCAATCGTGCTCCTGCGGGAACAGTGGGCGCGCGGTTGTTATGACGTCAGTCACAACTTCCACAGATGGCCTCCAGGTGCAACGATACGGCAATAAATCGCGAAAAAAACGCGCTATTCGCATTTTTTCGCTAAAATGCTTGTTGCATTTATCAATTTTAGCAGTCAAGTTCTTGTTTGCATATAAAAGAACAGCTCCAAAAGTTTGGTTCAGTATCCGTTTAAGTTGTCTGATATGTAGACAAGTTGCCATATAAAATCACTCTCTTTTTATCATCCTGCACGAGGGGCATTTCTGGGGTCACCTGTGGCGAAAACGTGAACAAACTGGAAAGATTTTTAAAGGTACAGTTTCTCTAAATTGACGAACTCAGTACTAAGCCAAGCAACGTTTTTCGCACGAGGGCAAAATATTCAAATTCTGGTTACGTTTTATTGGCATGCAGACACATGATCCCTGAAAATTTCGATGAAATGTCCGCACTGCACAAAAGTAGTGCTCGCATACCTGCACCATCTTGTGAGGTCTTCATTCGTGATGCTGCTTTCGCTGCCGTCCCGCACACTGCGCCTCCACAGGTGGGGAATGTAGCCACGGTAGCAGTGACGCACCTCTTCTGGTGTGCACTCATGCGGCAGCTTTTCTGTGTTGACGAAAGAAAACAGCAAATAAGAAAAAAAAACACTCGATTACAAACAAAACACATCAAGCACGCAATAGAGGTGCACAGGCTCTTTCAGCGAACGTGAAGCTGAATTTAAGAGCGAAGCATATTTTTGTGATATGTTTGAATAGGCCATCAAATAGTATTATGGGACATTTGATTTGGAGAATTAACGTCCTAAAGCGGTCCAGGCTATGAGGGGAGCAGTAGTGGAGGGCTCCGGACAATTTAAACCACCTGGGGTTCCTAATGTACACTGACACCGCACAGTATACGCACCTCTAACATTTTTCCTCCATCGAAATGTGACCGCCGCGGGCGGGTTCGACCCCATGACATTTATGCTGTGTGTGATGTGAGTGCATGTTAATTAACCACAGGTGGTCGAAATTATTTGGAGCCTGAGTCTCTTGGGATTTTAATCCTATAAAGTCAAACGATATGTGCCATAATCCTATTTGCCGACCGATTGAAGCATATACACATTTCTCAATAGCGTGCGCAGCTAATGGCTGAAGCGTTCCGTCACAAATTCTACTTCTTAATACGTGGCTTCCTCCGTGTCTTCAGTAGTCAGGAGCAATGTTGACGCGCTCCTGCCACGATTAAATTCCCATCAGCCCTTACCTCAGCGCGCCAATGGCCTCACCTCTGTGTTTAGTTTTTCAGTTGTTCCGTCAGACGTCGCTTAAAGGGATACTGAACCAAACTTTTGGAGCTGTTCTTTTATATGCAGACAAAAGCTTGACTGCTAAAATTGATAAATGCGACAAGCATTTTAATGAAAAAAAGGCAAATAGCACGTTTTCTCGCGATTTATTGCCGTATCGTTGTGCCTGGCGGCCGCCTGTGGAAGCTGCGACAAGACGTCATAATACCCGCGCGCCCACTGTTTCCGCAGGAGCGCGACTGCCATCGCTACTCGCGGGTTTTGCCAGTTGTGCGTCGGCACCGTCGGAGGTTGGGAGCCTTTATCGCTTGGTCCACCCAAACTGCAGTGCGACATCGCGCGTGACGCGACCGGTTGCCTGTCGGACAAGTGTGTCATGACGTCATGCTCTTCACCTCGCGCCGGCCGGGAGGGCTTGGCGCGCGCTCATGAAACATCGAAAATAAAACCGTCCGCTGAAAAATATGCGAAGTGACGACTAGATTTCGGTGTAATCATATTCAGAGAATCTATTTTCAGTGTTCTTGCTAAATTTTAAGATTTTGCTTCAGTACCCCTCTAAGTACATGGTAGTTGTAGCTGTTATAGTTGATTAAACGTACGTATTACCGAATAACAATGAAACGTGACTAATGCAGTGGCGAATAAAAACCGGGTATCATAATCGTGCGATCAGTCAAAATTGTGCATACATTACATTTTTCATGATGCAAGAGGACTAAAGCCGACAAATAAACGCCACGCAGTAAAGAATACGCGTACACAAGGTGGAGAACTGTGCAACCGGAGAACTACGGCTGTAGTTTCCTTGCATCATGAACCACCAATTAGCTTAGAAACAAATCCTATTACACCCCGCCGCGGTGGCTGAGTGGTTATGGTGCTCGGCTGCTGGCCCGAAAGACGCGGGTTCGATCCCGGCCGCGGCGGCTGAATTTCTTTGGAGGAGAAATTCTAGAGGCCCGTGTACTGTGCGATGTCAGTGCACGTTAAAGAACCCCAGGTGGTCGAAATTTCCAGAGCCCTCCACTACGGCGTCTCTCATAGCCTTAGTCGCTTTGGGACGTTAAACCTCATAAGCCAACCAACAAACCAACCAACCAACCAACCAAAATCCTATTACGTTTTTGTTGGTCAGACTAGAAACGGTAAAACTAAATTCGTTTTAGTTAAAAGAATATAGTACACTATAGACAACTAATTAAGTTTATTGAAGGCGAACAACGCCGCTTCCCATTCGTCATCATTATGTGTGAAGCGAACATCGCTGAAATACTTTGTTTAGGCTGGCGTGTGGAATGCATACTTACGAAAGATAATCTGATAACATTCTTGTAGAAGCAGCGCACATAAAACGCATGACAAAAGAGAAGGCGACCGAACAAATGTGCCGATAATCTGATAACATCAGTGGGGAAGGTCATTGGATAAGCCCCCCATATTAAATGATAATTTATCGTTGAATGAAAGCTGACTGAAAACAGGGCTCCATGGAGACAACAGCTACGTTATAAGGGCTCTCATCAGGAGCAAAAATACCAGCATATTTCATAAGCCTACTAAAAGCAGCTAAATAATAACAGATTTCCGGCCCTTAATTGACGACGTTCTTCGGGATTTCCCCGCCGCTGAGCTCCAAGGTTCGGAGCTATTTCATTACTCCTGCCAAAAGAGATGGCGTTTGCTAAACTACTGAATGTGGATTGAGAGGAATGAACATCATGTAACAACATTGCAAATAACAAAGCCTATTTCTTCGGAAATGAGCTGATCCGATTAGCTGTATCAAGCATAAAATAAAGGGAAGTACGATACAAACATTCGCCATATTACAGTGGTTAACCAGTGTCTTTGAGAAATGCATAAAAAGTAGGAATAATAAATTTATAGCGAGAATAGAAGATCTTTAATTGAAAAAACCTGGCAAATTAGACAATTTTTGGACATCTGAAGGCTGAAACACTGGGCAGACTAATTCATGCGTATGAAATGAATCGACTCCAAACTTCGACCGTTTAATGTCCATCATTCTCGGGCAAAAAGTTTGAAAATTGGAAAATTGTAAGACATTGTTATAGAGATAATCAAGGTAATGTTGCAGTATTCTGATATGTAGCAAAATATTTGTTTTAAAGCGTTTCCATCGGTCGCATCAAAGAGTTAAGACTGCCATGGTAAACCACTGGGAACACTTTACCGATAGAAAAAACGTTAGTGGAACCAAAAAATTCAAGACAGCCGTCGGATTATGAGCGGATATATTGACTGTTATAGTGAAATGTTGCCTTATATGAAGAAACTGCGTTCATGAATGGTTTCCGGCTCAAAAATGCCTTTGTCCAGAATTGTTTGATACGTTATCACCTGCTGACGTTATAGTCCGGTCGTTGACATTTTAGGTTGTTTCAGCAACAGGTTTAGCATTTGCACGTAGTGGAGGCGAAAATCTAGAGGCCTGTGTACTGTGCGGTGTCAGTGCACGTTAAAGAACCCCAGGTGGTCGAAATTTCCGGAACCTTCCACTGCGGCGTCTCTCACAGCCTGAGTCGCTTTGGGACGTTAAACCCCATAAGCCAAACCTAAACCAAACCATTTGCACGTAGTGTTCTCCCTGGCGCCCTCGTCATATTGAGCAGTTGAAGGTTTAATTTTGCTACGTCGAGAAATGTATTAAGAAACGTCGTTAGTGATTTCGATACTCTTTTGTGCACAAAAACTGAAGCTGTTGGTGTTAGCACAGCTTTTATCATACCTGCTACTCAGAAAAAAAAAAAACAGGATTTGCTAGAGAAATCCACGCTAGAGAGATCCATCCAGAGAGAAATCCATGCTAGAGGATTCACGCTGAAATGTATCTTCGTCACCAGTGAGAAATGAGTACGCGTAATGTTGAGCGTAGTTAATCATACTGACACTCGTCGACCTGCTATTCCGTGATGTATACTTGCTAATGAATCGATGCATTCAGTGTACGATCACTTTCTGAGAGCCTGCTTTTGATGAGGCAACATGGGAAGCTGCCGAAGAATGTTCAGTCTACTATGAAATCAGAACGATTCCCTTTCCAGAGATGGTATGACATTCTTAAACATAATTTCTGAACGTAAATGCGCGATAAAAGGTTCACGACACGCACTTCAATACATGACGGATCTGAAAATGAAAAACATGCAAGATTAAGACACAAATGTACGATTACCTTGGCAAATTGCAGTTTCAACGACGGCCGTCAGTATACCGACCAGAAAAACGAGCTTTCCGGAATGAAATAGAAACGGCATGCTGCTTCGTCGTCGTGCCACATCAATCCACAGCCGTCTGATCCCGCAACCGTTCCACTCACAAATGATACTGAAACCGAATGGTAACAAAGCTCATCAGTTGTCATTATTGACAAGCCTTTATCTCGCGCTCGTTTTCAAGGGCTGAGAGAGATAACGAAGCAAAGTATCGACAGCAATGACCCGCGATGCGATTATTGTGTAATCGTTGATGCCAGGGCCCGCAGGAGCGAACTACCTTAACATTAAAAACTATAAAAGCAAATAAGGACAATGAGTCCATGAAGTCCATTTTAGTGCGAAGGTACTACCTAACGTGGTCCCAGCCGAGAATCGTGTGTGATGCTCGGAGCTACTCGGGAAAGCTCGGGATAGTTCGGAGGAGCGTCGCACAAGTTGTAGCCAATGGGAGGACGCTCGGGTAAGTTCGGAGGACCGTCACGCCAGCTGTAGCCAATAGGAGGAGGGCGTCGGGCCAGCTGCCGCCGAGTGGTGCGAAGATGAAGAGGGAGAAACGTGGTTGCGTACACTTGCAGATGCTAGAAAGAACAGGCGAAGAGTGAACACGTTTTCGCACGTCTACCCGGCTTAACTACGTTAAAACCCCACTACTCTTTTCTTCTGCTTTGTAATCAATTATATTTAAGTAATTACCCTATTAATCTGCCATTGATGAGCACCAAAAATTAAGCAAGCATTTCTATGCTCTTTGCTTTTGGTGACTGCTGGCTTCCTTCATGTATGTCATAACGCGCACCTCTACTAAGGCGAAAGCCTTTAATGGCTCATTCTCCCGTCCGTCCGTCCGGCTGTACATCTAGTGCTTGGGGTGATTCATCAACGGGTGCAGCTGCCATCATTTTAAGGAAAGGAAGTGAGCATAACTGGCTCCCTGGGTCAGTGGACACCTGTGCGGTGATGAAAGAGAGAGATGTGTTCTGCAGGCATTGATAACGTTGTGCCAGAAAGGCGGCGCTGAAGCCATAGGCCGTCAGCGTTCATTGTGTTCATTGGCGATGGCGTTGACAACGTTTTGCACTCCGATCATTTTAATGAAAGGAAGTGCGCATAACTGCCTCCTTGGGTCAATGGACGCATGAATCACGCTTATAGGTACGTGGGGTGATGAGAGAGAGATGTGGGCTGCAGGCATTGACAACGTTGTGCCAGAAAGGCGGCGCTGAAGCCATAGGCCGTCAGCGTTCATTGTGTTCATTGGCGATGGCGTTGACAACGTTTTGCACTCCGATCATTTTAATGAAAGGAAGTGCGCATAACTGCCTCCTTGGGTCAATGGACGCATGAATCACGCTTATAGGTACGTGGGGTGATGAGAGAGAGATGTGGGCTGCAGGCATTGACAACGTTGTGCCAGAAAGGCGGCG